>NC_029793.2:92396907-92407565 GCF_000816755.2 Arachis ipaensis
AATTAGTTGATATAAATAATTATTATAATTTATTGATTTATTTAATTAAAATAAAAAAAATTGAAAAATAATTAATTAAATTAATTAATTGATATAATTAATTTGTTATAATTGATTGGATTTAATAAATTAAAAAATATTTTTTAATCACGTCATTTCTATTATTAAATACAAAAAAAAAATCTAATTTTAATATAATCTACTAGATAGATGATATGATGGGCATGTGGCATATCTATAAAACAATAGCACTATGTTATGCTGAATTAAAAGTGGCAGCATATGTTCCAATATTCCTTGCAAACCAGTTAGATAGGTTTATTCCCAACATTCTTTCCACGCTCCAAAGCATATATAGACCTTCCCTTTTATTGTATGCCTTTTCTTTTGCTTTCAGAACAAATTAAAAGCGCCCAAGATTAATTACTAACAGAACGATAGAAATAAATCATGTTAGGAAAAAGAAGTACCTATAGCATGTGCATATAGCTAGTGCAGCAAAGATAATAAATGCCAGCCTATTAGTCTATTACCCTTTTCATGAAATCCTCCTAAATTTTTTAAATCTATTGAAGTGGAAATAAATGCTGAGTATGTAGACTTAATACAATATTTTCTAAAGCTTTAACAAAGTAAAAAAAAAAAAAGAGAAAGAATAGAATTTGTCTAATAATCAGTAAACTACAGTTTTGAAATATAATAATATATCAAACACTATACTATTTTGTCTTAACAGATTCTTCTTTATGTGTTTTATTTTATTATCTCTCTCTAATAATAAAACTAGACTAATTCTTTTTCGACCATATATAATCATATTTATATTCTCTCAATGAATTTTATTTTTTAAAGAATGAAATCTGTTTTTCGTCCCCTAAAACTATAATATGACTTAGCTTTACAATTATATATGCAGCATCCTTGTTAGCATCTTAAGAGCTTTATAATACTTATTTATATGTAAAAAATTATTAATTTTCTTATAAGTTTAAACTAATTTTAAAGGACATAATTTATACCCTTCTTATTTTCAATTGCCTCATTCTACTGGCTTGTGGCATGCATGTGGGAATGAACAATATATTATTCTTTCTATTTTCAATTAGTATTATTTTAGACGATGCAAAGTCTTCAATAACTAATCATGTTGTAAACCAAAAATAAGCAAGGAAGCACATATGAAACTTCTGAAAGAATGAAATGTTAGCAAAATATAGGAAAGGAAATTCTTAATTATTAAGCTATTCGAAAGTATCAATTGCTAGAACAGTATTTAAACATTGATGAGGAAATTGTTTAATAGAGGACTCCAATTCCCTGAGCTTTGTCAAGAACTTATTAATATCTGTGTTCCAAATTCCAAGTGGATAGATAGTTCAGAGCAGCTTATTATATATAATAGTAGGATAAATTATTGGGATGCCTGTTAATTAATAGAGTTATTATTATTAAAAATACATTGACTAAACTCTAACTTGAACGTAAAGTTTAATCAAATGATATAACTCTAAAAGTCTAAAAGTCTCCCGAGTTGAACTAACACAAATTTATATATGTTCAATATAAGTCTAAATTTAAGTTTAATTCGCCATCTAAATTAGGCTTAATTTATGACCGAAAAGCAATAGTTTTTTTTTTAGCTTCATATTAAAATGTAATTGATGATAACCATTGGCTTGGAGTAAGTTAGTTCTGTAATATATTTTGTTTATCGTAAACCATTTATACACAAATAATATATCATAGCTAATTGGCAGTTGATATTTTGTTTATACATAATATTTTTTATTTTATTTTGTTCAAATATATATACTAATTTTCATTAATTCAGATTTCTAAAAGAGTTAATAAAGTCATCATTTTATTTAATTTTCTTTTCTAGTCTTTTTTATTTTTGTTAAGACAACTGTGTGTATATATATATAGGCCGGTTACTAATTCATCTAAAACCTCTCACCGACCCTAATATAAATTGAGCTTGAATTTAAAAATAATGCCTCAAAAGTCAAAATATATGAAAACTGATCTAATCTTAATAATTAGCCTTATTTAATTTACGCGATTGCTCATCTTTCATGTTTGGTGTTTTTCTTTATTCAGTTTTGGTGCTTCTTCACTTAATCAATAATAATGTTAATGTTTAATTATAGAGAAAAAGGACCGTATATATAGAGTAGTGTGATATCATGCGTTTCTAGATATAAAACGTCTAATTTCTACATTATAAGCTTCTACATTTAGATGGCGGAACCAAAAGGTAAAAGAAAGAATGATGCGTAAATGAAATTGTATGGTGCAAATTGAAAACGTAGAAAAGAAGAAACAAAAATGACGATATTTTAATTTGGTTTATTGGCACTATATGGAAGAGGAGGACCCACACGTTGGTCGTGCAGCAACTTTTATATATATTTGTTGCTATTTGCTAATTAAATCAATTTTACAGGGTATGTTGGATTAGGATAAAAATGCAGTATATTTAAAAGGTGTACAATAATTTTGTGTGTATTAGATGTGTTATATTTATATAAACTATCAGATTTTATTAAATAAAAATTAAAAAATAATAATATAAAAAAAAAGTATTGATAAATTCTAATAAATATATAATATTTTATTATATAAATAAATATGTTATCTTTTTGTACTTTTTTTTTTCTTAACACTATAATTTCAATCAATCACTAACTAGTATTGGCTGCTCCTACCGACCACCCATTATTTTCGGTAATTCTAAGTTCTAAATTTTAAATTTTAAATTCTCAATTCCAACCTATAAAATTCTAACCCTAAATTTTTTATTCTAAATTTTAAATCTTAAATTTTAAACTCTATATCTTAAATTGATTTTATTTTATTTTATTTTTAAATTTTTTTACTTGAATTTTAGATATTTTTATTATTTTAATTTTAAATATTTTTTAGTGTTTAATTATTGTTAGTTAATTTATTGACCGAAATATTGTTGGATCCTAAAACTTTTTCCAATACAAATATCAGTTTCTATAGTTGCATTAGCCACCACACGATAGCATTGTTCATACATAAAGGTTATTTTTAAATTAATATTTAATTTAAAAATGTAAAAATAAATCATTTTTAAATATTTAATACTTACCATAAAAGGTAAGTTTGGAAAATTCGACACCAAACTCGAAAACATCAAAGAATTTGTCATATTGAAAATTAGGTATGAGAAGAGACAGTTTGGCGATTTCTACTCATGTAGTACACTACAAGAGAATCGCAGCTTAGCAGCGCCGAATTTCCTGCGTCTCTCCAAATTGTCGCAACGTGATGGAGAAGCTACGGTTCTTGTAGTGAATTTTGTGTCCGTCAAAGACCAGTCACCATAGCTGCGGTTTTGTGCCTCAAACGCTCCAAATTACATAAAGCTCAGAGTGACAAAACAAAAAAAATTGGAGGAAGCTAGATCCAATTTCCCTCGTTTATGCGCGAACCCAAAAGGGGGGTAAAAGCGCCAATCACCAGGTCCAAAACTCCCGACAGTATACATTCCTTCCATCAGCTGTAGCCGCCACATCGTTCCGGGTCACAGATCTGCTCAAGCTGCTGCATATCTCCCGCGCGCGAAAGTAGGGCGGATAGGCATGTCCGTTCTTCGTTCCTCCGCCGTGCATGTCCCGGTGTCGTCGCGAGGCTTCCCAACCGCCCTGGTGTCGTCGCGAGGCTTCCCAACCGTCCCGGTGTCGTCATCCTCAACCCTGTTGTGCGCCGCTCGACCGCACCCTCTCCTCGCTTCCAGGGTCACTCTCTCCCCCTTTCCTTGCTCTTCCAATTTCATTTTTTGGCCTGGTACCACTGTTTGAATTGAATAATTTTTATTGTTGATCGGATCTGTGTGCACCAAATTCGTTTACCCATAAGTTCCCAATTCGATCCCTAATCTGGTTCGAACTCTAGTCCCAATTCGATCCCTAATCTAGTCCCAATTTAATTGTTCCCAATTTCTTGCTGAAAATATATGGATGATAACGGCTGCAATGTGAGGATGGATGTTAGGCTAGCTGTATAGTTTGAATTGATACTCAAAACCACCCAAAGCCATCTGATTAGTACCAATTATCGAAGAGCACTCACAGATTTTCCTTCTGTGGTATGTCAATGGAGTAGAAACCAAGTCAAAAAATTTTACTAGGAAAGATACAAGAAAAAATAAAACAAAATCAGGAAACCAAGTCAAAAATTTTTACTAGGAAAGATCCAAGCAAAAATAAAAAACAGAACAGAAGAGTTATAAAACAGAGTTCGGTGTTCTCTTTTTTTCCCTTGCTGATTGTGTTTTCAGTCACATGAAACTGTTAGATACAACCATGATTGGGTTGAAAGAATTCTTAAAATGCATTAGATTTGCAATGAGCTATATCTAAATATTATCTTATATCTAAGATCATGTGTGCTCTTTGTTAACATTTGTAGCAATATTTCACCATGGCTAAGTTTATGCATGTAAGTGTGTTTTTATTTTAAGCAGTGTGACTTTGAATTGTATCCACATAACTATAATTCTGGCTGTGAATTGAGTATTTTTTCTGTTATTTTTATCTTAAAATATAACATTTTTAATGATACTAAGACAAAAATTAAATTTCATAGAGAATATAAAAGTTAATATGCTTTTACATACACTGATTTGAAATAATAAAGATCAGAAAACAGAATACACAAAACTATTTCTAGACCAGTTAAAAAATATGGCATGCATAGATATAAAAGCTTAAAAATATGGCATGCATAGATATAAAAACTTAAAAAAATAAAACTGCACGAACCTGCATTTGTGTCAAATCCGGATAGCATCCTCTTCGGTTTTGAACCTCAAATTTGGATACAACAGTCCAAACATAGCTATGGGCTCCAGATGTTAATATTAATTAGACCCAAAATTTTTGAATGAAAAAAGAATTTTATTGAGATAATGATAAGAAATATACAACAGTGTAGAAAGGAAAAAACAAAAGAGGATGAGAGATACTCTTCATACAAATAAGAGAGCATGCACGCCTACAAACACAAAATGAAGAAAAGCATCTCCTACACCTGCTATGTCTGACTATGAGAAAATTTTCTCCAAAAAGTACAAAGCAAATAGAAATGGAACACCTACAAATTTATCCTTTTTTGAAAGTATGTTAGTGAAGGTACTATAACTAGTCCAAAAATTCACCTCTCTTTTCTCCTTTGCAGCTAGATATTATTTAATCTAACTCATTCTCTAAGTTATAAATTATATCAATAGTTGTCATGATGATTCAAAGCGTTTGAAATTTTTCCAAATATTAATAGCTTTATGCTATATATACTTGTTTTTAAGAAGTATTCCATTTATTAATAGCTTTATGCTATCATGAGAACATAATCATTTATTTGTCTTTTTTATATATCATAATTTATACCAATTTAGTTTACTGTTGCTTGTTTTTAATTTGTTTGCCATTTTGGTTCGAACTCTTGTCTAATTTAATTCGTTTGGTTGTTGATCGATTAATTTTTTCATCAAATTTTTTTCCTATGTCTTCTGAGTGTTGGTACGAACAAGGTTGATTAATTTTGCTTCAATTTGCATTCCCCAACTTACATGATGAGAATTTGTTTCTAATTTAGCATTTGTATTTTCTAATGTGTCATTTTTAGTTTGGATTGAACCTCATTATAATTTTCTGATCGAACAAGCTGTTTTTCCATTTCTTGGTATCAAGTGATTAAGACAATCTTGACTGTCTTGTTTCATTTAGATGTACTTTTTAATTTTTATTTGTAAAGACAGATTTTCTAAATATACTTTGATGACCACAACTGTAGAGGCATCATGTCATGAAAGAGTAGTATATTATATTGTGAAGCTTTATTCTTTACAACCGAAGATAATGATGATTCTATGATATATAGGGCCTTCCTAATAGCCTGGAAGTTAATGCTTTTGTTTTATGCATGCATGAATGACATTCTCTATTTTAAGCAAGAAGCTAAAGAATGAAATTGAATGATCATAAACTTTATTTGGTAACACAGTGAAAAGTTCTATATATATCTTGTGCATAGGTCCCATGTTTCAAGTGAGATACAGTGAAGTATGCAAGCCCTACTCAGAATTTTATATTGTTATTTTTATCCACATAATTACCTTCTAACTATTTTTTTTTTCATATTTCAAGGTTAACAAAAAAAAATGTTATGGACGTATATGTTTCAATTATTTTCAACTGAACAGTTAGGTGAGTAAATTATTAGTCAACTAAATTTCTAATTAAGTACTGAAAACCGAAAAAGTAGGTCAGCCTTATTTTTTCTTCCTTCTTTCTTTTTTTCTTTCATTTTTCTTCAATTCCTCTTTCTTCTTCTGTTGTTTCTTTTTTTGTTTTTTTCTCTGCTGTTGTTGTTCATCTTTATTGTGTTTCTCCATAATTTATTTGTTAGTTATAAAAATGAGTAACTATCCAAGTGATTAAGACAATCTTGACTGTTCTGTTTCATTTAGATGTACTTTTTGATATTTATTTATAAGGACAGACTCCCTAAACATACTTTAATGACCACATCTTTTCTTAAGTATATCTATTCACCATCTTTTCCTAGCTTCTTTGTGTGTGTGTGTGTGTGTATATATACTGAAAATTAAGCTAAGAGAGATGGATTGACTCAAAGGTATTCTAAAGACTTATTTAGGTAGCTAGGGAGAGAGGGGGTTTTATATGCATGATAGTAGGCGCAAAATTGGTATTAAATGTATGTTACCATATTTAAATTCTTTATATTACTTTGTTCACATTCAATTATGTCATTTTTTGGATTATCTGAATTTTTACACAAATAAGTTTAAGTTGAGTTAATCATTAGTCCCAAATGTATGTTATCATCTTTTTTTTCTTTTCTTTTTTTTTAATTTATTTTTTAAATGCTTGTGAGATAATTTATGGGTTCTGTTTTCTTCGATGACATAGGATAAAATTAAAACCCCTGAAGCAGGTTCTCTAACAAGCGGATATCTCAGAAATTGGAAATAAATTATTTGGGGTGCGTCCTTGTACCTTCAACTGTGACAGATACTTCATTTGTTAAGAAGCAATGAGACTTGCACAAAATCTTTTCTGGAATTTACCAAGTATTTTTTTAATATAAAGACCTATAAATTAAAGGCAGATCACTTCTTAGATCTATTTGTTCTCTGAATCAAGTTGTTCTACCAACTTGAAACAGTAAAATGTAGGAGTGTTATGATGAAATCATGAAGCTAATTTGAACTTCAATTAGCATGCTTCCAAATTTCCCTTATATCGGCAGTCAGATTATTGTTATTTGGTAGGAGCAGGTGTATATATAAATCTTGTCTACACAGTTAAAAAAGTAATTATTTTTTACTACTAGTACATAAAATTAAATAATAATAATTATTATTATTATTGTAATTTTACTCATTGTAATTGGATGGGAAGAACATAGTATATCGTTTCCAGATAGAAGTGCATGATTCTTGTGTGAGCCTCTGAATCCTTTTATCAAGTATTAGGAAATAGGAATTTAATGTTCAATATAGAAGTGTAGATATGACTTTTACATATGCCACATGGATAATGCAGTAAATTGTTAGATAATGCAGTAAATTATTTCATAATTGATACTAGTTTCCAGAATGTTCGTTGATATTCACCTTAGCAAATAGCAAGCAGCACATCTATATAAACATCTAGATAGTAATATAGGTGAACCGCACTCTCATGTATATATATAATAACAATAATTTTGTGGCTGGAGTACGTATATAATAGTTAGTTTTCCATATTAGAGTTGCACCTTACTTAATATTATTTAATTGAAAAGTACACATCTAGTAAGTAACCAAACTTATATATATTTATAGGCTTGATGTGCATGTTAAAACTAGTTAACTTAAGCCCTTTATCTATTAGTCATTTTGTATTTATTTAACTGTAAAATTATTAAAATCCTTTTTTTTAGAATTGATTGTTTAGTTCTTTTATGCTTATGTCTTAAGTATGATCTTAACTCTAACTATTATGCCTCTCTTCTTTTTCTTTTTTTGTAAGGTTTTATTTTCCATTTCAATTTCTTGGCTTTAGGGGCAGCATTTCTTTATTTCAGTAATTTTTTTCTAAAGTGCAGAATTTTTCAATGAGTAAGCAACTTTCAATAAATTATCTTGTGTGATGCGTATTGTTCTGAAAGATAGTATCTATGTTTTATATTTTCATTTTAAGAGTTATTGTCTGCATCTATTTTATGACTGTTTTATTAGTTATTATTTGTTAGTCTGACTTTATTATTTGAATTTTTGGTGTTCTATTATATCATTGAAGTAGACATTGATAAGAGTTGGATTTCAAAGCCACGAATTAGTCCAGAGTATAGGGACAGTTTGAACAGATTCTTAGATTTTGCATTTGACAATGCATCATTCGATGGGATGATACATTGTCCATGTCCGAAATGCGGGTTTCGCGTTCTCCAAACTAGAGAGGATGCGTATGATCATTTGATAATAAAACCTTTCCCCTTTAGTTATACATTTTGGTACATAACGGTGAGAGACGCGTGGCAGAGAGCTCTAGTGAAAGACAAGAAGTAGAACCCGATAGAAACCTCAAAGACCCAATTCTTGACATGGTTCAGGAGGCGTTCAACTTCCCAGGACTTCATGGCGACGAAGACGATTCAGTGAATGAACATGCTAGCGGGGATCGGGAGGAGTTGCCATACTTATCAAATGAAAGTAGTCGCGAGGTTTGCAACTTGCATGACCTGCTCGAAGATGGAGCGCAGGAGCTATACCTAGGATGTTCAAGGTTCTCTAAGCTGTCTTTCTTGATGAGGCTCTATCATATAAAGTTCCTGTGCGGAGTGAACGACAAGGCCTTCGGAATGATACTGGAGTTGCTGGCGGATGCCTTTGAGCATGTGGTGCACAAATTGTGAATCACACTTTTCACACTCGTACCACTAACCAGCAAGTGCATTGGGTCGTCCAAGTAATACCTTACGTGAGTAAGGGTCGAATCCCACGGAGATTGTTGGTTTGAAGGGAAAACAGAAATACTTGCATTAATTCATCGAGACACAGCAGAGCTCCTCACCCCCAACAATGGAGTTTAGAGACTCATGCCGTCAAAGAGTACAAAGTTCAGATCTAAAATGTC
The DNA here is from genome assembly GCF_000816755.2 of Arachis ipaensis. Classification (NCBI taxonomy): domain Eukaryota; kingdom Viridiplantae; phylum Streptophyta; class Magnoliopsida; order Fabales; family Fabaceae; genus Arachis; species Arachis ipaensis. The sequence continues at coordinate 92,406,081 of NC_029793.2, forward strand.
ATGAGATTCAAAGTAAGTCCCTAAAAGTTGTTTAAATACTAAACTAGTAACCTAGGTTTACAGAGAATGAGTAAATTATAACAGATAGTGCAGAAATCCACTTCTGGGGCCCACTTGGTGTGTGCTGGGCTGAGACTAAAGCTTTCACGTGCCTAGGGCTGTTTTGGGCGTTCAACGCTAGCTTTGGATCCTTTTCTGGCGTTGAACTCCAACTTGCAACTTGTTTCTGGCGCTGGACGCCAGAATTGGGCAGAGAGCAGGCGTTGAACGCCAGTTTACGTCATCTATCCTTGAGCAAAGTATTGACTATTATATATTAATGGAAAGCCCTGAATGTCTACTTTCCAACGCAATTGAAAGCACGCCATTTGGAGTCTTGTAGCTCCAGAAAATCCATTTTGAGTGCAGGGAGGTCAGAATCCAACAACATCAGCAGTCCTTTTTCAGCCTGAATCAGATTTTTGCTCAGCTCCCTCAATTTCAGCCAGAAAATATCTGAAATTACAAAAAAACACACAAACTCATAGTAAAGTCCAGAAATATGAATTTTGCCTAGAAACTAATGAAAATAAACTAAAAATCAACTAAAACATACTAAAATCTATATGAAATTAACCCCAAAAAGCATATAAAATATCCGCTCATCACAACACCAAACTTGAACTGTTGCTTGTCCTCAAGCAACTAGACAAATAAAATATAAGACTAATAGGTTGAGAAGCAATAATATCTCAGAGTTTTTGAGTGAAGCTCAGATTCTAATTAGATGAGCAGGACTAGTAGCTTTTTGCTTTCGAACAGTTTTGGCATCTCACTTTATCCATTGAAGCTCAGAGTGATTGGAATCTATAGGAACTTAGAATTCAGATAGTGTTATTGATTCTCCTATTTCAGTATGATGATTCTTGAACACAGCTACTTTATGAGTCTTGGCCGTTGCCCTAAGCACTTTGTTTTCCAGTATTACCACCGGGTACATAAATGCCACAGACACATAATTGGGTGAACCCTTTTAGATTGTGACTCAGCTTTGCTAAAGTCCCCAATTAGAGGTGTCCAGGGTTATTAAGCACACTCTTCTTTTTGCTTTGGACCTTGACTTTAACCGCTCAGTCTCAAGTTTTCACTTGACACCTCCATGCCACAAGCACATGGCTAGGGACAGCTTGGTTTAGCCGCTCAGGCCAGGATTTTATTCCCTTAGGCCCTCCTATCCACTGATGCTCAAAGCCTTGGGATCCTTTCTATTACCCTTGCCTTTTGGTTTTAAGAGCTTTGACTTTTTCTGCTTGCTTTCTCTTTCTCTCTTTTTTTTTTCTGCAAGCTTTGTTCTTTGCTGCTTTTTCTTGCTTCAAGAATCATTTTTATGATTTTTTAGATTATCAATAACATGTCTCATGTTCATCATTCTTTCAAGAGCCAACATATTTAACACTCTTAAACAACAAATTCAAAAGACATATGCACTGTTCAAGCATTCATTCA
>NC_029793.2:92407734-92410402 GCF_000816755.2 Arachis ipaensis
AAAAAGAGGGTTTGTGCTTATGGATTAAGATACATTTGATATTTTTAAGGTAGGGTTTTTAGAAATTAGGGATTTTAGAAAGCAGGGTTCTTAACATGTTTATGCAAGAAATCATGAATTGAAGCATGAAAATTAAGATTAAAATGAAAAATATAAAGAAAAAATGAATTTACCTCCTCCCCACCATCCTGGCATTTGAACGCCCAAACGCTGCATGTTTTGGGCGTTCAATGCCCAAATGCTGCCTCTCCTGGGCGTTCAACGCCCAGCTGCTGCTTCTTTCTGGCAGTCGCCACCTTGTGGCGAATCCCATACCGGACCATGGCAGAGTAGAGCTGTTTGTTGCAGAAGTGAGTGCCCCCATCACTGATTAGTACTCTAGGGACCCGAAACCTGCTGAAGATATATTTCTGGAGGAACTTCAGCACTGTTTTAGTATCATTGGTGGGTGTGGCAATGGCCTCAACCCATTTTGATACATAGTCAACTGCCACTAGAATATAAGTGTTTGAGAATGATGGTGGGAAAGGTCCCATGAAGTCAATTCCCCATACGTCAAACAACTCAATCTCCAAGGTTCCTTGTTGAGGCATGGCGTAACCATGAGGCAGATTACCAGCTCTTTGGCAACTGTTACAGTTACGTACAAACTCTCGGGAATCTTTATAGAGTGTGGGCCAATAGAAGCCACATTGGAGGACCTTGGTAGCTGTTCGCTCACCTCCGAAATGGCCTCCATATTGAAATCCATGGCAATGCCATAAGATCCTCTGTGCTTCTTCTCTAGGGACACACCTATGGATTATTCCGTCTGCACATCTCTTAAAGAGATAGGGTTCATCCCACAAGTAGTACTTTGCATCAGTGATTAATTTTTTCTTTTGTTGCCTGTTGTACTCCTTGGGTATGAACCTTGCAGCTTTATAGTTTGCAATATCGGCAAACCATGGTGTTTCCTGAATGGCAAATAAATGCTCATCCGGAAAAGTCTCAGAGATCTCAAGAGAGGGGAGGGACGTCCCTTCTACTGGCTCTATCCGGGACAGATGATCAGCCACTTGGTTCTCTGTCTCTTTTCTGTCTCTTATTTCTATATCAAACTCTTGCAGAAGCAACACCCATCTGATGAGCCTGGGTTTTGAATCCTGCTTTGTGAGTAGATATTTAAGAGCAGCATGGTCAGTATACACAATCACTTTTGATCCTACTAAGTATGATCTGAACTTGTCAATGGCATAAACCACTGCAAGTAATTCTTTTTCTGTGGTTGTGTAATTTTTCTGGGCATCATTTAAAATGCGACTAACATAATAAATGACGTGCAGAAGCTTATCATGCCTCTGTCCCAATACTGTACCAATGGCGTGATCACTGGCATCACACATTAGCTCAAATGGTAATGTCCAGTCTGGTGTGGAAATAACTGGTGCTGTGACCAGCTTAGCTTTCAGCATTTCAAACGCCTGCAGACACTCTGTGTCAAACACAAATGGCGTGTCAGCAGCTAGCAGATTACTTAGAGGTTTTGCAATTTTTGAAAAATCCTTTATAAACCTCCTATAGAATCCTGCATGCCCCAGAAAGCTTCTGATTGCCTTAACATTGGCAGGTGGTGGTAATTTTTCAATTACCTCTATTTTTGCTTAATCCACCTCTATTCCCTTGTTTGAGATTTTATGCCCAAGGACAATCCCTTTAGTCACCATGAAGTGACATGAGACTCTCAGCCATGTTGATCTCTTCTACCAAAGAGTCAATAAGATCAACTTTCATGCAGTCTTTTGATGTGTCTGGATGCTGCATGGCTTTGACAGCATTCAACTTAAACTCATCATCATTGACTCTCAGGGTTATTTCCCCTTGTTGGACATCAATGAGGGTTCATCCAGTTGCTAGGAAGGGTCTTCCTAGAATGAGAGTAGCACTCTTGTGCTCCTCCATTTCCAGCACTACAAAGTCAATGGGAAAGGCGAATGGCCCAACTCTGACAATCATGTCTTCAATCACGCCTGATGGGTATTTAATAGAGCCATCAGCAAGTTGGAGACATATCCGGATTGGTTTAACTTCTTCGGTTAAGCCAAGCTTTCTGATAGTGGATGCAGGTATTAGGTTGATGCTTGCCCCAAGATCGCACAAAGCTGTCTTGGTGCAATTACCTTCTAATGTGCATGGTATCAGAAAACTCCCAGGGTCTTTAAGCTTTTCAGGAAAGCTTTTTAGAATGACTACACTGCATTCTTCAGTGAGGAGAACTCTTTCTGTTTCTCTCCAATCCTTTTTATGACTCAAGATCTCTTTCATGAACTTGGCATAAGAAGGTATTTGCTCAAGTGCCTTTGCAAATGGAATCTTTATTTCAAGAGTTTTGAGATAATCTGCAAAGCGAGCAAATTGCTTATCCTGTTCCTCTTTCTGGAGTTTTTGAGGATAAGGTATCTTGGCTTTATATTCCTCAACCTTAGTTGCTATAGGTTTATTGCCTACAGAAGTGGCTGAAGAAGCCTTTTTAGAGGGGTTGTCATCAGCACTTGTGTGTGTCTGATCCCTCACTGGCAATTGAGTGCCAGAGTTAGAAGCTGGAGTGACGTGAGACGCCAATTCCTTGTCTGTTCCTGGCGTCTGAACGCCAGAACTGTGCCCATTTTGGGCGTTCAGGGCTAGATCT
>NC_029793.2:92410717-92419016 GCF_000816755.2 Arachis ipaensis
TCAGCAGCTTGTTTTACAGGGCTGAGTTCAGCAGTTACTGTTTTAACCTCTTCTTTCATGGAAGGGTCACTGCTTAGGTACGGATGCTGATTCCTGGCAACTGTATCAATGAGATCTTGAGCCTCTTCAATTGTCTTTCTCATGTGGATAGATCCACCAGCTGAGTAATCTAGAGACATCTGAGCTCCTTCTGCAAGCCGATAATAGAAGATGTCTAACTGAACCCACTCTGAAAACATTTCAGAGGGGCATTTTCTTAGCATCTCTCTGTATCTCTCCCAAGCATCATAAAGAGATTCCTTATCTCTTTGTTTAAAGCCTTGGATGTCTAGCCTTAGATGTGTCATCCGTTTTGGGGGAAAGTATTGATTCAGGAATTTTTCTGTTAGCTGTTTCCATGTCCTTATGCTGGCCTTAGGTTGGTTATTTAACCACCTCTTAGCTTGATCTTTTACAGCAAATGGAAACAGTAATAGTCTGCAGACATCCTGATCTATTTCCTTATCATGTACTGTGTCAGCAATTTGTAAAAATTGTGCCAGAAACTCTGTAGGTTCTTCCTGTGGAAGACCGGAATACTGGCAACTTTGCTGCACCATGATAATGAGCTGAGGATTCAACTCGAAGCTACTGACTCCAATGGAGGGTATGCAGATACTACTCCCATATGAAGCAGTAGAGGGGTTAGCATATGACCTCAGAGTCCTCCTGGACTATTCATTTCCACTTAGATCCATGATGGATAAAGGGAGATGATGTAAAATAAAGAATTTTTATTTTTATTTATTTATTTATTTATTTATTTATTTCAAAAATAAAATAAATTAAAATAAAATAAATAAAAATAGATGAAGATTTTCGAAAAAATGAGGGGAGAGAAAGTGGTAAGGAAGTTTTGAAAAAGATATGATTTGGAAAAGATTTTTAATTTTGAAAAAAAATCTGAATTTTTTTAAAAATAATTTTCAAAAATTTGTTTTAGAAATAGAGAGAAAAGATATTTTTTTTAATTTAGTGAGGAAAGAGAAAAACAATAAAATAGCACAAGATTTAAAATTTTTTAGATCTAATGCTCCTAGTTTTCGAAAATTTTGGAGGGAAAACACCAAGGAACACCAAACTTAAAAATTTTAAGATCAAGACACAAGGAAAACTCAAGAACACTTTGAAGACTCACAAGAACACAAGAATATGAACAAGAAAACACCAAACTTAAAGTTTGGCACAAGATTTAATCAAGGGAAAATTATTTTTGAAAAAGATTTTTAATAAAACTGGTGCCCAATCATCAAGAACATAAACCAACACTCTAGCCAATTGGGCAATAAATGTAACACTTGTTTTGAAGAAGGATATTTTTAACCAAGAACAATAATAAGAGACTCTAAACCAAAAGGAAAAATTTTCCTAATCTAAGCAACAAAATAAACCGTTAGTTGTTCAAACACGAACAATCTCCGGCAACAGTGCCAAAAACTTGGTGCACGAATTGTGAATCACACTTTTCACACTCGTACCACTAACCAGCAAGTGCACTGGGTCGTCCAAGTAATACCTTACGTGAGTAAGGGTCGAATCCCACGGAGATTGTTGGTTTGAAGCAATCTATGGTTATCTTGCAATTCTTAGTTAGGAAGTCAATTATATTTATCAGTTGAGTTGCGAATAAACAAGAGAGCATGGATTAAAGGTTACTTGTTGTGCAGTAATGGATAATATGTTGGAGTTTTGGAGATGTTTTGTCTTCAGAATCTCTGCTTTCCTCTGTCCTCTGATTCATGCACGCACGTCCTCCTATGGCAAGCTGTGTGTAGGTGGATCACCGTTGTCAATGGCTACCATCCATCCTTCCAGTGAAAAGGGTCCAGGTGCGCTGTCACCGCACGGCTAATCATCTGCAGGTTCTCAGTCGTACCGGAATAGGATTTACTATCCTTTTGCGTCTGTCACTACGCCCAGCACTCGCGAGTTTGAAGTTTGTCACAGCCATCCAATCCCAGAATCCTACTCGGAATACCACAGACAAGGTTTAGACTTTCCGGATTCTCATGAATGCCGCCATCAATCTAGCTTATACCACGGAGATTCTGATTAGGGAATCTAAGAGACATTCATTCAATCTGATGTAGAACGGAAGTGATTGTCAAATACACGTTCATGGATTGAAGAAGGTGATGAGTGTCACTGATCATCACCTTCTCCATAGTTAGGCACGAATGGATATCTAAGATAGGAACACGCATGTTTGAATGGAAAACAGAAATACTTGCATTAATTCATCGAGACACAGCAGAGCTCCTCACCCCCAACAATAGAGTTTAGAGAATCATGCCGTCAAAGAGTACAAAGTTCAGATCTAAAATGTCATGAGATTCAAAGTAAGTCCCTAAAAGTTGTTTAAATACTAAACTAGTAACCTAGGTTTACAGAGAATGAGTAAACTATAACAGATAGTGCAGAAATCCACTTCTGGGGCCCACTTGGTGTGTGCTGGGGCTGAGACTAAAGCTTTCACGTGCCTGAGGCTGTTTTGGGCGTTCAACGCCAGCTTTGGATCCTTTTTTGGCGTTGAACTCCAACTTGCAACTTGTTTCTGGCGCTGGACGCCAGAATTGGGCAGAGAGCTGGCGTTGAACGCCAGTTTACGTTGTCTATCCTTTTGCAAAGTATGGACTATTATATATTGCTGGAAAGCCCTGGATGTCTACTTTCCAACGCAATTAGAAGCACGCCATTTGGAGTCCTGTAGCTCCAGAAAATCTATTTTGAGTGCAGGGAGGTCAGAATCCAACAGCATCAGCAGTCCTTTTTCAGCCTGAATCAGATTTTTGCTCAGCTCCCTCAATTTCAGCCAGAAAATACCTGAAATAACAGAAAAACACACAAACTCATAGTAAAGTCCAAAAATATGAATTTTGCCTAGAAACTAATGAAAATAAACTAAAAACCAACTAAAACATACTAAAATCTATATGAAATTAACCCCAAAAAGCGTATAAAATATCTGCTCATCAACATGCAAGGATTCCGAGCACTATGCATGATGCCAAGAGGATCATAAGAAAGCTCGGTATCGCATACAAAAAGATATATGCATGTCCAAATTACTGCATGCTATACCAGGGCAGTGACGAAGAGTTATCTAAATGCAAGCGATGTAGGACATCAAGATGGAAGCAAAAGACTAATAAGAACTCTAGAGTGAGGATCAACAGGGTTGTTAAGAAGAATAGAAAATTGCAAGCGGTGAAGACTCTTTGCTACTTCCCCCTTATTCCACGATTGTAGCGGTTTTACATGTCTAGTAAGACAGCTGCTGACATGTTGTGGCATAAGAGTAGTCATAGCTCTGACAGTACTTATCGGCATCCACGGGACAACGAGGCATGGAAGGCATTTGACAGAACTTATTCCGACTTTTCCAGCGATCCGCGCAGTGTTCGCCTAGCCTTGGCTAGCGATGGCTTTAACCCTTATGGAAACATGAGCTTGAAGTACTCAATTTGGCCAGTGGTTCTTATTCTGTACAACCTGTCCCCTTGGATTTGCATGAAACCCACCTCTTTTATCCTCTCCATGATTAATCCTGGGCCTAAAATGCCTGGAAATGATATAGATGTCTACTTACAGCCCTTGATCGATGAGTTAAAGCTGTTGTGGGTTAGTGTTGAAACGTACGATGCTTGCATGAAAAAAGTTTTCAGGATGTGTGTTGCGTTAATGTGGACAATGAGTGATTTTCCAGGTTTAGGCAACTTGTCCGGGTGGAACACGTACGGTGGGAGAGCTTGTCCTGTATGCAATTTGGATGCTGAGACTAACCGGCTCACACACAGTCAGAAATGGTGTTTCATGGGTCATCGTCGCTTTCTGAATCCTGGCAAGGTGTAATCGGTTGCTGGAAAAAGGACACGCGGACAGCAAACCACCGTACAAGACGAGTCCCTTGGAAGAAGAGGAGTATATTCTTTGAGCTAACATACTGGGAAAATAATGGACTGCGTCACAATCTTGATGTAATGCACATAGAGAAGAATGTGTGCGACAATATAGTTTTCACCATAATAAACAAGAAAGGTAAATCTAATGACCACCTTAAGGCAAGAAAAGACCTCCAATTGATGGGAATCAAGCATGATCTGTGGCCACGGGAAGATGGAAAGTACCCATCGGCCATCTTTACTATGACCAATCCACAGAAGGATGCCTTTTTACGGACTATCAAGAATGTGGTCTTTCCAAATGGGTACTCTAGCAACATTTTCCGCTGTGTTGATCTAAGATAGCGTAAGATGTCGGGCTTGGAAAGCCACGACTGTCACATTCTGATGGAGCATCTACTGCCAATTGCGTTAAGGAATGCTTTGCCTGCCCCAGTCTCCTCTGTCCTGGCGAATTTATTGTCCTTTTTTTCGCAAAATATGCAGTAAATCCATTGACCCTCAACAACTTCCTCTCCTTCTTTCTTCACCGTCATGGTTCACTTGACGGTACATCTAGTCGAGGAAGTGTAACTCGGTGGCCCAGTTCAATATCGGTGGATGTACCCAATTGAATGGTACCTATGTCGTCTCAAGCAGTACGTGCGTAATAGATCACAACCGGAGGGCTCAATCGCAGAGGGATACTTATCGGATGAGATTCTCATATTTTGTTCAAGATACCTCGATAATGTCGAGAGTAGGATCAATCGACCCATGCATGTTTACAATCGACCGTGTGAACCTAGTGAGTGTAACCGTGCAGCCATGTTCCCAGGGATAGGAAAGGCTATGGGGGCTGCTTCGTTTTATGCTCTCACACCAACTGAGAAATTTCAAGCTCACCGTCACGTCTTGGTCAATTCTTCGACTGTGGAAAAGTTCATAGAGTAAGTAAAGTTGATATTATAGAATACGAAAATGACATACTCTAGATGGAGATTCTGACATGAAACTGCTGTCATCTATCCAGTGATTTCAGGGCCATCACAAAGAGGCAGTTGCGAAGCAGGACAAGGTCCCAGTCTCACATAGACAACGTTGTGCACAGATAATTTTTCGATTGGTTCAAGCATGAGGTGAAGCCTGTTATGATCAATCCTGTTATCGACGGTATCCTATTTGTTCTATCCCAAACTGATGAAACGTGTAATTGTTACCTACTAGGTTCCCTTAGGAAGCATCAGGCATTCGAGCGAACTGCAGTGGCTTGCATGTGACCCCAATGTTCAAGCTAGCCGCTTTACAGCTTACAACGTAAATGGATTTAGGTTTAAGACCCTGTTAAGAGAAGAAGGGCTGAAAACTCAGAATAACGGGGTTCACGTCACTTCCAACACTAGAAGTTATGCAAGCAAGCGCGACAGTAATGTTGCAGTTGGTGGTGTCTCGTATTATGGGAAACTAGTGGACATCATAGAGTTGAATTACAGTGGTCAATTCATAGTCGTTTTATTTTGATGTATCTGGGCAAATACCACATCTGGTAGAGGCATAAAACTAGATGTTTTGGGCCAAACACTTGTCAATTTATCTAATCTGATACATGTTGGTAATCGAGAGGATGACAAACCGTACATTCTTGCATTAGAGGCTCGCCTTGTATACTATGTGGAAGATAAGGTTGATAAGGAATGGAGTGTAGTAGTTCATGTGAAGCCAACAGATTTGTTCGACATGGGTGATATACATGAACACTATGAGGTGGAACTTTCCCCCCAACCGAGTTTATCTGAGTTGGCTGAGTGTGACGTGGAAGGTTTGTCACTGATAAGGGAGAGTGATTTAGAAGAACCCACCAATGATGCCTTTGATACTCACAAAGAGGCTATTGATTCTTAGATGTGTTTGGCAATGAAGAAGACTAAAAATTGATTTGACTAAGTGTTATTAAGATTATGCGAATTATATATGACTCTAGAATTTGCTGGTTTATAATGATTCTGGTGTAGAACATTTGCTTATTATTATTTTTATTATTATTATTAGCAGGTTTATTCTGGTGTGATACATATGCTCCTAATTAAGTTTCTTTGCCAAGTGTGGTATTCTAATATTAGGTTTATTTGATATTTATACACTAGTACTGGTACATATCTTGCAATTGTAAGAATATGGTGCATTTGTACACTATTCTACTAGAATTTGCTGCTGTACTAACAGTGAATGTCACAATTGTTGGTGGTTTATAATGGTTTTATTTTCTGATTGGCCGAATACATGCTAGGTGTTATTAAGGATTTCAGATATTTGATTTGTCTTTTTTAAATATAGAGCAGCTGGAGTTAACTGTTGCTTGACAGGAATATGCAAGGTTATTTTGCTCACTTGTTTCATGATGGGACTTATCAGGGAAATTGGAAGAGAGAGACTTCTTTCTTTGCGGCACTAGCATCTGGTTTTCCAAGGCAATGGTTTAGACATCTCTGTTCTCCTCACTAGAGCACGCAACATCATTTGCAAGGGACTTATGGTTCAACAAGTCGCCTATTCATTCATGGCTGAATGTGTTCTCTGCACACTTGTACATAGATCAGGCTGCTAAGTTTGTGCCTGGGCCCATTATGTTGGTACGCTCTGATAAGTCGGACAATTGCTTGGTCCTTTACTTTTTCAAATTGCAACACTAATTTGAGTGATGTTATTATCCTATAAACAAAGGACACTACCGAAGTTCTTACATTGTGTGAGTCTCTTAACACTGTAGGAATTGGAGCAATTCGGAAGAAAGTACCGCAGAAAATTTGGCTTTGTGTTCATAACAAGTACAGACAAGAAGCTGTCGCACCAAATACTGGAGGAGGTGAAGGTAAGATAAACTATTTTCTACACATGCCTTAATTATATTAGTGTGCAATCTTATTGTTGATCAAAAATCCCAACATCATACTTTATCGATACAGTTTAAAATGGACTGGTTCTTTATAGCTGGCCAGCTGGTTATACCTAGTTATATAAAGCTATGTTATTTGTTGTTGTTATATGTCTTACAATAGGATCAGTACCTCTCATGCATCTTTTTATTAACAAAAAAATTATAATACAAAAAAATTACAATATAATCAGTATCCTAATTTGCATGCAACGGCTTTATATCACCACTCATTCCAGTTCTGACTTCTAAGTGTTTTTTAAGTAAGTCACTATAGATATTTTGGGAATGAGTAATAATTCAGAGTCTTAATTTAACTTTTTTAATTTTTAGATGACTACAAATTTAAATATATAAATTTATTCATATGCATTAAAAGAATAAAATATTTTGATCATTATTGAAAATTTAGATTTTGTATCAAATACTTAGAACAATTATTAACCTTTTCAAATTATTGTAATAATTGTGAACTATTATTGTTAGTTAGACAATAGCTTAATAATACTTATGTATGTATTGTTGGACATTGCGCAGACACGCTATGAGAATCTTCTTTCTGTTGAATTTGATATTACATCTCGGGAGGAATTCATTATTATAGAGAGAAAGCTTGCACGACTTTGGGACCGTAAGCTAAACAATAATCTGGCAGTGTTGCTTAACCATATTTTTTTTTGTGTTTATACCAATTGGAAATACATTGGATTGACTTGGCTCTACTGTAACTTTCAGGTTTATCTCAAGAGAATGTTCTAGAGACTCCTGTTGTATGGACTTGTTAGTTTGATCTTGTTAGATACATCTGATTTTTTACAGTCTCTGGGTTGATCTCATTATTGAAAAATTGGCATGTAATTGGTATACTCGACTTGGATGATTTATATTTTAATTGGTGTGAGTTTAATGAGGTAGCAAGGAACACGTTCGAGATTAAAATTATGTTAACTTCATATATCCTACTTAGTCTTTTGTGACTTGAAATTAATTTGAAACAAGATTCAATTGACAGCCAAGATTATTCTTTTATTAATTTTGATAAAAAATAGTGCAGCTGAATGCATGTTGCTGACTACTAGGCTTATGTCATTTTAGCAAAGTAATGAGCACATATATTTATCAAAATTCATATAAGCAAAACGTCATATCATTAGTTTCTTTTTGGAAAAAAAATTCACTATAAAACACCTGGTAGAGAGCATAACAATATTATACACTTAAGAGTTAAGACAATATATTTCTTCTCTCTTTCTTTCTCTCACATATTTTAATTTGGTTTTCTCTTTCTTTCTTTATGGTTCTCATTTGTGTGTTCCTTTTTCTATTTCTAATAATAATGAATTCTGACGTTTTTTTTTTTTCAGAACAGGGTATATAATTTGTCTTTGGTTTTGTCAATTTTCAAAATTTTGAATTAACAAGTTCTTTCATCTTTTTATTTTAGTGG
>NC_029793.2:92419041-92432302 GCF_000816755.2 Arachis ipaensis
ATTGTTAAAATTTTTTTTTCTTTTAATTTTATATTCAATATCTTAAATCATCTTTTGTTTCATTATTTTTTTAAAAATTTTTATTTTTATTTTTATTTTTTAACCATTCTTGATATACATATTTATCATTATTTTTTTATTAAGTAAAATAAAGCTAGAGAGAGAGTACTATATGTACTCCATAAAATAAGGAAGAAGACAACATGGATAGAAGTTATGTGTAGAATAAAAAGATAATTGTACAGAGAATGAAAGAAAATTAACTGATAGGTGACAATTGTATTAATCACTATTTATTAATAAGGTTAAGATGAAAAAGCAGAAATTGAACTCTAAACTCCTTTATTCCCTTTATATATTGTTACAGATAATATATTTTTCATATTTTCCACTAATACGTGTCTTGTATATCTCGTGTAGCACAACTACAATTATTATTATCGATACTATTATTGTTAGAAGCTTTATTATTATTATTATTATTATTATTATTATTATTATTATTATTATTATTATTATTATTATTATTCACATTCTTTTAACCCCCAATTAAATTTATGGTTTATTGAATAATTCTATTAATATTGTTAGCAGTAAAATATATCATAATTTTTTATTAGGCTGACGCATATAAAAATGATAAATTGTTTATTATTATTCTTTTTGGCTTATTTACACTACTGGGTAAAGCCCTTTATTATTACCACCATCAGGAGAGAAAGGAACTCATCCTTTTAGTGTTCAAAACCCATAAATCCCGCCACTTACTTAATCCTAATTTCTTTTACCACCGAAGCCTCCCACGAGACGCACCTCATCCATTGCTGTTGGACTGAGTCTCTTCCTCAAAGCAGTCTTCAGATTTCATCAAGTTGGAGTAGCTATCGACGTTGCATAGCCAGAATCCATCAGCGTCGTCCTGCCGTGTCCATCCATCAAGCAGCTGCATCGTGAGAAGCATCAGCGTCAATAACCTTCCTCCCGCTGCCGGTAAGCACTAATAGTTGACTATGTGTGGTTGCTAATTTGCCCATTGAGAGTTCACAGGTTACTTAACCCTTATTTATGGATTTAGTTTTGTGTCTCCATGATCAAGTTCTTCCCTTTGTTACTGTGATTTTATTTTGAAAACACTAATTAAAAAAATCAACTTCAAGAAAGTATTGTTGTCATATTGTACTTGTATAACATCTTTGATTCTCCAATAATTTGGTTTAACTTTGCTTTGCCACATTTAGTGGTGTTTTATGTTCCTAGCATTTTACTAGCTATTTGATTATCAATAGCAAGACGGTTATATTATTATCATATCCACAAGTGTTGTGTTCTGATGAAAATTGTATTTACTGTAATTTAGGAGTATATTTGTGTAATATTTTCTGCTGAGAATTGTTGTTTCTCTTTGCCCTGTTTTCCCCCTAACTCTTTAGTCAGTTCATAGCTTTAACTGTGATGGTTGTAACTGTGCATATAGTTTGTCTATGGTTTTTCATCTTCCAGAATTTTGAATTTACACGGTCTTTACCCTCATTATTTTGATGCTTGTATAGTGTTTATGCAACAAAGTTGCAACTCATGCCTTTACATGTATAGTCAATGTGAAAGGAATATATAGTTGCTTTTGGTAATTTTATCAAGTTCTATATGTTTTATATATGTCCTAGCATATATAATTGCTTATTTGAACTCCAATTTATTATGAATTGATATTGAGTCTGTTTGTTCAGAAAAATATAATTGACAAAGCTATTGAAAAGGCAAGTTGCTCCCAATTAAAAATTTTAAGCCTATTGCTATTTCTTTTATGAGCTATAATTTGAGATATTTTTGCTTTAAGTGTCTAATTATTTGCTTATATTTAATTCTATAGAATTTTCGTTTATTTTTTACATTTTGATAATAGTATTAAGTGATACGGTTGGTGGTACCAAGTTTATTAAGATGTCCAGGATAGGTCGTTACACGAAGAAATCAAAGTTAGACTCAGTATGTCAGCAAACTCAAACAGGATCCGCTGCAGCTTCATCCGTACCCCAAGTGGATGCCTAATTCCCCCTCTGGTGGTACTGGTGCCGCCCCAACCTCATATTTACGCCCTTTCGACCACCTCATACCATACCACTACCTGCTCTACAGACTTGCACGAATGGTGCTCAACACTCGGAACCGCCTAATGAAGACTTAGACCTAGAGGTAGATGAGGTAGATTCTTTTGAGCAACACGTTGACAACCTGTTTGCTGCATTGGAGGCTCTGAAGCGCAAGAGGCGCAAGACCACCGAATTTTGGGATGTTAAAATAATTGGTATACAAGAATTTATCCCATGTATTTTTTTATGAGTAATTTTTTTATGATTTTATCGCATCTTGGCCACAGTGGTTACTCACACAGACTAACTATGATAAACAGAGTCTGATGGGACAATCAAGCAACTTCATTTAAGTGTGAGAGAGACTATGAAGCCACCTAACGGTAGAAAGATCATACTCAGGTTCAACGATAGACTGCAACCAGTTGGAAATGAAGCTGGTGTACTAAGCAGCATTGTCAGAATGCTAGGATCTGACTACACCAAATTCCCAATCTGTGAGAAGGACTGGAGAAAGGTTCGCTCTAGGGACAAGATCTATAATAAATGTATAAAGGTAAATCGTTATATTTTTGTACAGTCCCAAAATCTTAATTCGATGCCTACTAACAATTTAATTCTAATCTTGCAGGAATTGTTCCATTTTGAAGAAGGTAGTGGAGGAATTATCAAGCGTACAATATTAAAAATGCTAGGAAGAGCTTGGAAGGACACGGGGAACCATTTGTATCATCATTTTTACAAATCAGATCTGACTCTGGAACAAAATATTAAAGGCCGTCCACCGAGAATTACTGCGGATCATTGGAGATAGTTCCTTAATTATCGCAACAGTGAAGAAACAAAGGTAATTTATTTTTATTTCATACTTTCAAAATTATTTTTATGTCATATTGAGTTAGTCAGAAATAGTGTCTAGTAGCTCTTACTTTTGATGGCATAACAGGAGAAGTGTAGGAAAAATGCTGAGAATCGATCGAAGCAATTATACACTCATACTGGCGGATCGAAAAGCTTGGCAAGGCTCAGAGAAAAAGAGGTAATTTAGGATTCACTTACGTTTTGAACCTTCTCTACGTATACAAATTCACTATTTAAGCTATATTGTTGTAGTCGGAACGACAAGGGCGTCCAGTTAGTAGGGGGAGTTGTTTGTCTTAACGTATAAATGATCTAATGGATCCTATCTCCATGATGCAGCTCAGGCTATTGGTGTAAGTAATGTGTTGAGAATTGCTATGTTGTTTCTCATAGGTTTTGTTTGTTAAAATTGTGTTCAACGTTTGTTTGGTTAGCAATTAGCTAATAAATGCTTATGTTCGCTTATCTAACTGTGTAGGAAAGAATTGTGGAGATTGAGCAACATGATGAATCATCTAGACTGTTGTCTCAGAATGATTCACTTGCTCAAGCTATTGGAAAAGAGCACCCAGGTAGAGTGCGTGGCATGGAAATCGGACCTACTACTAGTCAAATGTTCGGTACGAATTCACCTCAGCCGAGCATTGGAACTCAAAGGGAGGAGACTCAAAGGGTGTTGCTTGAACTACAACCAGAGCTAGCGGCTGAGAAATTAAAAAGGAAGGCAATGGAGGATGAAATAGCAGCCGAGAAGACGAAAAGGCAGGCAACAGAGAGTGCTCTTATGTGTCTAGTTCAAGGGTAAGGTGGGGAGCTGCCACCAGACGTGGCTGCATGGATGAATTCATTGGAGGGATAGAGTAGAGAGTAGAACTAAGGATTTGAAATTTATTGTTTAAGTTAAATATACACTTTTTTATTGTTGATTATGCAACTCTTAGTAAGGAATACACTTTATTGATACTTGGATTAATGAATATTTTTATCAGTTTTGCCAATATTCGTTCACCCATCAATTTATTCTTTCAATTATAAAATAATTAAGTTTTCTAATATCAGAAAAAATTCAAAAAAAACAAAAAAAATACAGTAACTAAAAGCACGTTGATTGTCGGTGCAAAATACAGAAATTTTACGGCCACTTAGACGGAAAAATAGCGGCAGGTAGAAAATGGCTGAAAATAAATTTAAACTTTTGGAAAACCAGATAGCGGCGGTTTGGACCCGCCGCGAAATACATTTTAAAAACACAACGGTCAAAAGAACAGTAGCGGTTCAAAACTGCCAGAAAATGCAGTCGAATTTACTGTTGGCCAAATAGCGGCGGTTTGAAACCGCCGCTAAATCAATCGACGCCATTCAAGGAGTTTCGCTGCGGTTGTGCCAATGGTTCAACAAAACCACCGCAAAATCAAATGTCCACGCCATATACAGTAACGGTTTTCGAACCGCTGGTAGCTCATTTTATGGCGGTTAAAAACCGCCGCTAATCCTTAAATAAACCGCTGCTAAGCACCGGTTCTCCTGTAGTGGTAGTACCTTCTCTGGTAGCTAAATTCCAAGTATAACAAGTATCCCAAAAAAAGATCGATATGCGGGTACAAGTTTATATCCTAAGAAGTGAACTTTACACTTTGTCTCAAAGTTGTAATAAGATGATTGAAAATTTGGAAAAGAAAAAGAAAATTAGGATGAAAGTGAAGAAAATGATGGAGAAAGAGAAGAAAAAAGAGGAATAAGGATAAGACAAAAAAGAAGTTTAAGAATGTTTTTAAATTTTGAATCCAATCAATCAGAGTGATATCATCTAGTGGTTTATATCTTCTTTTTGCAAACTTTACTAACTCATTTGATGACACGAAGATGGTGATAGCGAAAAAGAGGAGGGGGATAAAATATCTCGAGAGCATGATGATGATTTTTTTACTTGATTTGACTTCATATTTAGTACATTCTTTTTTACATTTATTTTTTCGAAATTTTAAGACCAACATACTACTAGTGCAATTTATTGTAGTTATGGAAGTGAATAATTTAGATATGTTGCATATTATATATATTTTTGATGAATTGAAGTGCAATGCTAAATTGCAAATTATATTGAAATTATTATATAACCAAGTTTGTCTTAAAATTTTGTGGAGTCTATAGACAAAAAAAGAAAATAATAGATTATAATTTTTAATTATTATCAACAAATTCAGCCGTGCGTTACAAAATCTAGAAAGAAAATTAAATGTCATTATCGATGGATTAAATCCATTGCTATCCGTATAAAAAAATTGATTTTGTTATTTGAATTTGTGACAGAAAATTGTAAAACAATTATTGCTAAATTCAGTTATGATTAGTGATAAATCCATATTTTATGATATATTTTGTGCCTAATTTAAGTGATTTATTCAATCCTTCACTCACTTATTCATATAAATTGCATGGTTTTACTTTTCCTTCCTTATTATGTGATGTATGTGAAAAACATGTTTCCTATGCTTTAAAAAATAATTATTTTAATTACCCTTTTACCTCCATTCGATGCCGTGATTCGTGTGTTGAGTAGTTTCAGATCTTCTAAGGCAGGAATGACTTAAAGGATGGAAAGAAAACATACAAAATTGGAAGGAAAGCATAAAACAGAGTTTTTGAAGAAACTGGCAGTGACGCGATCGCATGGACGACGCGGCCCATGCCAGCACGAAATGGTAGTGACGCGACCGCGTGATTGACGCGGACGCATGACTGAAGCGACCGCGTGGTAAGGAAAACTCCAATTGACGTGACCGCGTGACCCACACGGACGCGTGACAGAGGCTACGCACCAGAAAGTACAGAAAACACTCCCAGTGATTTCTGAAGCCCTTTTTGGTCCAAATCCAAGTCCAGAAGGCATGGATCAGAGGTTATGAAGTGAGGGAATGCATCCATTCAAAAGAGAGTCTCCAATTAGTTATTTTTCATGATTTAGATGTAGTTTTGAGGGAGAGGTTCTCTCCTCTCTCTTTTAGGATTTAGAATTAGGATTTCTTTTGCTTTCAGGATTATCTCTTTTTATCAGGTTCAACAGTCCTTTTTATTTATCTTCTCAATTTAATTTATGAATTCTTCTATGTTATAGATTATTCTTTGAATTAATGTTATTTGAGGTATTTCAGTTTATTATCGCTCTTATTTATTTATACTACTGTTGCTTCCAATCTGAAGACATTTTTATTCTAGTAGATTTACTTTTTCCTTTTTGGTCTTGGTTAAGAAATCGGTAACTCAGGAGTTATCAAACTCAACATGATTGATAATTGTTATCTTTGCTAATTGAATTGAACTTCAATAATCCCAATCATTCCTTAGGGATTAACTTGGATTTGAAGATCAAACTAATTAGTCACTTGACCTTTCTTTGCTTTAAGTAAAGACTAACTAAGTGGAATTAAGATTCAATCTTCATCATCATTGATAAGGATAACTAGGATAGGACTTCTAATTTCTCATAACTTGCCAAAAGTTTATTTTACAGTTATTTATTTATTTTACAGTCTTTTACTTATTTTAATTGCAATTTAAATTACTTGTTCCTCATCTTCAAGACCCCGATTTACAATCTCCATATCCAATAATAAGAACATACTTCCCTGCAGTTCCTTGAGAAGACGACCCGAGGTTTAAATACTTCGGTTATCAATTTTTAAGGGGTTTGTTACTTGTGACAACCAAACGTTTGTACGAAGGGATTTCTGTTGGTTTAGAGACTATATCTACAACGCGACTGTTTTTATAAAATTCTTTACTGGTAAAAATCCCAACATCAAAATGGAGCCGTTGCCAGGGAGCTGTAATCGTGTGCCTTATTATTGGTTATTGTAAATATTTTTCTTTTACTTGTTTATTTGTCTTTATTTTCTCCTTTTATTTCGATTAGTTACTATGAATTCTCACCCCTCTCGCTTTGAGTTTGGTTCTAATATTGTTGAAAGGAGTGAAAGTTGTAACAGGAACATGCATCAAGGTCAGAGCAATCAAAGATGGATAGAGCCAAAAGGATCTGATCAACCCTTTAGGCAACAACACCCTCCAAGATATCATGGACAAAGACCATTCTATAATGCATACCAAGCCAATAGACATGGTGGACAACCTTGTAGTTACCAACAAGCCCCACCCTGTGTTTATAGGCCATCCTCTCAACATAACTTCGCACCACCACACTCACAAGCTCCTTTTCACCATTCACTACCATATGATCCTCATCTACCCAAATCCTAATCCAATTACTCCCAAATTCCACCACTTCCCCATATACCACGTCCAAATCTATCACCCCAAGAATCAGAGGTTCGCCTCAAGGAAACAGTAGATCAACTTCAAATAACCTTTCATCAATTGGAGCAGGCAGTAAGTTTATTATCTTCTAGACGTTCGAACTTTCAAGGCCTCCCACAGCCCCATGTGGACAATCTAAAGAAGAACGTAGCATGAAGGAGATACTAGAAACTCCAGTGAACGGAACAGGGCATGACTTCGTACTGGAACAAGTAGAGGAAGCTGTCATTGTAAATGAAGAAGAGTTGGTTGAAGACTTAGGAGATGCTGAACTTCTGTGGGAATCCAGAGTTATGGAGAATTCTGTCAAAAACGTTACAATTGATGCTAAGGAGGATGGTGCACAACTCCCAAAGCAAGTCTTTTATGAAGAACTAGACGGAATAATCCTAGAAGCAAGTTTCCCTGACAATGATAATCTCAAGTCAAGCTCTCCCAGTAGTGAACTTGCATCAGCAAGTGAATTCTCTGAGATCGAAGACTCTTCCCCAAGTGAATACGAAGATGATGCGGAGGTAGATTTCTCTCAACCTCCCGTTTATGACTTAAGTTATGAGGAAGACATAGAAGGCTTTGATCAGGACATGGATGCAATTGAAGAAGTCTGCAAGGAAGTGAAGAAATTCACCGAAGAGCACAAGGGAGTAGAACTCACAGAACCACTGGAAACACCTATCCCAAGGCCATTACCACCCAATACAAGCTTCAAGTGGGTACAATCCTTAACCTTTAGCTTTATTTTTCCACTTGGATATGGTTTGCTTGAAACAGATGGCCAGCTTAGAGCTCTTTGTGGCTTTAAGAGTAAGAGGGAAATGGCTCGCACTCAGAGCTGGTGCACAAGGTTCAATAAGGTTCCACGCTTCAAATCGAAGTGCACGGATTGGCATCATGATCAATCGAATGGATCTCGGAAAACGTTTGGTCATCGTGGTGAGAATCTAATTTTTAAACCGCCCGGATGAAAAAATATAGATCAAGACGGAGACGGATTTAAAAGCAAAGTTTGGGATCCTGGAATCTATTCTGACATTCGTCACCCTGGGAACCTGACAATCTGCTTGAAGATACTCAGAAGCTTTACGTGCCTAGTTTGGGACCCCGGAGGCTATTGGCATTCCAAACATTGGTGGAGATTTCTGGACGAATTTAAGCACAAGCCGCTATAACAGGAAGCTCATCCAATGTCCAACTTAAGGACTTTAACTAAAAGTGCTAGGTGGGAGACAACCCACCATGGTATGGTCGTTTCTTTTTCAATGTTATTTCGTATTATTTATTTTTGTTTTTCTTTTCAATTGAACCTGAATATTATTCATTCGCATTGCATACTGCATAATTGCATACCTGCATAAAAAAAAGAGAGAAAGGGCGTGCGATGCGACTGCATCACTCATGCGATCGCGTCAGTTGCAAAAAATAACCCCCCACGCGTCCACGTCATTCACGCGGCCACGTGACCTGGAAATCGACGTAAGGATCCAACGGCCAGAAAGTTGGGCTGGAATCGTGCAGCTGTTGTGCGTTTCGCACAAAATGACCCACGCAATCGCGTCCCTGATGCGACCGCGTCACTTGCACAACACCAATCCCACGCGACAGCACGAGCGACGCGATCGCGTCGCATGGATTGCACAACACCCCAGAGGAGACAGAGAGTTGCGCTAAAACGATGCTGGAATTGTGCGTTTTGCACGATTTCCAGCGACGCGATCGCCTGCCTCACGCGATCGCATCATTCATTATTTACCCATTCCATGCGATCGCATCACTCACGCGATCACGTCGACCCACATTCCACCCCAGCCACGTGACCGCGTGCCCCACGCGATCGCGTGGATTTCAATTTAATAACCCCCTGTCACGTAAATCCTACCTATTCGCGTCCCCCCAGCCCCTTCTCCTTCCTCTCTTCTCTCCAACCAACCACCACCAACTTCCAGCCACCACCACTGACCACCGCCACCCCCGTCGACCACCCGCCCCTGCCTTCGAACAGCCCTCACCGCCGCACAACCACCATCAACCACCGCGTCAGCCGCCACCACCACCATCCCCCAGCCACCTCTCTGCCCCACCTTCTTTCATACGCCTTCCAGGTTCCGCCAAATGCCACCTTTCTTTCAATTCCCAGTTCATTACATATTTTTTATGTTTATGTTCATACTTAGGCTAGTTAGATATGCATGTTGTAGTGGATTCTAGGTGGTTAGGTAGCCTATGATGTGGTTAGTGGATTTAGGCCTGTTTAATTACGCTGTTCATGCTTTTTGTTTTATAATTTTCGCAATTCTGCTGTTGCTGTGATGTTAGTATTATTCATATGCTGTTCTTACTGTTCATGCTGCTTTTGCAAATGTTCTTACTTGTTTACGCTAATTATATCCAATTGCAATTTGTTTTATTTCATATGACCTGTCTTGCTTACTGTTTATTTTCCGGGAACATCCAATTTTAGCCGGAATGCTGCCCAATTTTCTGTAAACTGTTTTGTTTCCTTTCATGTCTTGATTTTGGCACTTTGAACTTTGCTTTACTCTGCTTTTACCAAAACCAATTCATGAATACCAGGGCAAGCTTTCTTATTCTTTTTTATTTCCTGGTTCATAATCTACATTTTTTATGTTTAGCTTCCAATTTTTGATTCATCATCAACCTGATTCCCTTGTTTGGATATGAGTTAACTGTAGCTTCTAATTGAGAATGCTTGTTACTTAGCAAATGTTCATCATGCCACTTACTCTAACCTACTTTTTACTCATTCACTAATTTTAACTTCCTAAACTCGTTTTTCATTCCTAACAAACCTAACCTTTCAAAACATCTCTTCTGGTTTTTTCCTATTCTCTTTAACCTTCTAACCAAGACATGATGATAATTTTTCCTTATTAACATGATTTCTAATACATTTTGGATTGTTAATTTTTCTTCTCGGACTTTTCACTCCTATTCAATCCTTAATGCACATTTACTTAACTCATTTTCATTACTCCACTGCTCCTTTGCCACTATGTGCTTATTTTGCTATTTGCCTATTTATTTTCCTATTTTTATTATATCCTATTTTTCTGTTTTTCAGGATGTCTGACACCCAAAGAAAGGGAAAAGAAAAGGAAACAACTAGCAAACGGAAAAGAGGAGAATCCTCCATGTCCATCCTGGACATCATGCATGATGACTCCTAGCAGGAGAAACACTTTACCCCGCAGGAGAAGGCTGACCAGCTACTCCCTGCTACTGATCCCATTAAGTTTGCAAACCGATACTATGAGCTGAAGTATCCGGTGTTTGCAACCTTCAGGAACCTATACCTGGAGAGGACTCTGAAGATCCCAGAAGAACTCCAGCAATACACCTCTGATCAGATCAAACAAAGAGGCTGGTTCTTCCTGGAGAGAAACCTGACTGAGGTCAATGCATCTTGGGTACAGGAATTTTACTGCAATTACTTCAAAACTTCCCTAGATGCAGTAAACCTAAGAGGGAAGCAGATACGGGTCACTGAAGAGGCCATAGAGGATGTTCTGAAGCTCCTGCCTAAATTCGATCAGCCAGATGGTTATCAACAGGCTGAGGAGGACATGCGCTTCATGAAGTTTGACTAGGATGCCGTCAAGGCACGGATAACCCTTGACCCCACTGTTCCATGGGTCATGGGTCAGAACACCACCATGCCTAAGGGAATCAAGCGGGCATACTTGAATGATGAGGCTCGGCTATGGCATCAGATCCTAAGCAACTTTATTATGCCGAGTACTCACGAGACGGAGCTACCTGCCACTATGATCACCCTCCTATGGTGTGTGATGGAGGGTAAGGACCTGTACCTGCCACACTTCATTCGTCACTACATGGCCAGGGTCCACGTCCGAGGCACTCTCCCCTTTCCGTATCTGATTACACAGATTGGCCGTCAAGCTGACGTGCCTTGGGAGGATGCTGATGAGAAGCCACCTGCTGCAGAATGCAAGAAAATTATCCCTCACAGCAGGAACTTTCTGGCTTCGGGCTACAGACCCCCATTCCTCACTCCTACTGATGAGAGCCACACCATCTGCCGGCCCCTCTTCCTCTACAGCTACCCCTGCTACCACCACTGCACCTCCACCTACCTCAGAGCCAGTTTATCACTTAGTGCACCGCCTGTTTCGGCAGCTAGACCAGATCAAGCGCCGCAACCGGTGGTGATACGAGAGATCTGAACGTCGCAGTAGGCGACGCTATGATTACCTGAAGCTGATGATTCGTTCTGGCAGTGACACCCCCTCCAAGCCTGACACCCCATCAGAGCCATCTGAGGAGGAAGCGGATGATCACGAGGCGGAGACCCATCCACAGGGAGAGGCTGTGCAGGCAGGCACAGAGCAGGTTGCATCACATCAGGAGGCCCCACCTCAGATTTAGGCTGCAGACCCAGAGGTTCCTATTCAGTCCGCACCTCCTCTGCAGCAGGCAGACCCTCAGACCACCACCACAGAGACTCCAGCTACCCGTCCTTCCAGGGATGACACCCCTTCACACCCTGCTTGAGTGAGCATCAGGGACGATGCTTCATTTTAAGTATGGGGAGGTCGCCATCTCTGGCGTATATTTTTTGGTGAACCACTACAGACTCTTTTTACTTTATTATTTTTCTGTATTTTTCTCTTTATTTCTATTTTTTTTTTCTCAGCACTTATACATTGCTAATTTCATGTATTTTTACTCTATTTCTGCATGTTGCACTTTAGTTCATATTTTAGCCATTTAGTTTAGTTGCAATTCTAACTTATTAGTTATAGAAATTGTGGATTAATTAGTATAGTTTACCCTTTTTAGTATAAGATAACTTAGTTCAAATTGAAAATATAAAAAGGAAGTAAACTAGAGACTTTAACAGAATAAAAACAACCCAATCCTTGTATATATAGCATTACATGTTAGTTAGTTAACAACATTTCATCAAGGAGAAACACTAGAACTTTAAAGCCACCTTAAGATTTACATTGAGAATAATGGGAACTCTTAATTTTTACTTGCTTGACATATATAACTGATATATGATTTTTGAGTTAGAGAACACACAGCCTGTGAGTTTTGAGCTTAATTGCATGGTTACATTTAAACCATGATATTTTATTCCTGTGTGTTCTGCCCTTCTTTTTTATTCTGGTATTATTTACTTTGTTTTAATCTATATGTCCGATTGTAGAATATAGATACATACCAAGAAAGTGATTGAGGCCATTGTTTGATTCTAGCTCACTATTCCCAAATTAGCCTACCTTTTACATCACCCTTGTTAGCTCCCTTGAGCCTTTAAAACCCCTCTTGTTTTATAACCACATTACTAGCCTTAAGCAGAAAAACAAAATAAAAATCCCAAGTTGAATCCTTGGTTAGCTTAAGATAGAAATTGTGTGTTGTGTAAGTAGGGAAACCTATTGGGAACATGGATGATAAAAACAAAGGGTAGAAAGTTAAAAAGAATAAAATAATTCAAAATAAAAATTTTGGGAAGCATGCTCATGTGAAATCAAATAATTGAATTACCATGTGTATTAAAAAAAATTATTTTTCAGTATTTGAATAAAGGGGATACAAAAAAATTCCCCAAATACAAAAAGTAATGCACATGGGATAAAAATAAAAAAAAAATTTTAAAATATGAGCATGTAACATAAAAAGTGGAAAAATATGGGAAAATAGGTAAAGAAGCTTTGCTTTACAAAATATGTATGTTAGGTGAGGTCTTAGACTAATCAAGGATTCACCTATTAGCTCACTTAGCCTTATATATATACCCTTACCTTTACCTTGGCCCCATTACAACCTTAATTAAAGACCTCATGATTTTTGTATACCTATATTCTATAATTGTTGATTGGTTAGATGAAGAACAAAGTTATAGAAAGTAAGGATAAAAAGAAGAATAGAGTGATTAACCCAATAAACACTGAGTGACTAGAGAGTAAAAACAAAATCCAGTGAGGGTTCAATAGCTCATCAACATATAT
>NC_029793.2:92432795-92445292 GCF_000816755.2 Arachis ipaensis
AAGTTTTATATACAAGTGAATAAAAATTAGAATTGCATGATTCATTTAGGTAGTTGCATTTAGAATAGATTGCATTGCATGAGATTCCACCACTTCAACCTTACCTTACTCTTTATCTTAGATTTAGCATGAGGACATGCTATTGTTTAAGTGTGGGGAGGTTGATAAACCCATAGTTTATGATATATTTTGTGCCTAATTTAAGTGATTTATTCAATCCTTCACTCACTTATTCATATAAATTGCATGGTTTTACTTTCCCTTCCTTATTATGTGATATATGTGAAAAACATGTTTCCTATGCTTTAAAAAATAATTATTTTAATTATCCTTTTACCTCCATTCGATGCCATGATTCGTGTGTTGAGTAGTTTCAGATCTTCTAAGATAGGAATGACTTAAAGGATGGAAAGGAAACATATAAAATTGGAAGGAAAGCATAAAACGGAGTTTTTGAAGAAACTGGCAGTGACGCGATCGCATGGACGACGCGGCCGCATTCCAGCACGAAATGGTAGTGACGCGACTACCTGATTGACGCGGACGCATGACTGAAGCGACCGCGTGGCAAGGAAAACTCCAATTGACGCGACCGCGTGACCCACGCGGACGCGTGACAGAGGCTACGCACCAGAAAGTACAGAAAATGCTCCCAGCAATTTCTGAAGCCCTTTTTGGCCCAAATCCAAGTCCAGAAGGCATAGATCAGAGGTTATGAAGTGAGGAAATGCATCCATTCAAAAGAGAGTCTCCAATTAGTTATTTTTCATGATTTAGATGTAGTTTTGAGGGAGAGGTTCTCTCCTCTCTCTTTTAGGATTTAGAATTAGGATTTCTTTTACTTTTAGGATTATCTCTTTTTATCAGGTTCAACAGTCCTTTTTATTTATCTTCTCAATTTAATTTATGAATTCTTCTATGTTACAGATTATTCTTTGAATTAATGTTATTTGAGGTATTTCAGTTTATTATCGCTCTCTTTTATTTATATTATTGTTGCTTTCAATCTGAAGACATTTTTATTCCAGTAGATTTACTTTTTCCCTTTTAGTCTTGGTTAAGAAATTAGTAACTCAGGAGTTATCAAACTCAACATAATTGATAATTGTTATTTTTGCTAATTGAATTGAACTTCAATAATCCCAATCTTTCTTTAGGGATTAATTAGGATTTGAAGATCAAACTAATTAGTCACTTGACCTTTCTTTGCTTTAAGTAAAGACTAACTAAGTGGAATTAAGATTCAATCTTCATCATCATTGATAAGGATAACTAGGATAGGACATCTAATTTCTCATACTTTGCCAAAAGTTTATTTTACAGTTATTTATTTATTTTACAGTCTTTTATTTATTTTAATTGCAATTTAAATTACTTGTTCCTCATCTTCAAAACCCCAATTTACAATCTCCATAACCAATAATAAGAACATACTTCCCTGCAGTTCCTTGAGAAGACGACCCGAGGTTTAAATACTTCGGTTATCAATTTTTAAGGGTTTATTACTTGTGACAACCAAACGTTTGTACGAAGGAATTTCTGTTGGTTTAGAGACTATATCTACAACGCGACTGTTTTTATAAAATTCTTTACTGGTAAAAATTTCAACGTCAATTAGCGACATAACTTTTACTATCAAATATTATTTGTCACTAACAATACTATCCATTACTAACCAATGAAAATCCATTAGAAAACTATGTCGCTAATGCAAAGGATTTTGGTAGTGTAGGTGTTTTATTAATATACTTGAAAACACACTTGTGAAACATAAAATAGGAAAAGATGAGAAACAGATAAAAAAAAGTTAGTAATTGCTAGCTATAAATGTTAGTTAGGTAGCTAGGAGTATTACTACATTGAGTTTATCTATTCTTGTAAGTAAACTCATTCACTCTGTCATATAATGTAATTCTATTTCCAATTTTCTCTATTCTTTCTTTCTTCTATTTGTTGTTCTTCTTCAATCTGTTGATAACTTATTCTTTAAGATTCTCAACTACAATAAACTTGACATGGTATCTAAAGCCTCAAGTTAATCATCATGACCATGATTTTTGCAAATATTTCATTAACCAAATAATATCTCCCTATCCTTACTAACAAACTCAAAGAAAATAACTTCGATACATGGTGACACTCAATAAAGAGTCAAAATTTAGGGGATCATTTCAAGAAGGAGAAAATCCCTACTCAATTCATTAGTCCATAAGATCTTATAAAATTCACTCAATCTGCTAAAATTGAATCTAAAATCTATAAAGAGTGGAAGCTTCAAAACCTTTCTCTAATGATATAGATGTTAGCTTCGATGAATATATCCTTCAAGAACAAGGTAATTTAGTTTATTTAGATGAATATAGACTTACAAGTACATCTACTAAATATCTTGCTCGAATTAGGAATTT
This sequence comes from Arachis ipaensis, assembly GCF_000816755.2. Taxonomy (NCBI): domain Eukaryota; kingdom Viridiplantae; phylum Streptophyta; class Magnoliopsida; order Fabales; family Fabaceae; genus Arachis; species Arachis ipaensis. The sequence goes on from NC_029793.2 coordinate 92,435,204, forward strand.
AGTTGATACTTTAACAACTATTGATTCTCCTTATTCTGAAGATGATGTACAAATTATTTTTTATCAACTCATTGAAGAGTATCAAGATTTTATATCTCCAGTGATGTCTAAATGAAAAGATATTTAGGAATTGAAATTGAATCTTTCCTACTTGCTTATGAAGACATAATCAACTATATCTAGAAAAAATGGAAAAAGAGGTAAATTCATGACAAGTGGCTGGCAGATTTGAAAATCTCTTGATAAACTCTTTTTTCAATCATGTTGCTTGGAGCTATTACTATAGGTTTGATCAACAATATGAATCTCTAAATGCATCTTTCTCATATCAAAATTTTTAATTTTCATAACTTTCTCCCTCTTTTCATCAACCAAGGGCATTTATTATTGGCTCATCACCAATGTAATCTGCTTGGTACCTTAACTCAGGTACTAATCACTATATCACTACTGAATCAAGTAATTTATTACAAGGTACTGAAAATCAAATAGGTTCCATATAACCCTTTATAGGTAATGGTGAAGGTATTCACATTTCTAACACAGGGTCGTCTACTTTTCTTGATACTAATTCTGATTTCTTTTAAATTAAACAACTTACTACTTGTACAACAAATTACACAAAATCTCTTGTGTTTGAAAAATTTGCTGCTAATAATTTTTTTTTTTTTTGAGTTTTTCCTTTATTATTGCTCAATACATGATCAGGTTACCAAGAATCATTTTCTACAAGGAGTTGTTAGGAATGGAATCTATGTTTTTTCGTCTTTGTATGTACTTGACAAATTTTTCCATCCTTTAATCATGTAACTTAAAAAACTACTATGGCATCCACTCATAATTCTTTGAATACTTTAGCTTTGTAGCACAAGATATTAGGCCATCCCTCTGTGAAAACTATGTTAAAGGTTTAAAATTAGTGAAATATTTCATGTTTTTCTCAATCTGATATTTTTAACTTGTGTGAGTTTTGTCGTATGTCTAAAATGCATCAAATGCTTTTTCAAGATTTTAAATCTGTCTATGATAAACCTTTAGAGTTAGTTTATGTTGATCTTTGGAGTCCTATCCATATAGTATTTAGACAATGATATAGATATTATATTATCTTTGTTGATGCTCATTCTAGATGTATACACTATTATTTCCCTTTTAACTAACAAGTCAGAATTTTTATTAGCTTTTAAACAATACAAAGTTTATTTTGAAAATAAAATTGGTTGTACTTTAAAAGCCTTGCAAAAATTATAATGGTCTTGAATATTATTCTAATTCCTTTTAAGAGTTTTTTAGTAGCAAATAAAATTCAACATAGAATATATCATATCCTTACAGTCACTTGTAGTAAGGCACCATGGAAAGGAAGAATAGAAGCTTGGCAAAAGTAGCTTTTTCTCTCCTTGCCACTGCTGCCTTGCCTTTTTCAATTTTAAGATGATGTTTTTCAAGCTGTAGCCTATCTGATTGACAGATTACCAACACAATCTTGCAATATTTTTATCACCTTATGAGAAATTATATAACAAGCAACTTAATTATATTTTTACAAAGAATTTCGCGTGTGCTTGTTATTCTTTATTGAGATCCTATATTAAACATAAATTTGACTTTAAATTTTATTTTTATTTATTCCTTGGTTATAATAATAATCACAAAGGATACAAGTGTCTCTATCTCTTTAGATGGTAAGTTATAATATTGTAGAAATATCATATTTGAGGAGATAAAATTTTCATACTTATCTCTATTTTTAGTTCTATTCTAATATAGGATTCATCTCTTCAATTTTCTTCACCAGGTTTTCAATTTATCAGTATACCTTCATCGTCTACTTATACATCCTCCAATCCATCACAAACTCATCCCATCCATCCAAACTTCATCTAACTCATCCTCAACTGAAATTACTAATGAATGTTAGATACAGATTTAAAAATTATTAAGATCAAAAAATTTAATTTCATTGTAGATGGTTCTAGATCAGCATTTAACACTATTAAAATTTAGTTTAAAAGATATCACAAATTCAAATAAATAACCAAAAATTTTAATCCCGAGTCATTGATATTGGCTATGATAAAATTGGGAGTTTGATCGCGTTAATAAGAATTTAAACTAGGAGCAATTAAGGCAATTAACTAGGAGGTAAAAGTAAATTCAAGTTCTAAATGCTCTTGGTAATAGTTGAGGGTTAATGATCACTATCTTTGTCACTAACCACAACATGATAATTAAAAAGAGTGAATCTAATTCGTCAACCTCTACAAATTAAGAAAAGTTAATTAGGCTTAATTAATCAAAGTCTATAAGTCCTAACTAACTTACTAATTAAATTCAGTAAAAGATCAGCGTTAACAAAAATAAGGTTAATTAGTAGCTCTAACTTATCAATTAACTTGAACATTAGTAACTCAATATTATCCAAGTTCCCAATCTAAGCCGAGATGAAAAAATATACTCTATAACTAATTCGAATATTTTGTCAAATACCAATAGTGCATAAATATAAAACTTCATAAATTACAACAATAATAATCTACAACTATTCAATTCAAGAAAGCAACAATAACATCTCAAATAAATAATAATAAAACATAAAATATCATATTTGTTAATGAAAAGTGAGAATTCAACACATCATAAACTAAAATAATAACCTAGAGAAACTAACAAAAGATTCTAAGTAAAGTAGAGTAGCAACACAAAAAATTATGAGCAAAAGTTATAATTAACCGATATCAAAATCTAAAATCGAAGAGAATTTGAGTGAAAACTCTAAGAGTTCTAGAGAGAAGTTGGAGTTTTGCTCTCTAAAATTTAACTAAAATATCCTAAAACCTAAATCTAAAAAGAAAAAATCTCTCAAATATAAGTGAGCTAGTATATATATGTTTCTCCTTCATATTTTCCTTAATATCTTCTCAAGAATGGGGTGAATGGGCCAAAAATCCCTCTAAAACACAACTGCACATGCTATTTTAAGTGAGTCATATGCTGGCTATGGTGCGAAGCATGTATGATGTGTGTGCATCTGGTGCGTACATATCATGATGTCTACACACTTCTACAGCTTTGTCAAATCTTCTTTTTTTTCATGAAATTTTCACTTTTGCATGATTTTCTTCCATCTTTCCAAATCATCCTTGCATCCTAAACCTTAAATAACGTAAACAAACATATCAAGGTATCGAATGGAATAAAATAAAATAAATTTAATAATTTTAAAGACCTAAAAAGCATGTTTATCGATTAAGTTTAATTAGGAGAAAATTCACAAAGGTTTGCATTAACAAGAATGAAGTACAAGTTAAATTGATAAATTCTACTCTTTTCAACCCAAAAATTATCATAAGATATGAATTTATCAACTCTCACATACTTAGACAAAAATATATCCTCATGCTACACATTAATTGATGCGTTCGCATCATTAGTTATTTTTCTTACTTTAATTCATTATTTTCTCAGGTTTAATTACAGTTTTATCTTCTAATCTTGTCGCTTTTAAGTATCTTGTGCTACTATGGTATTTGCTAAGTGTTTTCAAGAAATTATGATCAAAAGAGAGGTAAATCAAGTAGTAAAGAGAGGCTGATCAAGGAGCAACCTTAACATGAAGAACAGAGAGCCAGAGGCGTAGGAGTGAAGCCATGTAAGCCATGCACCTAAGCAAAGGACAGGGTGTGAGGAAAAGCCAGGGTTGTCACATGTATGCCAAGGCATGCCACACCCTGAAAAAGAAGACTTGGCATGCCACGGGTTGGCAAGGGCGTGCCATGCCCTAACACTATCAATAAGGGCGTGCCATGCCAAGCACTAGGCGTGCCATGCCCATGAACTCAAGGATTGGGCATGCCACGGGAAGAAACAAGCGTGCCATGCCTTGTTCAAGTCCAAGTCTCTTGAAGCATATCAATAAAGAAGGTATGCCACGCCAAGGAACAAGCGTGCCACACCCTAGTCAATTCTAAGCCCCTGGGAGTCATTCAAATTCAGGTGTGCCACGAAGGAAGCAAGGCGTGCCATGTCTGGACCAGCCCATAGAGGGCGTGCCACGCCCTGGCAAAAAACAAGCCCCTGGGAGTGTTTTCCAATTTCGTCGCAACATATGACGGTAATTACCGTCGGACAAAAAAATTTTGACGGTAAATATTTACTGGCGAGGTTTATACCGTTTGATTGTTTTCGATGGTAAATCTAATAGTAATTAAATTACCATCGAATTTTATTCATTTTTCTCACGGTAAATCTGATGGTACTCATCTCAAATATTCATTTTTACAAGTATTTAGTATGCAAAAACATCAAACAACCAAAATTATCATCTCAAACAATTTTTTAACACCCACTCAAAAGGATTCAACATTAACAATACAATAGCACCAGTAGTTCGCATCATAATAAATAGAATGTCCAAACAAAGTTTCAATCAATTAAGAATTCACAATTCTAATTACTTTTCAGTAACTTAAAACCAAATCCCCTAAATCTAACCTATCCTAATAATCTAATGACACTAAAATAAAAAAGTTAAATCTAATTAACCATAGAACTGAATGAAGATTAAAACTGAAAATCTAACTAATCTTAAACTAAATTAAACTAAAACTAAAGGAATTAGAAAAGAGTTGGTTCAAGAAACTTGAGGCAAAGGAAAGAAATGGGGAAGATGAGGCAACACTTGAAAGGAGGAATAGCAAAAGGGAGCGAGGGTTGCCAACTGCAGTGGTTGTCAGTGACTTAATAGTGGCGGTAATGAGCAGAGGCACACCTGTAGGCCCTGGACATGGTGAAGCAAATAGAAATAAAGGTTATGTTGTAACAGAGAGGAGGCATGAGAGAGAGTACTGGGAAAGATAAGGGATGAGTTGTTGGTATGGTAATGATCTGTGGCTCCGGCGATGCACGATGATAAGGTAGATGATGTTGGGAGTGATGGCAATAAACAAAGGCACGCCTGAAATGAGAGAAGGGAGGAGAATGGGGTTGCAGTGACTATGTGATAAAAAGAGAAGAATGGGGAGAAAAAAAAGCAAAGAATAGGAGATAAGTGATAGAGGTGGTTGCCGGCAGAGCTCGCTAGAGTATAGGAGACTGAGATATCGGGGCTGGCTCAGCATAGAGAGTGAGATAAAATGAGAGTGAGTGTAAGGATATGTGAAAGGAATATAAGAAGAAGAGAGGAGAGATGCCTGACAACGATGGCTGATAATGTGGTGGTCACCGATGAGAAGAACGGAGGTGGCAGCAGTAATGGTGGTTGATGATGGTTTGAAGTGAGAAGAAGATGTTAACGTTGAAAGAGAAGGGGAGGTGCTCTATGTTTTGAGTGAGTGAGGGAGGTGTGTGAACTAGAGGTCGCACCTAATGAGATGCAAATTAGGGAGGGGTCCGTGCGCACACATCATATGAGAAAAATTTGGAACGATGGGTACACATCAAAGAAGCTACGCTCAGAACTTGGCTTTGTGCGTAGACATGAAAAATTTTTATTTTTCTAGAGAGGAGGAAGCATACACTTCTAAGGTGCGTACGCATATATGATTTATATACACATGGTGTATACTCATTAACTAGAAAATTTTGACTAAGGTGTATACACAGGTATGCTATGTACACATGGAGCCTATCACTATTCTAGGCCATTCTCTCTCCAAATTAAGAGTTGTAAACACACAATCAAACCACCAAAATAATGCTAAACATAGTAACAAATAAACAACAAAAATTTATCAAATACAATCTAAAAAGAAGTCTAAAATAACAATAAAACTATATATAAGAGAAAGATTGAAAAATTTTACTATGGCAGAGTGTCTTTCACTTAACACTTTTATTTATTATCCTCAAGTTGGATACTCATGAGCTCAAGCCTAAGAGACTTGTGTTTGAATTGTTCCTTGAACTTTCACCAATGCTTGTAACTGCAATAGTCTCTCGGATCCTAAATCATGTGGACCAAAACATGAAGAGTTCTTAACCAAATAATGAGCTCCCAAAACTTTTGATTGTTGAAGTGTATTTCGGAGCCTCAAATCTTGTATGTACACCCACTTTCTTATTGATCTTTATGCTTTTCTTGGGTTGTATATAATTCTGAATTCTTCTTTAAGCTCTAAACCCTCACTCAAATTCTATTGAATTGAGTCTTACACCATCTCCGGACATCAAATCTTGAAATTCTTTCCGCTATGAGCCTTGGTTCTTGTTGCTAACCAATATTTAGTTCTTTCTTACTCTTCAATCCACAAAAAGCTCTAAGTTGATTGTCTGTTTCCAACAAAACATATTGATGTGGCCCAATAAATTTCATAATAGAAAGGGTTACCACCTCAAAAGGTGTGTTGGATGATGACTTAGGAAGGAAGATTTTCAAAGGATGCACCAATGTAATTTTCACTCCCATTGAATCTTCTATGATGACTTCTACCTCTTAGTTGCCAACTTCTTTCACGTCTTCTTTATTGCCCAAAATGTGTCTTGGAGGTTGTGCACATTCCTCCTTAACATCGACTTCATATCTAATGAAGAAGGTTTAACAAACTCATCAAAGTTATTGATTAGTGCATAATCATCCCCATTGGTGAAATTCATTTCTTGTTCAACTCCTCTTAAACATTTAACTTCTCCCTCGAATTCAATGTAGTTAACCTCCTCACTTTTTAGCAACTCATCCTCTTTCACCTCACACTCTTCATATGAAGTTAAAATATTCATTCACAAAAGTGTTTTGGTTATTGCATGAACGTAGTGAGGCTAAACGAGTTAAGGCTTCGGCTATAGTAGCCTTGTGGTTATCTTGCCTCTTTTGAATTTTTTTTTTTGTTCTTGAAGGTGTTTCTTTTGCTTTAGTAAAAACAAATGGAGTGCTTCTTCCATGGATCAGTCGCAATATAGAGGTGGAATTTGTTGGTCAAATATCGATTGTTGAAAAGTATAATCATAAGGATAAGAATCTTGATTTGGTATATATAGAGATGGTGGTTCAAGACATTCATAAGGATGATGGTATTGGAATGGTGGACTTGGATCCCAATAAATTTGTTGGTGGTGAAATATGGTTTAAAAGTATGGTGATTGAGAGAATTGTTGATGATGAAAGCCATATGATTATGATGGTTAAGAGAGTGCATAAACATAGCAAATACATTCATAGCCATCGAATTGGTGTGCACCATAGGATGGGTTGTGATCATAGTAGCACAGAAGAGTTTGATGCCATGAAGATCGCCCATCTAAGTGTAGCTCCTCCTCAAATAATTTTTTTTCCATAATGAGAACCATCATTATTGGTATAGGATTACACCAGGGATCATCCTTAAGTCCATACCTTTTCACATTAGTCTTGGAAGTACTCACAGAGCACATCCAAGAGCCTGTGCCATGGTGCATGCTTTTTGCCGATGATATCATTCTTATGGGAGAGTCAAGGAAAGACCTAAATAAGAAATTGGAGTTATGGAGAGAAGCTCTAGAAGTGTATGGTCTGCGCATAAGCCGTAGCAAGACGGAATATATGGAATATAAGTTCAGTCTGAGAAGGAAAAACCCTAATATAGAGGTGAAGATTGGAGAAAACACCCTACGAAAAATTAAAAATTTTAAGTATCTTGGGTGCATCATACAGGACAATGGAGAGATTGAACAGGATGTAAATCATAGGATCCAAGCAGGTTGGTCAAAATGGCGGAGTGCATCTGGTTTTATATGCGACAAAAAAGTGCCTTTAAAACTTAAAGGTAAATTCTATCGCACCGCTATAAGACCGGCTATGCTGTATGGTACCGAGTGTTGGGCGGCTAAAGGGGAACACGAACATAAGCTGAGTGTGGCAGAGATGAAGATGTTGAGATGGATGAGTGGTCATACGCGATTGGATAAAATAAGGAATGAAGATATAAAGGAGAGAGCTGGAGTAGCATCCATTGTGAAAAAGATGGTTGAATCGCATCTCAGGTGGTTTGGACATGTGAGAAGAAGACCGATAGAACATCCAGTCAGGAGGGTGGATGAGATAGAAGATGGACAAAGGGCAAAAGACAAAGGAAGACCTAAGAAGACCATCCATGAGGTGGTCAAACGAGACCTACATGTAAACAGTCTCTCTGTAGACATGATGCATGACAGAGCACAATGGCGTCGTTTGATTCATGTAGCCGACCCCACTTAGTGGGACAAGGCTTTGTTGTTGTTGTTGTTGTAATGAGAACCATCATTATTAAAGTCACCAATTCTTGTAACATTGGCACAATCATACAATTCGAAACCACGAGGATGATGATTCATAGGAAAAGAGAACATAAAATCAAAGAAAAAGATAACAAGAATAAAAAAAAAGTATATTTACAATATCTACGCTACCCTAGGATAACAATAAGCAAAAGAAATAAGCTCCTAACTATTAGCGAAAACAAGAAAATAAAAAAAAAGTAAGATATTCACACTATTCACATATGCACAATATCCAATAACAAGCACATATTGTATTCCCCAACAATGACACCAAAAACTTGAGCAGTGCTAGATACCTATTTAGAAATTATTAAGATCAAAATACTTATTTTCGTTGTAGATAGTTCTAGACCAGGCATTTAACACTGTCAAAGTTTAGTTTAAAAGATATCACAAATTCAAAGCAATAAATGAAAGTTTTAATCCCGAGTCATTCTCTCTTGGAACATAATGTAATGCATGATCATTGGCTGTGAGAAAATCGAGGGTTTAATTGAATTAACGAGAATTGAAAAAGTAAGAAATCAAAAGAGCAGACAATAAGTAAATATAAAGAGAATTTAAATTAGGGGCAATTAAGGCAATTAGCTAGGAAATAAAAGTAAATACAAGTTCTAAAAGATCTTAGTAAAGATTGAGATTAAGGATTACTATCCTTTTCACTAATAACAACATGATAATTATAAAGAATGAATGTAATTCATCAATCTCTACAAATTGAGAAAAATCAATTAGGATTAATTAACTCTAATAATATTCACAAATCCTAGCTAACTTATTAATTGAATTTAGTAAAAGGTTAGTATTAGCAAAAACAAGGTTAATTAATAGTTCTAAATTATCAATTAATAACTTAGACATTAGTAATTCAAAATCACCCAAGATCCCAACCTAAGTCAAGAATGAAAAAATCTACTATATAAATAGTTCAATCGTTTTGTCAAACGCCAAGAGTGCATAAACAAAAAACTTCATAAATTACAACAATAATAAAATCTAAAACATGAAAATTCATTAGTCGAAAGTGAGAATTCAACACATGTTCATAAATTAAAATAACAATCTAGAGAAACTAACAAAAGATTCTAAGTAGAGTAGTAAAACAAAAAATTATGAACAAAAGCTATAATTAACCATGATCAAAACCTAAAAATAAAGAGAATTTGAATAAAAATCTTAAGAATTCTAAAGGGAAGTTGAAATTTAACTAAAACATCCTAAAACCTAAACCTAAAAGAAAAACTCCTAAAATATGAATGTGGCAGTGTATACATATTTTTTCTTCAAGTTTTTCTTCATATCCCCTAAAAAATAAGCTGAAATAAGCCAAAAAAAATCCCTTCAAAATGCGACTTTAAGTAAGTCACGTGTTGGTTATGGTGCGTACGCATGCATGATGTGTATGCACCTTTGCAGCTTTGTCAAATCTTCATTATTATTTTATAAAATCTCCGCTTTCACATGTGAAGGTTGTGGTAGGCTTAGAGAAGGGGGGTTGAATCTATGCCTTCCTTTTAGTTGCTGTTGTTACCCTTTTTAAAACAGATTTGCAATTCTGATTCTGTTTTAACTTAGCAGCGGAAAATTATGAGACAATTTATTTTTGTCTCATGAATATCAAAAAACAGAACACATTCATATCCCCTAAAAAATAAGCTGAAATAAGCCAAAAAAAATCCCTTCAAAATGCGACTTTAAGTAAGTCACGTGTTGGTTATGGTGCGTACGCATGCATGATGTGTATGCACCTTTGCAGCTTTGTCAAATCTTCATTATTATTTTATAAAATCTCCGCTTTCACATGTGAAGGTTGTGGTAGGCTTAGAGAAGGGGGGTTGAATCTATGCCTTCCTTTTA
>NC_029793.2:92447137-92451410 GCF_000816755.2 Arachis ipaensis
CTCTTAGTGCTAACCCAACTAAGAAAGGGATACCTCACAGGTACAAGATACAAGACATAAACACACCTAAAGAAATCTGAAAATAACTCTAGGCTTTTCTCTCAAGTGTTTCACTCAGCCTTTTTCCACTCATGGCTTTTACTTGAGTTTTCTCACAATGCCTTTTCTCACTAGAAATTACAGAATGATAAACATTGAAAAGAACATTACAATCAGTAAAACATGAAGGAGATTGACTTCATCAACAGCCTCAGTGCTATGCGAAAAACCAGATTAGCAAGCCTCTGATTTAGTTCTTTATACTGGCGGAATGCACCTTTGATTAGGTTACACTGTCCAGTTAGTTGAACTTCTTCAAAGAGCTCTCTCAGAACAATAACCTCTATTCACTGGTTTTCTCTCCTTGGTTTCTGAATGAACAGCAAACCTCTTTTTATCTCCTTGCATGTGGCTGAGTTCTTCTTCCAAGGTCAACACCTTGAGCCTTGAGCTTCACCAATCCACAGATTCACTTTTTCACCTTAATCCTTAGAGAAAAAACTTTCCCTCTGACTTCCTCATCTTGACCGAAAGCCACAAAGCAGTAAGAAAACCAGTGAATAGAGGTTATTGTTCTGAGAGAGCTCTTTGAAGAAGTTCAACTAACTGGACAGTGTAACCTAATCAAAGGTGCATTCCGCCAGTATGAAGAATTGAATCAGAGGCTTGCTAATCTGGTTTTTCGCATAGCACAGAGGCTGTTGATGAAGTCAATCTCCTTCATGTTTTACTGATTGTAATGTTCTTTTCAATGTTTATCATTCTGTAATTTCTAGTGAGAAAAGGTATTGTGAGAAAACTCAAGAAAAAGCCATGAGTGGAAAAAGGCTGAGTGAAACACTTGAGAAAAAAGCCTAGAGTTATTTTCAGATTTCTTTAGGTGTGTTTATGTCTTGTATCTTGTACCTGTGAGGTATCCCTTTCTTAGTTGGGTTAGCACTAAGAGTGAATAGTTAGGTATTAGCATAGCCAATGTCAAGTTAGGTTAGAACTTGAGTGTGAAAGGATTGGGTCAATCCTGAGTTATTGGTGTATGTAATACTGTTAACTATAGTGAAATTCTTCCATAGTTGTGGAGGAGACTGGATGTAGGTTGTATAGCACAAGGCAACCGAACCAGGATATATGCTGGTGTTAGCTTTTCTCTTCTCTGCTGTGTTCTGTTTTCTGATATTCATGAGACAAAAATAAATTGTCTCATAATTTTTCGCTGCTAAGTTAAAACAGAATCAGAATTGCAAATCTGTTTTAAAAAGGGTAACAACAGCAACTAAAAGGAAGGCATAGATTCAACCCCCCCTTCTCTAAGCCTACCACAACCTTCAATTGGTATCAGGAGCTAAGGTCTCAAGAATCAAGCTTAACCGCTTGGAGCAAAGATCCAATGGCGAACAATCTGGGCACAACCACAATTGCCTACACCCTCACTGAAGGCCAGTCAAACAACCGGCCACCTTTCTTTAACGGAAAGAACTATTCCTACTGGAAAGAAAGGATAAGGATCTTCATCCAATCCATTGACTACAACTTATGGAAGATCGTTGTGAGTGGCCCCAAGATCCCAACAAAAACAAGTGCTGATGGAGTGGTGACTCCGAAAGAAGAAGCTGAATAGAATGAAGATGACAAGAAGAAGATAGAGCTGAACGCTAAAGCAATCAACCTTCTTCACTGTGCTATCAGCTTTGAAGAGTACCGGAAGGTGTCTAGATGCAAGACAGCCAAAGAAATCTGGGAAAAACTCCAGGTTACACACGAAGGCACTAAACAAGTCAAAGAAACGAGGATTGATATGCTGCAAAAAGAGTATGAGATGTTTAGCATGAATGATGGAGAAAGCATTGATGAAGCATTTGAGAGATTCTCAATCATAATCAACAACCTTGATGCTATGGGTACAAACTATGCAGAACAAATCTTGGTGAGAAAACTCCTTAGAAGCCTCACAAAAGAGTGGGAAAACACTACCACTGTCCTAACCGAGAGTAACAACATAAGTCCCATAACCTATGATGAGCTGAGAGGAAAACTCCTTGCCTATGAAGCCACACACACAAACACAGACTCAAAGAAAAAGGGAATAGCCCTCAAGTAACAAATAGAACCAAAAGAGAGTGAGTCTAGTGATGGTATTTCAGATGACGAACTTTTGTTTTTTGCTAGGAGATTTAGAAGGATGATGAAAAGCAAGGGCAAATACAAGGGTTCAAGTTCAAAGGAGCAAAAGATGGACTTGAGCAAGGTGACATGCCATCATTGCAAGGAGGCTGGACACTTCAAGTCAAACTGTCCAAAGCTCAAAAAGGAGGACAAAGGAAAGAAGGAAAGGAAGAGAGTACTCATGACAGCTTGGGAGGATTTGCATGTTATTATTGATGATCTCACTTTAAACACATCAAAACTGCTTGATAAATACAATAAATGCAGATCTGAAAGAGATGTGTTAAGAGCTGAAAATGAATTGTTAAAAAAAAAAGTGAAGGAAACTGAATGTGCTTTAGACATCATTGAAGAAAATAGATTTCTAAAATCTGAACTTGAAAAATTAAAAGGAAAGCACATTGTGGATCCTTCACATGAGTTAATTGCTGAAAATAAAAGATTAAATGATATGATTAAAAGGCTGAATGGTGACTTAGCAAAATTTGCTCAAGGTTCTAGTAACTTGACAAATTACTTGCAAGTCAAAGACCATTGTTTGAAAAATCTGGTTTAGGCTACATAGCCAAGGAAGATGCATTTTCTAATATTTCCTCTATAAAGTTTGTGGCTTCTTCATCAAATACCAAAATCATACCAAACAAATCTGGTATTGAAAATGCTCCAATACTTGAAGAAAAATTTGATGAAGTATACACAAGTGAAACTGACCCTTCACCAAAAACTGAACCGAGTTCAAACCGGCCAGGTTTGGGTTATGTTTCGAAAAATGAGACTGTTTTCAAGAAACCACCATTTTACAACAAAACCTCATATTCGAAAGGTAAAAATGTTCAAAAAAATTCAGGTGAAAATGCTTTTGCAAAGAGGAATAACTTTAATAAAAATCAGTTTGTTAAAAGAAATGCATCTCCTCCAAAAACCAGAAAATTTCAAAACTTTAATCATTTCAAGCAATATAACTCACATCAGTTTCAGCAACACACACCAGAAAATCATTGTGTTAATTGCAAGAAATTTGGTCACTCATATGCACAATGCTTCATTGAAAAGAGAGTTGTAGGAAACAAAGTCTACAATGTTGTTTGTGATTTCAATGCACTTGGGCAACCAAGATGGATTAACTTCAAAGGATCCAAATTAATTTGGATACCTAAGGCTACTTGAAACTCATCATGCAGATTTGCCTAGCATCCAAGAACAAAAAGGACATGTGGTACATGGATAGTGGATGTTCAAGGCACATGACTGGAAGGTCAACCTACTTCATCAAACTAAATAAGTATGATGGAGGTTTTGTGACCTTTGGAGATGATGGTAAAGGTAAAATCATTGCTGTTGGAAAAGTAGGTAATGAGCAATCTACTTTCATTGATGATGTGCTTTTGGTTTGTGGTTTAAAGCACAATCTTTTGAGTATAAGACAGCTGTGCGATTTAGGATATTTAGTTGTTTTCAAAGAGCTTGAATGCTGTGTTGTTAATGAAAAAACAAATGAAGTGATGTTTATTGCCAAGCGTTTTAATAATATGTATGGACTTACTCTTGATGAACTAAAGAATCAAAATGTAGCTTGTCTTCACTCTAAAGAATCTGAAAAGTGGTTATGGCACAAGAGATTGGGCCATGCAAGTATGTTTCAAATAAACAAACTTGTAAAGAAAGAATTAGTAAGAGGTCTTCCTTTGATAAAGTTTGACAAAGACATCACTTGTGATGCTTGCCAAATGGGAAAACAAACAAAAAGTTCTTTTAAACCAAAGGAAGACATCTCTACTAAAAGACCACTTGAGTTGCTACACATTGATTTATTTGGTCCAACAAGAACTCAAAGCCTAGGTGGTAAACATTATGGTTTAGTAATTGTGGATGACTATACTAGGTTTGGTTGGGTTTTATTTCTTGCACACAAAAATGAAGCCTTTTCGGCCTTTGAACCTTTTTGCAAGAAAATTCAAAATGAAAAGGATTTGAAAATCTCTTCTATAAGAAGCGATCATGGAACTGAATTTGAAAATAATTTGTTTGAATCCTTTTGTGAGGAATTTAGAATATCTCACAACTTCTCTTGTCC
>NC_029793.2:92452879-92460758 GCF_000816755.2 Arachis ipaensis
AAGCACAATCTTTTGAGTATAAGTCAGCTGTGTGATTTAGGATACTTGGTGATTTTCAAAAGATTTGAATGTTGTGTTGTTAATGAAAAAACAAATGAAGTTATGTTTGTTGCCAAGCGTTTTAATAATATGTATGGACTTACTCTTGATGAACTAAAAGATCAAAATGTATCTTGTCTTCACTCTAAAGAATCTGAAAAGTGGTTATGGCACAAGAGATTGGGCCATGCAAGTATGTTTCAAATAAACAAACTTGTAAAGAAAGAATTAGTAAGAGGTCTTCCTTTGATAAAATTTGACAAAGACATCACTTGTGATGCTTGCCAAATGGGAAAGCAAACAAAAAGTTCTTTTAAACCAAAGGAAGACATCTCTACTAAAAGACCACTTGAGTTGCTACATATTGATTTATTTGCTCCAACAAGAACTCAAAGCCTAGGTGGTAAACATTATGGTTTAGTAATTGTGGATGACTACACTAGGTTTGGTTGGGTTTTATTTCTCGCACACAAAAATGAAGCCTTTTCGGCCTTTGAACCTTTTTGTAAGAAAATTCAAAATGAAAAGGATTTGAAAATCTCTTCTATAAGAAGCGATCATGGAACTGAATTTGAAAATAATTTGTTTGAATCCTTTTGTGAGGAATTTGGAATATCTCACAACTTCTCTTGTCCAAGAACACCACAACAAAATGGTGTTGTGGAAAGAAGAAATAAAAGCATACAAGAGATGACAAGAGCCATGCTTTGTGAGAGTAATGTTCCAAAATTCCTTTGGGCTGAAGCGGTTAACACAGCTTGCCACATTTTAAATAGAACAATCATAAGGAAATTTTTGAACAAAACCCCTTATGAACTTTGGAAAGGCTACCCACCAAACTTAGATTACTTGCACATCTTTGGATGCAAATGTTTTGTTTTAAATAACAAAGAAAATTTGGAAAAATTTGATCCAAAGGCTTATGAGTGTTTGTTTGTAGGATATTCCACAACTAGTCTTTAATTCATGCAATTTAAGATTCCGCCATTTCAATTTCTTGTCATTTACTTTTCCCGCCACTTTTACATTCCGCAATACTCATCTCAATCTTGATTCCGCTCAACTAGAACACACTTCTAATCCGAATTGCTCACTCAACCAATCCTTGTGGGATTCGACCTCACTCTATTGTGAGTTTTTACTTGACGATAACCGGTGCACTTGCCGGAAGGAATTTTGCCGATCGTGCAATTTCCTAAATCGTAGCATAACTAGTTTATGTGCATCATAAAGCATATAGGGTTTATCATCAAGATGCTAGAATTATTGAGGAGTCCATACATGTTACATTTTGTGATACTAACTTGGTACAAAGCTTTATGGAAGAATGTGATGCAGGAAATCAAGCACAAAAGGAAGGTGAAGCTGCTCAAAATCAAGAAAAAGAGAGTTCTGGACAAGCTGAACCAGAAATTGCTAATGCTGAGAATTCAAGAGACAATTCCATTTTGTCTCATGAATCTGAAGGAAATCCTGCAGTCAGCAGCGTTCAGAATCCCTTGGTGAATGAATGTGCCTCCAAGTCCACCAGACCTCGTGAATGGAGATTCTTGAAGAATTATCCTGAGAAATTTGTCATTGGGGACGTCTCTCATGGAGTGCAAACAAGGTCTTCCACTAGAAAGGCAAATGAAGGATCAAACATTGCCCTTCTTTCACAAATAGAGCCTCAAAACGTCAAGGAAGCACTTAGTGACCCTTCTTGGGTTAAAGCTATGGAGGATGAGCTTCTTGAGTTTGGAAAGAACCAAGTATGGACTTTGGTTCCAAGGCCAAGTGGAAAGAAAGTGACCAGCACCAAGTGGATTTTTCGGAACAAGTTGGGAGAAGATGGTAGCATTGCAAGAAACAAGGCAAGGCTAGTGGCTCAAGGATATGACCAAGAAGAAGGAATAGACTTTGATGAATCCTTTGCCCCTGTTGCCCGACTGGAAGCCATAACATATTGAAGTGAAATTTCACTCAATAAGAGAACATGTCCAAAAAGGGGATATTAGTATTCAATTTGTCAAATCAGAGGAGCAATTAGCAGATATTTTTACAAAACCATTAGCTGAGGATAGATTCTGCATGCTTAGGACTTGTCTAGGAATTTTGAGTTATGATTCCTTGTTTGAAAAATGCTGATGTATTTGCTGGAGTTTTTTGTCTCATAAACAGACATGAGACAATTCTAAGCAGGTGATGAACGTTTCCATCAAGTCAACGTGTTTTGGGCTTGTTTCAAATGAATCTTAATCTAGGTCAACCTCAATATTCAGATCAAGAGTGGTCCAAATGTGTTTCATTAATTTCATATCACCTCAAGGCCCAAATATGAATGTTACAATCTTGTTTGTTAATTTTTGATGACTTGTGTGTTTCATGAAAGGTTTTCAATAAATGTTTTGTAGCCCAAAAGGTTTTCAAGAGGATTTAATTTTGGCCCAAAAAGGTGTTTCAGGTTAATTTTGTTGTTTTTCTCAAATTTTAAAATTAACTTCCCTTTTATTTTTTAAAATCAAATAAAATCTTTCTTGAATGAGGTCATGTCTTTTCAAGTCTTTTCAAATGGTGATGCAGTTGCATGGTTTTGGAAATCCACTTTTTGGGTACGGTTACCAACACTCCCTCTCTTCCCTACATAACTTCTCCACACACTCTTCGGTTTCTTCCCACTCACTTTACTGCATCTCTTCCCTCAAAAGATTGAAACTAACCAAATGAGGAAGAAAACCATTGCAAAAAGGGCTCCTTGTGAAAAGGTTTTCAAGCTACCCACAAAGCCTTCCACTCGCTCTCAAGACCGCACCTTTACCCCCCTTCTCCTTCTCCTCCTACCTCTCCTACCTCGGACCAAAAACACTCCAAGGTTTCCTGCCTCTGTCAAGCCGACGCCACCACCGAAGGCCACACCTTCTAAGCCTGGCTCCTCAAAACCAAGTTCAGCAAAGCCTGGCTCCTCCAAAGGCAAACGTCAGGCGACTGAGGAACCCATACCCGAACCAACACAACCAAAATCCAGGTCGGTTCCAATGCGCTCTCAACGAGGTAATACTCGAGTCCCTCTCCAGAATGTTAAAGAACCAGACATTGGACCTTTTGATCACAAAGCTCATTTTTTGACTTCTCATTCGAACTATAACCCTTATAGATTCAAATCTGCCATGAATAATGATTTTTATGAGAAGGTTATCCAATATCGTACCCTATGTCCCTCTTTTCTCGCTGATTTGCCATCTTTGAAAAGAAAAGGTTTTCCTTTTATTGATAACTTGATTTTTCTGGACTGGAATCACCTTTTTGACATCAAAAAACCTGTTTATCCCTTGTTGGTCAAAGAGTTTTATGCAAACATGACTTATCATGAAGGCACTGCTCATTCGTATGTCAAGGGCCGAGATATCGTTTTAAACAATGAGACAATCAGTGATGCTTTGAAGTATACTGATGTTGGGCCCTGTGCCTACACGTCAGTTAAGTGGGATGAAGGAGTTGGTGTTTCTTACAATGATGTCCTGGCTAGTATTTGTGAACATATCTCCTTAATAGATGGCATTACACCCACTCACAAAGCCCTAGGATATGAGCGTGCTCAACTGCACCGAATAGTCAATCATATTATTCTGCCTCAAAGCAGCTCATATCAAAGGGTTTCCTACACTGATACTCTTGTTTTATATGCCCTTCTCACTAAAACTGAAATTTCATTTGCATATTTGATGGTTAGATACATGTTTGACTTTGTTAGAAGTGAAAAGGACAAAGCTCTTCCTTATGGCATGTTTCTAACTTGCATTTTTGAGTATTTTGGTGTTGACTTGACCAATGAGAAATATGAAAATAGACATTCATATCTAAAGGGAGGTGGTTCAGTGAAACAGCAAAAAGGACCAACTCGATCTGAGAGAGTGGTTCTAGATGATGATGATGAAGTGTTCATTCCAGATGATTCTACTGCTCCTTCCACTGAGGGCACTTCCATCTCCACTGGGAAGAAATCCACTCTGCTGAATGTGGTCAGGGATGTTGCTCAAGATTTTGTCTCCCAATCGAATCACTTGATTGAATTGAGCAAAGAGAAAAGGAAGCTGGCTAGCAAGCATGAGAACTTTCTGAAGAAATCAAGGGATAGGGTGGCTGTCCTGATGACTTTCATTGACAACCTTCAAAATGATGAAGACATTGCCACGGATGTTGAAGAGGAAGCTGCTTCCGAGGGGAATGGTTCTGATGCCTAGGATTTGTCTCATAAAAACTGTTGTTGCTGCTCTCTTTTTGTCTCATGAATTCTGCTTCTTTAATACTTTTAAACTGTTTCATTTTGGATGACTGTAATAACTCTGGATGTTACTGCACCTTTGGTAGTTTAGTTAGCACTTTGAACTGTGCTCTAACTCTTTTCTGCAGGATACAAGACTTTGTTTTTGTTGATCTTGTTTATTATCCGCCCTTGATGACAAAAGGGGGAGTAATATAGGACCCTAGTATTTTTTTGGGATTTTTGCTGCATCCATACTTGAGTTTGCATGTTGAATAATCTTTGCTGCATTAATACTTGTTTTCACATGCTGAATCTGTTTGCTGATGGTAATAGCTTGATGTTGGGCTGATTATGATATGTTGCTATCTGATTCTGACCCTGAGGAAAGAAGAGAAGAGCATAAATTCAGGGGAGCTATTCTTGAAAAGGAAAGGGGGAGCAACATAAAAGCAAATGACAAAAATCAAAGGGAGTTTTCTAAACCTGACTCTAACTCATTTCCTTTTGATTATAGCTTAAATCATGTTTGTCATCAAGGGAGAGATTGTTGAGTTAAGAAATTAACTAAATTAATTAGTGATGACAAACATTATTTTTGAGCAAAATAAATAATTAGTGTTGATTAATTATATTTACTTATTAACTAATTGTTTATTGTTGCAGGCCAAATGTTAATAGCCCAAATGGAATAAAAGGCATTCAGCAAAGAATATTGGGCTGAAAGCAAAATAAAGAGCCCAAGCAAAAGCAAAGAAAGAAATCAAAGAAATTAAAACGGGCCAAGCATACCAATACCCGATCCAAGCCCGATCTGGTTTCAGAAATGCAAATCCCTATCTTTTGCTTAACCAAAAGCAACGTCCTTTTCCTCTCTAATCAAGTCACATCAAGACTTCAGTACAGTAAGAAAGAGAAAGAGAAGAAAAGCTTCCTCCATAAGCCAGTAACCAAAGAAGCAAGAAAGAGAAAATTGAAGCTTGAGGCACAGAAGCAAAGAACAGAAAATCCAAACCAAATCAAGCTT
Source organism: Arachis ipaensis (assembly GCF_000816755.2). Classification (NCBI taxonomy): domain Eukaryota; kingdom Viridiplantae; phylum Streptophyta; class Magnoliopsida; order Fabales; family Fabaceae; genus Arachis; species Arachis ipaensis. The sequence goes on from NC_029793.2 coordinate 92,458,186, forward strand.
AAGAAAGGTAATCCATCTCATCTTGCATGAATCAGATATTCATCCCTTCTTCCCAACTCTCTGCTATATCCGAAAATGGCACTCAAGGGAAAGTGGTTCTCTGCCCTATTCTGCTCCACATCTACGGTCACAAGTGATACTTGGAGACCAAGTTGGTTTTCAAGGGCTCAGATCAAGTTGACCTTGGAAGATTTCTATTGTTACTGCTGGCTTATGGAGGAAGCTTTTCTTCTCTTTCTCTTTCTTACTTTACTGAAGTCTTGATGTGACTTGATTAGAGAGGAAAAGGACGTTGCTTTTGGTTAAGCAAAAGAGAGGGATTTGCATTTCTGAAACCAGATCGGGCTTGGATCGGGTATTGGTATGCTTGGCCCGTTTTAATTTCTTTGGTTTCTTTCTTTGCTTTTGCTTGGGCTCTTTATTTTGCTTTCAGCCCAATATTCTTTGCTGAATGCCTTTTATTCCATTTGAGCTATTAACATTTGGCCTGCAACAATAAACAATTAGTTAATAAGTAAATATAATTAATCAACACTAATTATTTATTTTGCTCAAAAATAATGTTTGTCATCACTAATTAATTTAGTTAATTTCTTAACTCAACAACATGCTTTTCTTCCATTTTTTCAATTGATCCTTACATCCTATATCTTAAACAATTTAAACAAGCATATCAAGATATCGAATGAAATAAATGTAGAATTAATTTGACAATTTTAAATACCTAAAACCATATTTTAATCGATTAAGTTCAATTAGAAAAAAATTCAGAAAGATGTGCATTAACAAGGATTAAGTATAAATTAAAGGTGGATAGTCCATGATGACATTTTCACATGAAGATAGCATTGTGAACCATTAGATGAGTTGATAAAGTTGACTAAATATTTTTTATTAATCATCTAAGGATTCACAATGTCATCTTCATATAAAGATGTCATCATGTGAGTATTCCCCTAAATTAAATTGATAAATTCTATTCTTTTTAATCCAAAATTTACTATAAAAATATGAATTTATTAGTTACAATACTTCAACAATCACCTCAAAATATTAATCCACCAAACACTTCTCAAGTTTTTTCTTTGCCACATGGCCAAATTCCGATATATCCGGCATTGAAATTCAATTGCATACTATGAATATACCTCCACCACCACCACTACTTTTCCCCACCCAAGAATTCTCATTCCATGACTACCAAATCTTACAACATCTAATCCTAGCATTCTCTTCCATATACCTAAGAATGTTCAACAAGTTATGAAGCACCGTCATTGGAAACGTGCTATGGAAGAAGAATTTAATGCATTGTATAGACGAAAAACTTGGAAACTCACTATTTCTCTTCCTAATTCTGTAATAATACGCAGCAAATTGGTTTTCACTTAAAAGAAAAATCCACAAGGTCAAGTGATTAGATATAGAGGAGTGCTAGGTAAACAATGATCATCTTAAACAACATGAAGAACTAGACTTTGATCAAACATTTAGTCCTATTGTCAAGCCACAAACCACTCAAATTATTTCACCATTGCCTTATCTGGAGGATGTTAATTGAGACAATTTGATTTTGACCATGTATTTTTGAATGGAGATTTGCATGAGAAAATTCTTATGGAACATCCTCAAGGGTTTAACAATTTAAATCCTCATCTAGTATATAGTCTTAAGAAAGGCATCTATGGCTTAAAACAAACTCAAAATACAACTTGGTTTTTGAGTTTGTCTAACATCTTAAGGAGGTTGGTTTCTATAGCACAAAAAGTGATCCATTTCTACTCTTTAGATATGCCTCTAATTCTATAACACTTTTTTTTATCATGTGTTAATGGCATTTTGATTACAGAAGATAGATGATCCACAAGAGTTAGAGTCCATCATCATGAGGTTAAATTCTATTTTTTTTTAAAGGACCTAGGCAAGTTTAATTACTTTCTTGGTTTGAAAGCTAACTATGTTAGTCATGACTGTATTATTATCACTCAAAAGATAGAAGAATGCTAGGGGCCAGCAATTTTGGTGTTTTTTAACCATCAATTGGCTATCAATAATGTTTTTAATGGTGTGAGATTCCATCTAATGGTATCTAATGGTGGGAGATCTATCACTTTTGTTTTGATGGTTAAGTGCTGGTCAGAAAATACAAAAGTTGCTGGCCCCCTAGACTTTTCCCAAAAGATATACATCATTGACCTACTATCAAGGACTAAGATGCTAGATTCGTAGATCAATGATAGGTTATTGCATTTACCTTGGAAGGAATTTAATTGTCTGGAAATTCAACAAGCTCATATGGATTCGAAATTTGTTGCATGAATTGGATATTCCAACAACTAAAGCGCATGTTTACTAGGTGCAAATCCAATATTTCACAGTAAATCAAAGCATTTTGAGTTTGATCTTCTTTTTCTTAGAAACCAAGTTACAAACCAAAAAATATTTGTCATGAACATACCCATCCATGACTAATTATAAGTAGTTGATATCTTCACCAAGGCTGTCTCCGTTCATCTTTTTAGCAAGTTCAAGGACAAATTCCGTGTGGCTTCAAGCCCCACACTCAGTCTGAG
>NC_029793.2:92460827-92521410 GCF_000816755.2 Arachis ipaensis
AAAGGTTGTAAAAGATAAAATTAAAAAAAAAAAAAAAAAAAGTTGAGAAACAGATATAATAAGAAGTTAGTAACAACTAGCTATAAGTGTTAGTTAGGTAGTTAGGAGTATTACTATATATAGCAAGAGTTCAACTATTTTTGTAAGCGAACTCATTCACTCTGTAATCCAATACAATTCAGTTTCCAATTCTCCCTGTTCTTTCTCTCGTCTATTCGTTACATTGTTCTTCAATCAGTTGATAACTTATTTTTCAAGATTTCAACTACAATAATCTTAATTCGTATTAATGATCACCACAAATGTTAGATGATAACTAATCTGTATATAATTATTGCAAACTAGTGTAGTTTATCATAGTTTTGAAAATACACTAAAGTATTATCATAAAATTACTTTCCTCGAAAAAATTATATTGTTAAATAATGGCATATAAAGAGTTACATATGATTTTAATTTATATTTGGAATAAATAATTTCGTAATACGTACATAACTCCAAAATATATCTATTTTTATAATAATTGTTGCACAAGTAGTTGTATGTATACGAATAAGTTGTTTATTTAGAATTAGAAGAATCAATTAAATGATAGAGAAAACTAAAGGCGACTAAGTGAAAATAGGTTACCCGAGAATTTGTTAGCATTTTAGATTAAGTCGGTAGAGAAATGTAACTTAGATATTTTGATTATTTATTCATGTTCTACGTAGGAGGCAGAAGTATAATCATAGTATGATCTATCTATGTATCTAAGTGACATTACTAATCAGAAGATACAATGGGGAAGTGAAAGTGAAAGTGAAAGTGAAAGTGGTGGCAAAAGTAGGTGTAATAAGATTCTTGATGAAAAATTATTATTGGGTACCCTCAAAAACGTTGGCACTTTCGTTACCGACCAATTAAGGATACAACATTATTGTGTGTTCCATGACCATAAACCATGTAAGGAAAATCCAGCATGTCAATTCTATCAAGGCACGTTAGATGAGTTACACGACATAGATTGAAAGATACATGTCATATCAAATATATACTATTATGTTCCAAGGGATCCATGTATATATGTCGTGTCTTTCAACTTTGTTGGTGCATGCATGTAATAAAGGTACAATTATATAATATAACTAAGTACTGTTTAGAATTATTAGAAATTAATATTAGGGATCCATTATATATGGATTAGAAGCACAATCAAAAGAGTTAAAAGAAAAAAAATAAAGTAATGTAATGTGAGCTTTTGGATGTGCTCTTAATTTTGTCTTTTTTTTTTTTCTTGTGGGTTACATAATAATTTTGTCTTTTGATTATGAAATAATGTCATTTTTTTTGCATGTGGCGAAAGTAGATAGTGTATCTCTTGATAGACATAAGATAAGGTTATTTATTTAACTTATCGAAACATTATTAAAATTAAAAAATATACATATTAAGGACTTGCATAGTCCATCTTGCACCTCATTTAAGGCCTGATCAAATAATTTAATTCCTGTAGAAATATTGTTAGCTTACCATTTTATTTAACTTTAATTTTTGAACTTAAAATCCATGACAGTTGTGAAATAATGTTACAAAAATCAATTTCGAACAAAAAAGAGAGAAAGAAAAAAAAATTAAAGGTAGGTTACCCTGGCTTCAAGTTTGGGATGCCGTCGTCTTAAACTTGAGTTAAAATTCAAAAAAGAAAAAAATTGGTAGCAAAGTGTGATTCATGTGCTATTTTAATAATTTTAGTGGCAATTCTTTAATGGAAAACAATATTATTTGTCTTGTTGAGAGTTTATATCTAACTAGTGAAAATATGACTCTCACTGTAACCCTTCCTATTTTACCAACGGGTGATGATTCTTTCACATGATCATTTCTACAAAATCATTTAATTGAGTATCATTCTGGAGTTGTTTTTCTTTTAGTATTCATTACTAATAATGGTAATTAATCTCTTAAGAGAAAACATTCTAAAAAAATAGAGTAAATTATAATTTCTATACCTACGAATATTTAAAATATTGAAAAATTTATTTAAAAAAAGACAAAAATAATATTATATTTATAAAAAATAAACTTTAATTAACAAAACTATCTAAACTCTACAAAACTAGCCAAAATCTCAAAGGATCCCCCCTTAATCTAGTGTCGCCAAACTAAAATGGATCATAACCTCTAATTGTCTCGCTATATTGCGGGTTGGTGGGCGACCCACCTAAAACTCTCTTTGAATGCTCAATTAATATATAAATTATGCTGAGTAATTAATGATTTTTTTTGAAAATATAAATAACGGGTTTTATATTAGCTCAATTCAGGTAAAACACACAATATCTTTAAATTATTTACCTAAATTTTAATATTAGAATAGTCATTCGCACACTTAGTGAATTAAACATCAAATATATCCATTATTCACATTATTTAATATGTTTATTGTCTACCTATATTTTATCTTTATTATATAAAAATACGATAATTCAATAAAATTTAACAAAAGACAAACATAAATAAAAATTTAGTCACATTACAAATTATTTTTATTCCCCATTAAATATTTAAACATGAAGTCTAAATACACCATCTAACCTATACCCATAATCATCACTAGTCACTAAAATAGAATTTTCAGCATAACAAATTNTTTGTCGAGTGCTCCTTAAAAAAATTTATAAAAAAAATACTACATTATTGTTGTAACTAGAGAAAAACAATTTTTGATTTAAAAAAAAAAAGAATTGTCTTTGATAATTGTTATGACAGATAATTTTATCATTTAAATAAAACAAAAATAAACTCATGTTATCCCACCAATGAAAAAAGCAAATTAAAAACATTAGTGCGGGTCAAGAAACCCTCAATGGATAAGCTATTGGTTTTATGACCTCACATTTTTGTGTGTGCAATGGAAATTTCTGCAAACCTAATTCTTATTTTCTAGTATCCACTTGCAAGTTTTAAATACCCATTCTTTTAATTGCAATATATTATTTAATTTATAGAAGAAACTAAAAAGAAAATGGAGAGAGACGGCAAGCAAAGCCATTGTGTTTGTGTGTGCTAGGAAATGGCCATTGTGGTCACTTGGCATGCAAGGACAACACAACACTTATTCTTGCCGTTGCCACAATTAAATTAAATTAATTAATTAATTATGATTAAAATAAGCATTAAGATTAACTTCCCTGTAGCACAGAAGCTGAGACAGAGAATCAATGGAGGTTTTGCATTATAAAATTAGAGAATATGTTGGAGTTTAGCAAATTGGGCGCCATCTAAACGCAGCACTAAACCAATCCCAATACCAACATTCATAATACATACCATTATACCAACTTGGTGAAGTAGCCTAGTTAGTACCACTTAATTAATATATTAATAAATTAATTATTAAACCAGTCCAAAATTAGAGTTTTTTTAACCGTTTATTTGAGGGGATTTGTTATAAAATTTAAATATTCTTAATGATCCTAGTTACTGCTAATGCTGATCTCAAGTGGTGGCTGGATTTGTGTCACAACTTTGGCTGCGTCACGCATACATAATTGGTAATAAATAATGTCACCTATTAGATTATGTATAAATGTATAAATAGATATAATGTAGCATCATTAATAATAAATAATAATTAAAATATAATCACAATTTTCATTTTCTTTTTTGGCTCAAAGAAAGACTCTCTCAGTCTCTCTCTCTCTCTCTCTGAAAGAATCGCTTTTGTTTTCAATTCTGATTTTTGCACATCTTCAGCTACAGGGCACTATTTCTTCTGGGAACCTTCAAGTTCTTCCCTTTTCAATTTTAGGGTTCCTTTGATTCTGAAATTTTTGAATTTCAATTTTGACTCATTCTGCTTCTGCTCAGTTACTGACAGCACTTCATATTTTTCATGGTAAGAAGACTCAAAATAGCATGCAATTATGGGGCATGAATTTTGTGCATAGGAATTTCTGTGTAGTAATCACTTCTTCAAAACCAGTGCTTTATTTTTCTTTTCCTTTTTCGTTTTCCTACGGGTTGATGCTGCTTTGGATTAATACCCTTACCTTGCTGTGGAAAACAACTCAAACCAGTTTAGTTTATTGTGTACTGAATATTGTATTGAATTCTGAAAAAGGGTCTTTCTTTCCTCCTTCATTTGTTTTTTAATCATGTTCTGAAATCTAAGATTCTTTGTTGTTTTTCAACACCCGAGTTGAGCATTGTTTTCAATACCTTTCAAAAGTTTTGAACTTATACTTGTTAGTTAGTTTTTTCTTTGAATACTGTAACATTATTTATTTTATGGAAGAGTGCTTTGAATGTTCAAGCTTCCTTCCTTTAATCAATGCAAGTTTTACCCTTGCGCTTCTGCAATGCTTTGCTTGTTTGGATTTTCATTGAAGATCCTTTACTCACAAGTTCCTAATCCGTTTGCTGATTTTCAGCTGTTTCCTTGTTCCAAATTTATGATCCAAAAAAGCCTTTTGCTTGAAGTTACTTTACCTTGTGCAAGTTAGCCATGTTCTGGTTTGAACCTTGAATTGTTGCATATGTTGGGGGTTCTATTGTTAAGTGTTATGTTAATGGGGTGCACGGGATAATGCTACTTTTTATGGTTTTTTATCACCATGAATTAATTGGTGTAATCTCTTCAAAAAACTTTTTTTCTTTTCTTTTCTTCTTCTTATTAATTCTTACAACAAAAACATTGACACGGACCACACTTGTCATCTCTCATGCCATTCATGTGATATAGTTGCTTTTTTGGTTTTTGTATTTTGTGTATATACTTAAATGCTATTCTTGTGATTTTTTTTTTGGCACAGAGAATACAAGAACTTTTGACCTGAAATAGAGAGTTGCCAAGGCAAAGGACAAGGTTAGTTGGATTAATGTTTGGTGCATATTTGTTAATTATGGTTTCAGATTGTATATCTTTTTTGGTTTGGCTTATATAGGGAAGTGGATAAAGAAGAGTGAACCATTTATGCTGCTGAAAAATGCCAAAATAAACGAAAAATGAAAATGCTGTTGAATTAAATGTCATTTTTTTTTTAAATAATATGGAGAACTAGTGGTACAAGTTAAAATGTAATGCTGCTCGTGAGTAGCCTTCAACCACTTCTTTGTTGGTTGACATTTAATTAGTCATGTCAGATGGTTCTTCTGTAGTTTCGGATGTTGCTTCTAAGTGTTCTTGAAACTCTTTGAACTTTGCTCAATGAATCATCATCCTTTGTTTCTAATAATGTTATGTCCATCAATTTGTTCCAAAGTGCATGTTGTAGGCATTGGAATACAAGATTTCTGGAGGTGATATACTTTTCCTTATTTATATCAGCAGGTGTCGCACTTGGGACATGGGTTGTTTCGCCTCTACTCCGAAGGATTCAGGTGGAAATAGAAGGAGGCCAGGGAGTATTGGAGAAGTTTCTGTCTATGTTCCTGGCTTAAGAATTCCTAAACCTGTTGATTTTGCACAGTCGCTCGGTGATCACTTGTCGAAAAATATAGTGGAACGCCTGTCTGCTCTTAGAACTCGTATAGTTGTAATGGCCAGCCAAGAAGGTCCTACAATAACAAGAACGAAAAAAAAAAGTGCCACACAACATGGTTAGTTTTTGTAAGGATGAAGTGTATTTAATAACTAAGTTGTGCAAAGTTACCTACGAGTTGTGTCCGCAGGAGATTCGACATTGGCAGATCTCCAGCAAGCTCTTGAAGACTACTTACCAGTACTTTTGGGATTAGTCAAAGATGGTAAAGCATGTGTTTCGTGTCTTTGTGCAAGATGCGTGTTCTCGCTACAAGCCATGATTAATTGCTTATCTTTGTTGTGCAGGGTGCCATTTACAATATAAAGTACAATTTGTTTGGGTGAATCAGGAAGATGATGCAGAGGTAATTCACGTCTTCACGACTTGTTTTTCTTTTTTTCCTCGGCGTTTCTGTTTTGGTTTGACTATCAATTTCAAGACTTAAGGTTGCTGACCATTGTCTATTCACACTTTCTCTTTGTTTCGGTGTTTTTCCCCTCTCTCTCTCTCTCTCTCTCCAGGAAACAGCCATGTCTAATGCATGGTATGAAGTGTTGTCAGTTTTGCACTTGATGGCAACGTTATCTCTATCGCAAGCTAATTTGTTACTTCTTCCAAGAACATCTGCCGATGGTTATCAGCCAAAAGTATCAGAAGGTGAGAAATACTTGGTTTCCTTTTTAGTTGCTCTTATTTCACCATATATCCAAAAATAAATAAATAATAAATAATAAATAAAATAAAATTAGTCAAATTAGTCTTGGCCTCCAATTGGAGAAGTCTGTTTTCCTAATACATGACTGCTTTGCAGATTAACCAAAGACAGCAATAAAATATTCTCGAAGTTTTCTATAAATATTTTTTCTACTTTGTGAGTTTCGTGTGATTTTGTTGTCCTTCGCTTGATATTTTATATTCTATATTATCACTAAATTTGATTCATGGACCAACAATATCACAGCATAGAGGTATAATAGCAACTACTAATTGCTGATCTGTTACATTTCTTCCTGAATTGAGGAGAAATCATTTTTATTCTGCTTTCTTTTTTAATTGATCTCGTGTAACGGTTGATGGATTCTTCTCAGACTCAAACCTGACAGTTCATGCACATTTGCATATGAAGTAAAGAACTCTGCTGTTTGGTGGTTTTATGTCAAGTTATCTGTAAATTATAATGGAAATATTATCTTGTTATTGACTGGATGATACAAAGTTTACATAATTATTTTTCACAATGCTGCCTATGTATTTTGGTAGCAGATTAACTAGAAAACAGAACCTTTGTCTAATATGCTGCAATACTTCATTCCAAATGGTGTTGCTTCATTGATGCCATATTGTATATTGGTCTTATTGTGAAGTTTGAACTTTTGGTCATTACTAATTATTAGCAGAAAGCAGACGAGCTTCGGTTGACATATTCTTAAAGGCTGCCGGGTATCTGGATTGTGCTGTTAGGCACGTTCTTCCGCAGTTGCCTACTGAACTCAGGTTCGTTTACTAATAATTCAATGTATTAGATTTTACACTCCTTTATGTATATGATAAAATGTTTTGATCCTTTGATGTTTATTAACATGCTGGTGTTTGATTCTAATTTCAGGAGAAATCTACCAGTAGACCTCGCAGAAGGAGTTCTTCGAGCACTCTGTCTACAAGCATTGGGACAGGTAGTAATATTTCCATTTGTATTGACTGAAAATGAATTGCATGTCTGTTGTAGTTCACTGATCATGCATAAGTTGGAAGATATCTGGCCAAAAATGAATAATAGAAACCCTGCCATATACACCATAAGTATTAAATCAATTTGTTTTGTAACTCGAGTTAATGTGGAAAAATTCTTGCTCACTGTTCTTCTCATATAGCTATTGTTTTTGCTAGGCCTTATCTATCGATCAACCCAAAAAACCACACTGATTTCTTTTCTTGAAGTTAAAAGTTTAAAAGATTGGAAGGAACAAAAATATTAAAAGTAAATTTAACTATTAGCACATGTTGCGCGGTATGTCTTGAAAAATGATATCAAGATTGAATGGAAGCCTGAAAAGGAACATGTTTATGTATAGATATCTCTCTACCCCCATCTCGCACCCAGCATTGTCTATTTTCAGTGTTTAATTGTTTGTTTCTCCCATTTTTTTAATAGGGTGTAGATATCCAACTTGGAATGGCAATTGATAGTACGAAAGCCACTCTTGCTGTAAAGCGTAGGCTTGCATGTGAGATGGTGAAATATTGGCAACAGGTATAAATGCTAATTTATTTACTTTATTTTATTTTATTATATTGATAAATCCTTTACTACATGATTGTATTGAATTGTCTGGCCACTTTATTGATCATCTCTCCCTTCCCTTATCATTAGATGTTTTTTATTTTACAGGCTCAAGACAATATTACGAACCTTCCATTAGGGAATGGTTGGGGCGAAAAGCATCGTCATTTTGTGAAATGGAAGTATGTAGAGGCAAAGGTTTGTATCCACTCCCTTCCCCCAGATATGGCCAATAAATGCTGCTTATAAATATAAGTTGATTCAAATAATGGATTATTAAATGTAAAATATGGAGTTAGTGTGGAAACTTGCATTGTTGAATGTCTATCTTAAAATGTCTTAGGAGATCAAGTTCAGGGTCTTTTAGTTAATTATTCTAGTTAATAGATCTGATTTAGACTAGTGGCTGATATGTGGAATACGTGGCAAAGTTGATGCTTATACTGCCATAGAATGAAGAATACCAGAGGATAAGAGGATGATTAAATCGTTTCCGGTTCTAGTGATGAAAGATACGAAATGCTGTTCATTGGTGTTGTTGGTGTTATTGTATCTGCTCCCTTTGCTGAAATAAATGGTGTGGTAGGAAAGGAGGAACGAGAGAAGAAATACGCTGAATAATAAAAGAGATTATATTGATTTAGGCAAGTCCATGTGCAGTCACCGATGATTATAGAAAAAATCTTAGCCGAAGCAAGTGATGTTTAGTTCTTGGTGTGTTTGTTTTATTGAATTTACCAGGCTGCAGCATACTATTATCATGGCATGATTCTTGATGAGGGAAATACAGAGAAATCTCATGGGATGGCTGTAGCTGCTTTGCAAGCAGCAGATGAGTATTTCAAAGAAAGTAAGAAGCTGTGCGAGGCATTCAATGCGGCCCCTCCATTGTCAAGGTAATGCATTGCATTCCGTTACGTGCATCAATATGATATCCTACTTTGTTTTCACCCTGAGAAAAAAAATCCCATAGTATATTCAGTGCTTTGAGGAGTTTTCTTCTGGCCTCCTTGTTGTCGCCGTATTTATGAAACGGTCCTAGTCACTTGGCACCCCGGACGACTGTGGTTATTATTCATTTATTTATCTTTTTTCCTTCTCTTATGGTCCATCTAATTGGCACTCTTGTTGCAGAAATGCGCCACTTTGGGGTACTATGAAATATCTCTCTGAGAAGATTCCTAAAGATACTTCAAGCAAGGTGCGAATCAACCGTGATCTGTACTCTTACGAGAGGTAAACTTTATAGACCGAACGATTAATTGTCTCCTAAAATTAATTTTGCAGAGATTCATTCTTAAATCAAGGAATTACAGTGACTAATGAAAATCTTGTGTTTTCTTTGTCAACTTTACTACAGAATCATGGAGACAGCGCCGACATTGCCCGATTTTGCATTGGCCTTGAAACCGGATGAATATCAACTTCCTCAAGTGGATTCTTCTTGGAGAACAGAAAATGTGAATGGGATACAAACTGCACCAAACCATATCAAAGTGTGAAAAGAAATTATAAAACCTCTAAAATTGCAGAAAGGTCATCTCATCTGAAAGAAATGCAAAGTTCAACTTCAAGCTCAGAAGGGTGATTTCTCAATTCTTGTTAATAGAAGGAACAAAAAAAAAAAAAGAAAAGAAAAAAGATAGCTATTTCTGACTTTTTCTGTACCTAACCTTTTTTTGTCCCCCCATAAATTTGTTCAAAGGAAAAAAAAAAAGGTTCAGGCCTGCAACTGGAGATAGAGCTTGAAAATAAGTTTGAATGCAAGTTGTGTACTAAGGCCCCAGGAAAGGGTTTCATTGACATTAATAAGAACATTACTATTATTTTGTTTCAAAAGCATCTGTGGAAATATTTATAGATGTGATTTGTGTAAGGTTGAATTTTGCATTGCAGAGAAAGAATGATTTGATTTTAGGTGTCAAAAGTCTAACAATTTGTAGAATTTAAGAAGGCCATACTCGTAGCCATTGATGGTTGATACTTGATACAAAGGTGAACCCCCCATTTATAAAATAAACAGATTACACTGACATACAAATTAAGTCCTTCAAAAACAATATATAGGAAAACCAAGAAAGAAGAAAATTTGATGCATACAGATCATGGGAACTTCAAGTTACTACTAAAACTATTTTTCGATGCTGATCACAAGAAACTTATAAAAGGAAAAACATATAATTTATCAATGAAACACATCAATCGAAGCCAGCATATAAATATATGTCGGATCCATTTGGTTACTTTGTGTGAACTGAATCAGTAACGGACAAAATTAAAAGTTCAAGAAGTTTAAAAATTCAATCAAAATTTTATTAGAATTGAACTAAATATAATAAAATAATATATTGTTTAAAAAAATAATTTAAGAGAAAAAAAAAGGTCAATTTTCACTAAATACCAAACTCGTTCATCAGTTTTTGACTAATCTTTTACAATATCAGGTTGAACCGACTAATTTAACCCAAACCATGTTACTTTTAGTCAATTTCAGTAGTCCTCCACCATCGTTAACTTATGAATCCCTTATGAATTAAGATTAGGAATTAATTTACTACAGCCAAGGAACTTGGAAAGCTGGAAACTTGATCAATGCTACATACTTCCGCTACCTACTTTCAAGAGTCTTTCTTTCTTTTCTGTACATTGTTGTGCTCATGCATCCCGAAAACAAAAAATAAAGCAACTATGTTTAGATATATTCCAAAAAACTGAAAGTAAAAACTGAGTGAAACGAATATGTAATTTAATGTAGCTGCCAGTATTTAAGATATTTCCTTTACAAACAATTCTAAATTATCTAATTCTCATTACTTGGTCATTGAAAGAGGAGTGAATGATACAACATTGAGTTATTGACCGTACATAGCAAAATCGCAAAGACTTGTGCATCAGAACCCAGTTTTTGTATGCATCAAGCAGATTAAATGCGGTGGGATTTAACAAATGCTTCGATATATGTATCTTCAGTTGCAGCAACAAATTGCAATCTAATCTGTTGTGCCATTTGATTCTTCTCCTTCAATCAACTGCTTTTGCTTTTCTTGTTCCTCTGTAAAAAAACACAAAATCATAGTTATGGCTCCATGTTACATGTCATACGAATGAATTATTATTTACAAAATCAACAAAAAAAGGGTGGCTTAGCTAGCCTAGAAGAAATAACAAGGCGAACCTATGAGAAGTCATATTGCTAACAATGCTTAATCTTTTATATGTTTTTCACNNGGCAATAATCCCACAATTTTACAAAGTTGAAAGAAGTGCAAACCAAGATATAGTTATTAAGGCAAAAATAAATAAATAAATGAATAAAAAGCACTTTTGGGCATGTAAATTAGACTCAACTGTCAAGTTTAATTTTCATCCATAAACTTTTATGTTTTGGTTTGAGTCTTCTATCAAACAATTAGGTCCCTAATTTTGTCCAGAATGCAATATACCCACATAAATTGCCTACATGCACGCATATAGCATCAGAGTGGCAAGGACATGATATTAACATTTCAGTTACATCCTATTTCTGGTGAAAAAGACAGCATTACATTTTGGAAAAATATACTTTCCAATCCAACTTGGAAGTTGGAACATCCAGTGGTGACTGGCCCTACATTTTGCTAAGTATATCTCAACATAAGAATGCCAAATCAAAGATGGGATGACAAAAACAGTAAAGAACATAGATAAGTCTAAATATTTTTATCATGGAGAGAGAAACTTTATTAAATCTAGCCAGCAGTAAGAGATGGTTGCGGCTGACACTGTTGACAAATGTGATCTAGAATCAGAAAGGGAAAGAAACTAAACACAATTCTGCCATTTGTTGTTGTCAACAACAATCACTTAAACATCTTCAGGCAGATGCTTGTCTCACCTGAACGTCGCACAAACAATTTCTGCGAGTCCATCAGCTGGATTTAGCATTCAGTAAGTAGTTTATCAGATTCGATAACATATAGGGTTTAACAGGAAAAAATAAATTTTCACTGGTGACAACAAAACTTGAGGCAAACTTAAATGGCAACTAGTACCATCCTTGCCATTACCTAATATATCTTAGAATTAAGGTTTCATTTATCACAAGTATGGGTAACAGAAACATGAATAATCATATAATAATACATCATAGGTTTAATCACACAAGAAATTCATAAAAACCACATCATACCAGAAAAATTGGACTAAACAAGTAAATAAATCAACAGAATATGGAAAAAAGTGGGAATTGGGAGGCAGCTCAGGCAGGGGCACCAACCCATAAGCTTATAGAGAGCCTTCTGAGTCCGTTTCTCAAGCTTATCGAGCTTCTTCTGCACATCTCTCCGGAGGTCCCAGTTTGGTTTCTTGGGAGCAATATTCAGAAACGGATCCTAGCGACCAGAATAAAAAACAAAATCAGAACAAATTCCACATAACAATTGATAAAATATAGAAACTCATATATAGTTGTCTTCATCTAAAGTTGACCGTTGAAAACTGTTGGATAATTTGACATATTTGGCTAAATTGTCTACTAATGGTTTTCAATTATGGACTAACTGCACGTGAGTAGAGTCAGGTGGGGGAGCTGGTGTACCTTGATAAAAATATTCACATACACATTCATTCATATACATAGAAACGAAGTTACCTCAGTAGTGTCAGGTGGAGGAGCTGGTGCAGCAGGGTCCTCAAACTTGGGGAGCACTGCAGGGGCAAGCTTCCCTTCCTGAAGCTCTTTGTCATGAGGCACATAGTTCCGGAATTTCATACTCAGGTTCCTGCATCAAAAAATAACAAACAAAAAGAAAAAAGAAAAAGAAATTGTTTGATCAATCATATTATATGAACCAGTATCCCGAAAATTTAATTAAGAAAACAAATTAAGAAAAAAATGCGTACTCTTCCTGATCATCATCATCATTGTGAGGAGCGTTGTTGTTGTTGGAGGCGGTGTGATTAGGGTTAGAAGAGGGATCTTGGTCTTGTTCGGGAGCGTTGGAGAGTTCTTGTGCGGCTCTGAGAGCGAGGAGCCTCTCACGACGCGACGAAACTGCTTGCTCAATTGAAGAATCATCTTCGCTACCCATTTCCAGAATTTAATTCCCTTTCGCACTTCAACTTACTGGTTACTGGTTACTCGTACTACAGCAACACTGTCTTTCCACTTTAAGATACTTGTTCGATCGCAAAAACCCTAATGTGCACACCCGTTACGGGTTTTAGGGATTTTGGCAATTGATTGTGTTTTTTTTTTTATTGCCAAATATCGAAAATTTTAGATATTCGGTAAAAATAATTTTGAAAGATCAATATCATAAAAATGAAAACAAAATTGATCAAAATAGCAAAATGTATTCTTTTTTATAAGTTAAAAAAAAATAACCTCTGAATTTAAAAAAAGTTCTATATTTAATCCAAATTTTTGAGATATTTAAATATTTATTTAGCATATTTATATAAAAAAATATTGCAATACTTATCTTTAGATTTAAAAGGATAAATAACTAAAATATCATTTAAAAAAGTTAATATTTAGATTGTGTTCAAAATTTTAATTTACTTAATTTAGCCTCAAAAATTAATATCTATGATTCACGTTAGTTTTTGGTCTGATTGGCCTTCTTAATAGTTATCTAATGTGACAATCAAAATTATAAGCTTTAATTTGGTCTTAACAAATTTTTTAAAACTCTAATCTTCATTTTCATTGAAAAAACCCTAATCTTCATTTTCATTGAAAAATAGAAGACCTCGTAGATATAACAAAAAATAAATTCAAAATTACTTTTCTACCAATTATGAATTTTGAAAACGATACCTAACTGACAAAGATAAAGAAAAATGACGGTCCACTACTATGATAGTGCTCAAAATTAACATACAATTCTAATTCTTATTAAATTTTTTCAAGATATGCCTATGTCCAATATCACGGATAAAATTAAAGAGAACCTTTCTATAAAAATGTGAAAACATGCGATGGCAATCAATCCCATATTGTAAATATACACAAAAGTACTTACGAATCAAAAGCTCCTAAATCATCGAGCAGAGTACAGAAATTGATGGCCTGTTGATAAACCCCATTTGGTGGGTTTAACTTGTGTTGAATTTAGAGGATTTTATCGCCTTCTCCCACATTTATCCAATGAAATAGCATGGTTTTGTAAATTCTCCTTTAATTGTGCTTAAGAGTGAAAACATGCTTTTTAGGACTTAAAATAGCTAAATTTAATTCACTTTGATTCCATTAGATGCCTTGATATGCCTAGATTTAGGAGGCAAAGATTGGATTGAAGGAATGAAGAAAAAACATGTAAAAATGGAGAACTCATGAAGAAATGAAGGAATCGCAAAAGCTGTCAAGCCGACCTTTTCGCACTTAATCGATCATAACTTGAGCTATAGAGATCCAAATGATGCGGTTCCAGTTGCGTTGGAAAGATAATATCCAGGACTTCAAAATGATATAAAATTGCCATATTTGCATCAGGTTTAGGGGTGCGCACGCGCACAGTATACGTACGCACCGATGGTTGCACATGATTCACTTAATGCAACTCGTGGCCAGCGATTTTAGAAGCCTTGTGGGCCCAATCCAACTCATTTATGATGCTATTTAACCTAAAGATTGAAGGGAAATGAGACACTTTAGTCACATTAGTTTAGTTTAGATTAGTTTTGGAGGGAAAGTTAGTTTTAGAGAGAGAAGCTCTCACTTCTCTCTAGGATTAGGATTAGGTTAGATCTAGATTAGGATTTCTTAGATCTAGGTTAATTTCATGCTTTGATTTACTTTTCCTTTATCAATTCTTGTTCCTCTTCTTCTCCTCTCTCTAGTTTTGTATTTCAATTCTTGTAATTCTCTACTTTTATGTGATGCACTTTTGTTCTTCTATTTTCTCTTTAATGGAATTCATGTTTTGATTTCCTTTATTGATTTGCTTTATTGTTGTTTAATTCCTTGCAATTGAGTAGCGTAGATTTACTTTCCTTGCAATTTTACTATGTTTTCCTTTTATGCCTTCCAAGTGTTTGATAAAATGCTTGGTTGGATTTTAGAGTAGAATTTTATGCTCTTGGCTTGGGAAGGTAACTTAGGAACTCTCGAGTTATTAATGTCCAAGTAATTGATGATTGGGAGCCATTAACTCTTGATCTCACTAATTGAATTGGTGGAGAACTAGGACTTATGGACTTGGATTGACATAGCTCATTTGACTTTCCTTTACTACTAGTTAGAGGATGATTTAATGGGGTTGATCCTTGCCAATTCTCATATTGTGGTTAGTGATTAGGATGGAGATCCTTGACCACCAATCCTTGTCAAGACCTTTTTAGTTGTTAGTTTTTCATTGCCATTTATCTTTCATGTCTCTTATCCCAAAAACCCCAAAACATACCTCATAACCAATAACAAGACACTTTATCGCAATTCCTAGAGAGAATGACCCGAGGTTTAAATACTTCAGTTTATAGATTTTAGGGGTTTGTACTTGTGACAAATAAATGTTTGTATGAAGGGATTATTGTTGGTTTAGAAACTATATTGCAACGAGATCTTATTACAGAAATTCTATACCGTCAAAAGATCCAATCATCAAAATGGCGCCGTTGCCGGAGAATTGCAATGGTGTTATGTTATTGGTTATTGTATATATATGAATATTGTAAATAGGTTTGCCTTTTGCTTCTTTGTTAGCTCTTGCTAGTTTTAGGATTTAATTTTCTTGCTTCTTATTTGATTTTGCTTTCATTTTCTCTTGCTATCATGAATTCTCACTTTGGCTATGAGTTTAGTTCTAACTATGTTGTAGGAAATGAGGACTATAATGAGAATGTGTATCAAGGATGGGATAACCAAAGGTGGGAGGAGCCATATGCATATGATCAATCCTCTTGGCAACAACCTCCACCAATGCACTATGAAGAAGAGCCATTCTATGATGCATATCAATCCAATGACTATGGTGAAGCTCCTTGTGACTTTCAAGAACCACCACCATATGCCTATGAGTCATATCCTCAACATGAACCTCAATCATACTCACAAGCCCCCTACCACCAAACACCTCTATATGACCTTGATCCATATCCACCATACCAACCTTCTTTTGAACCATATGAGCCCTACATGGAACCACCATTCCAAGATTACTACTCCCAAGAACCACCTTAATACACACCACCACATCCTTACCAAGAAGAACCACCTTCTTATTATGAACCCTTTCTCCAAGACAATGAACCCTTCTACCCACTCCAATCCTTAATGGATGAAATCCTTAGCCTTATACTTCAAGGGCAAGGAGAAATACAAAAGGAGACACTAGAATTTGTGGCTACCTTGACCAAGGTAGTAAGCACCTTAGCCTTCCAATATTTGAGCACTCAAAGCACTCCCATGGTCACATGCGGAGAATTAATTAAAAAGCATAGCATGAAGGAGAGAGTGGAAACTCCGGTAGAAAATGAGGGATGTTATTTTGTATTAGAGCAATTGGAGGAGCCTATGATCATTGAAGAAGAGGAAAAGTGGTTAAAGACTTAGGATATGCAGAACCTCCTTGGGAACCTAGAGTTGAAGAGAACCTCTCCAAGAAGAGTGAATTTGATGTTGAGGAGGAATGTGCACAACCTCCAAGGCATATTCCATATGAAGACTTGGAGGGAACGAAGCAAGAATTGAGTTCCCTTGGTGATGCAAACCATCCATCCAACCCTCTTGGTGGTGAATCCTTTGAATTTGAAGAACTTTCTCCCAATGAGATGGAAAGTAATGTGGAGGTAGATTTTTCCCTTCCTCCCATTTATGACTTGAGTGATGGTGAAGAGTTGGATGAAAATGATGAACAAAGGATTGAAAGTGAAGAAGTTTATGAAGAGGTGGAGACAATCAAGGAAAAATACAAGGGAGTAGAGCTTGCAAGGACATTGGAAATACCTCTTCCCAAGCCACCACCATCCATTCTTCCATTCAAGTGGGTAAATTCCTTATACTTGAGCTTTATTATTCCCCTTGAATATGGTTTGCTTGAAACGGATGGTCAACTTAGATATATTCGTGGCTTTAAGAGCAAAAGGGAGATGGTTAGTGGTTGGCAATGTAAATCAAATTTCATGATGTTGTATGCCCAAAGCTTAATAGCAAGGGTTGGTGTAGCACTAGATTGCTTGGGTCTAGGATGTTGTTTGGGGGCTTCTTTGAGAATTCTAAGGTCATGCCACCCAATTGGAATCATGATGATCAATTTGAAGATAGGTGTCAAAACAAAGTGTGGGATCCCAGATCGCATAAGGAAAATCAAATTTGGGAGCTCATGGTTTGTGAAGAACTCCGTCAAAACTTGAAGATATTAAGATTGAAGAATGGAGCTTATTGGATACTCAAGCATTGGTGGATGTTCAAGGATAGCTTTAAGCACAAGCCACCTTGAGAGGAGCTCCCCATAATTTCAACTTAAGGACAATAAACAAAAGTGCTAGGTGGGAGACACCCCACCATGGTAAACTCTTTTCACTCTCTTGTAGTTTTGATTAATAAGTGATTTGAGTTACCATTATAGATAGTTTTCTTTCCATATATTTGTTTCAATAAATTGGGTGTGGGTTGCTTCTGGAGCAAACTCTTTTGCTTGTATTTGAAGATTTTCAAAAAGTCAAAAAGATTTTTGTTATTTTGTATTTTTTGAGTTAATTTTGAGCTGTAGGTAGTGTTAGAAGGGTTTTAAGCCGTTTTTGCCTTCTCTAAAAAAAAGGGTCAAGGACGCGTCCGCACACTGTGCACGCGCGCATCCATACGCGGATACAGGCCCATACATTTTTCAGAGAGTTGGGCCACTCTCACGCCAACACTAGGCCAATGGCACAACCACGTGTGCGCGCACGCGCACGATGTGCATACGCGCGGATATCCATATTTTTGAAATGCGCACGCGCGCGTACATGCCGCGTGCGCGCCGATATGTTGAAATGGTTTCCAGGCCACCAACCCGAGAGTTGTGCTGAGCCTGTGCCAGAATTGAGCCTTTAGCCCAACTCACCCTTCACGGACGCGCACTGTACGCGTCCGCGCCCATGCCCACATCCCGATCTACGCTTGCGCGCACCTGGCGCGTACGCGCCCTTCGGCCAATCTACGCATCGGCGCGTAAGCATGCATGACGCGTCTGCGCCGGTAAAAAAAAGAGTTTTTTTTTCTCATCCTCCATTTTCTTTTGCCCATTGCATTCGCATACTTTTATTCTTTGCATTTTCATTTTGATTTTACAGCCTATTTTTGCTTCATCTTTTTTCGAGTTTCTTATTTTAATAATGGTGTTGAATTCTCCTACTCAATTGTTGAGAATTTCTTGTATTATTTTGGTGCTTCTAGACTTGTTTGATATTGATGGGTAATAAAATTTCTAATTCAATACTTAACCTTTGATGATCCTTGTATCCTTTGTGCATTGATATGAGCTTACATGTCTTTCATAACCCACTCTTTCTTGTTTGAACTTGATGCTCAACATGCTCTTCATGCTTTGACTTTACTCTTGTATCAAGTATTAGTTGAGATGCCCTTTGCCTATATTGCTTTCTCAATTACATGCGTAGGTAACATGTAGTGAGAACCCTACTCTTATTTGGCATTAGGCCCCGTCTATGTTCTACTTGCTTTGATATCTTTGTTATAGGCTTAATTTTCTTTCTTTTTCTTTCCTTTTAGGTTGGCCACCAAAAGAGGAAAGGATAAGCTTCAAACGGGGCAACAAACAAGTCATCCGCACAATCTTTTCACGGAGCTCATCAATTGTAACAACCCATCCACATTGCTCTTCTTTACATGCACCGAAGACGGTGCAATCTTCAAGTGTGGAGAGGTCATCCGACCGATCTCCGTGGGTAACAATTTTCTTGTCCAACACCAATTCTTAGTTTTCTTTATTAGATTAGTTATTGCATTGCATGTTAGGTTGCATGTTAGTTAGAATTTGTACATACTTTGCCACTTCTTTTTATGATTACGACTACTTGGTTATGGTAATGATTTCTTTTCCAAGAAGATTGTTTTAGGGCACCTACCAATTTGAAAAATTTTTTGTTGAACTTGCTTGAAAGAATTTATTTTGGAACACGGTTTTTGAGCTAAGAATACAATCTTGTGAGATTTGAGCCTAATTGCGTGGTTACATCTTATAACCACTTATTTTCCCTTCTTGTGTGCATTATTCTCTTCCTATTATTGTGATCTTTGGTTTGTTTGATTCTTTATGTCCATTATTTTGTGTATTCATGCACTTATATGATTGAGGCCATCATTCAAATAGCTCACTTACCCAAATAGCTTTACCTTTTATCTTCCATTGTTAGCCAATTTTGAGCCTATCTTAACCCAATTGTTCTTTATCTTAGCACATTACAAGCCTTAAAGCGAAAAAAACAATAAATGTCCTTATTTGGATCTTTGATTAGCTTAGGCTAGTGTGTGTGTATCACTCAAGTGTGGGAACCTTGGGACATTGGGAGAGTAAAAGGGTAGTTTTGTATTTTTATTGAAAATATTGGGAATTGGGTACATACTCATGTATTAATTAAATATATAGACCTTATGCATTGATGTTCTTGTATGTAGCTTGAAAGAAAGAATAAAAAAAGAGAAAAAAATAAAAGAAAAAAAAGAAAAAAATAATAAATGTGAATAAGAAAAGAAAAGAAAAAAAGAAAAAAATATAGAAAAAGAAAGAAAGAGAAGAAAAACAATAAAAAGGGGATAAAATGCCCCAAAGTTAAGCTCAATAAGATCAATGCATAAGTGTTGTGAAATGAAAAAGAAAATGCATGAGTATGTGAAAAAGTGAAGAATGGGTAGTTAGGTTAGCTTTGAATTGTATAGGTTGTCATAGGTTAGGTGGGAAGTTTAAGGTAATCAAAGATTCAAATCTCAAGTCCACTTGACCAAATATGCATCCTTACCTTGACCCTAGCCCCATTACAACCTATGAAAAGTCCTCATGATAATTGTATGCATGCATGAAATAATTGTTGATTGTTAGATGAAAAATAAATCTTAGAAAGCATGATTAGGAGAGAATTGAGATAATCGACCCTATACACTTGAGCGACTAGAGTGCAAACAATTCTGGTGAGGGTTCGATGCTCAATTCCGTGATTCCCGGCTTTCATGAGCGTTCTTCTTGCAAGTCTATTTGAACTTCTTTTTTATACTTGGATTGGTAGGATTCATGAATCGTTATATGATCTTGGCCCTACTTGTGCATGTATGTCTTGGAGGATTGATTTATTTTTAACTAAGTAGGTAGAATCATTTTGCATTTAGTTGCATTGATATAGATAGATGCATTTAGGTTATTTGCATTGAATAAATGTCCATACCCCTTCTCTTATCCTTCTTGGTTTAAGCATGAGGACATGCTTGGTTTAAATGTGGGGAGGTTGATAAATCCCATTTGGAGGGTTTATCTTGTGTTGAATTTAGAGGATTTTATCGCCTTCTCCAACATTTATCCAATGAAATAGTATGGTTTTGTAAATTCTCCTTTAATTGTGCTTAAGAGTGAAAACATGCTTTTTAGGATTTAAAATAGCTAAATTTAATTCACCTTGATTCCATTAGATGCCTTGATATGTTTGTTAAGTGATTTCAGGTTTAGGAGGCAAAGATTGGATTGAAGGAATGAAGAAAAAGCATGTAAAAATGGAGAACTCATGAAGAAATGAAGGAATCGCAAAAGCTGTCAAGCTGACCTCTTCGCACTTAATCGATCATAACTTGAGCTATAGAGATCCAAATGATGCGGTTCCAGTTGCGTTGGAAAGATAATATCTGGGGCTTCAAAATGATATAAAATTTGCCATAGTTGCATCGCGTTTAGGGGTGCGCAAATGCACAGTATACGTACGCACCGATGGTTGCACATGATTCACTTAATGCAACTCGTGGCCAGTGATTTTAGAAGCCTTGTGGGCCCAATCCAACTCATTTATGATGCTATTTAACCTAAGGGGATTGAAGGGGGATGAGACACTTTAGTTTAGTTTAGATTAGTTTTGGAGGGAAAGTTAGTTTTAGAGAGAGAAGCTCTCACTTCTCTCTAGGATTAGGATTAGGTTAGATCTAGATTAGGATTTCTTAGATCTAGGTTAATTTCATGCTTTGATTTACTTTTTCTTTATCAATTCTTGTTCCTCTTCTTCTCCTATCTCTAGTTTTGTATTTCAATTCTTGTAATTCTCTACTTTTATGTGATGCACTTTTGTTCTTCTATTTTCTCTTTAATGGAATTCATGTTTTGATTTCCTTTATTGATTTGCTTTATTGTTGTTTAATTCCTTGCAATTGAGTAGTGTAGATTTACTTTCCTTGCAATTTTACTATATTTTCCTTTTATGCCTTCCAAGTGTTTGATAAAATGCTTGGCTGGATTTTAGAGTAGAATTTTATGCTCTTGGCTTGGGAAGGTAACTTAGGAACTCTTGAGTTACTAATGTCCAAGTAATTGATGATTGGGAGCCATTAACTCTAGATCTCACTAATTGAATTGGTGGAGAACTAGGACTTATCGACTTGGATTGACATAGCTCATTTGACTTTCCTTTACTACTAGTTAGAGGATGATTTAATGGGGTTGATCCTTGCCAATTCTCATGTTGTGGTTAGTGATTAGGATAGAGATCCTTGACCACCAATTCTTGCCAAGACCTTGTTAGTTGTTAGTTTATTTTCATTGCCATTTATCTTTCATGTCTCTTATCCCAAAAATCCTAAAACATATCTCATAACCAATAACAAGACATTTTATTGCAATTCCTAGGGAGAATTGACTTTAACCGCTCAGTCTCAAGTTTTCACTTGACACCTTCACGCCACAAGCACATGGTTAGGGATAGCTTGGTTTAACTGCTTAGGCCAGGATTTGATTCCTTTAGGCCCTCCTATCCACTGATGCTCAAAGATAGTAAAAGGTCCTATTTATAATAAACTAGCTATTAGGGTTTACAGAAGTAAGTAATTGATGCATAAATCCACTTTCGGGGCCCACTTGGTGTGTGCTTGGGCTGAGCTTGAATGTTACACGTGTAGCGGTCATTCTTGGAGTTGAACGCCAGCTTTTGTGCCAGTTTGGGCGTTAAACTCCACTTTGCAACTTGTTTCTGGCGCTGGACGCCAGAATTGGGCAGAGAACTGGCGTTGAACGCCAGCTTGCATCGTCTAAACTTGGGCAAAGTATGGACTATTATATATTTCTGGAAAGCCCTGGATGTCTACTTTCCAACGCAATTAGAAGCGCGCCATTTTGAGTTCTGTAGCTTCAGAAAATCCACTTTGAGTGCAGGGAGGTCAGAATCCAACAGCATCAGCAGTCCTTCTTCAACCTCTAAATCTGATTTTTGCTCAAGTCCCTCAATTTCAGCCAGAAAATACCTGAAATCACAGAAAAATACACAAACTCATAGTAAAGTCCAGAAATATGCACTGTTCAAGCATTCATTCAGAAAACAAGAAGCATTGTCACCACATCAATATAATTAAACTAAGTTCAAGGATAAATTCGAAACTCGTGTACTTCTTGTTCTTTTGAATTAAAACATTTTTCATTTAAGAGAGGTGATGGATTCATAGGACATTCATAACTTTTAAGACATGGTTACTAACTACTAATGATAATGTAATGAAGACACAAACATGGATAAGCACTTAACATAGCAAACGAAAAACAGAGAAAGTAAGAACAAGGAATGAGTCCACCTTAGTGATGGTGGCGTTTCCTTCTTGAGGAACCAATGATGTCCTTGAGCTCTTCTATGTCTCTTCCTTGTCTTTGTTGCTCCTCCCTCATTGCTTTTTGATCTTCTCTTATTTCATGAAGGATGATGCAGTGCTCTTGATGTTCCACCCTTAGTTGTCCCATATTGGAACTCAATTCTCCTAGGGAGGTATTGATTTGCTCCCAATAATTTTAATCCTGTGGGGTCCACAGATCCTGAGGTGATCCTGTGGGGTCCACAGATCCTGAGGTGTTCAAGGATTTACAACCTTGCACCAAATTGGACATGCAAAATGCCTTTGCGCACAACTTTGGGCGTTCAGCGCCAGGTTGGTGCCCATTTTGGGCGTTCAACGCCCATTTGCTGCCCATTTCTGGCGTTGAACGCCAGAACCATGCTTGTTCTGGGCGTTCAGCGCCAGCTCCTCTCCAGGGTGCAATTCTGGCGTTCAGCGCCCAGATGATGCCTATTTTGGGCGTTCAGCGCCCAGATACTGCCCATTTTGGGCGTTCAGCGCCAGAACCATGCTCTGTTCTGGCGTTGAACGCCAGGCAGATGCTTCCTCCAGGGTGTGATTTTTCTTCTGCTATTTTTGATTCTGTTTTCAATTTTTATATTTATTTTGTGACTCCATATGATCATGAACCTATAAAGACATATAACTAAGAAAAATAGGTTCGAATTTGGTGAGTGATGTGAGGAAGAGATGTTAGTAGATGAATAAATAAATAGAATAAGAGGAGAGAGGGAGAGGATTTTTGAAAATAATTTTTGAAAAAGAGTTAGTGATTTTCGAAAATAGTTTTTGAAAAAGGTTAGTAATTTTCGAAAATTAAAATTAAGAATTAAAATAATTAATTAATTAGAAAAAAATTTTGAAGAAGAGGGAAGATGTTTTCAAAAATTAGAGAGAGAGAGAGTTAGTTAGGTGGTTTTGAAAAAGATAAGAAACAAACAAAAAGTTAGTTAGTTAGTTGAAACAAATTTTGAAAAGATAAGAAGTTAGGAAGTTAGAAAAGATATTTTGAAATCATATTTTTGAAAAAGATAAGATAAGAAGATATTTTTGAAAAGATATGATTGAAATTGGTTTTGAAAAAGATTTGATTTTTTTAAAATCACAATTAATGACTTGATTCACAAGAAATCATGAGATATGATTCTAGAACTTAAAGTTTGAATCTTTCTTAACAAGCAAGTAACAAACTTAAAATTTTTTTGAATCAAAACATTAATTGTTATTGTTATTTTCGAAAATTTGATATAAAAATAAGAAAAAGATTTTTGAAAAATATTTTTGGAATTTTCGAAAATAACTAAGAAATTTGAAAAAGATTTGATTTTTGAAAAAGATTTTGAAAAAGATAAGATTTTCAAATTGAAAATTTGATTTGACTCATAAGAAACAACTTGATTTTAAAATTTTTTGAAAAAGTCAATCCAAATTTTCGAATTTGATGAAAGAAAAAAGGGAAAGATATTTTTTTGATTTTTGAATTTTTATGATGAGAGAGAAAAACAAGAAAAATGATGCAATGCATGAACGTTATGGATCAAAACAATGAATGCATGCAAGAATACTATGAATGTCAAGATGAACACCAAGAACACTATGAAGATCATGATGAACATCAAGAACACATTTTTGAAAAATTTTTAATGCAAAGAAAACATGCAAGACACCAAACTTAGAATTCTTTAATGCTTGGACATAAAGAATTCAGGAATGCACATGAAAAACAAGAAAAGACACAAAACATGCAAATGCAAAGATCAAACAAGAAGACTTATCAAGAACAACTTGAAGATCATGAAGAACACCATGAATGCATGAAATTTTTTGAAAAAAAAATGCAAGATGCACATGCAATTGACACCAAACTTATAACATGACTCAAGACTCAAACAAGAAACACAAAATATTTTTGATTTTTATGATTTTCTAATTTTTTTTTTGTATTTTTTTCGAAACTTATTTAAAAAACAAAAATAAGGATTCCAAAATTTTTAATATGAATTCCAGGAATCTTATGCTCTTTAGTCTAAAGCTCCAATCAAAGGGTCAGACATGGCTTAATAGCCAGCCAAGCTTTAGTATGTAACTCAGACATGACACGCCTGACATGCCCTACAGTCGTGGCTTTAACATGCTTCATGAAACACTAGAATTCGTTCTTAAAAATTCTGAAGAAAAATATATTTTTGAAAACATTTTTATTTTTTATTATTTTATTTATTTTATACCACGAAGATCCCAATATCTCGGACTCGGTCCCCTGTATTAGTAATCTAAGAGATACTCGTTCAATCGAAGGTAGAACAGAAGTGGTTGTCAGGCACGCGTTCATAGGGAATAATGATGATTGTCACGTTCATCACATTCAAGTTGAAGTGCGAATGAATATCTTAGAAGCGGAATAAGATGAATTGAATAGAAAACAGTAGTACTTTGCATTGATCCTTGAGGAACAGCAGAGCTCCACACCTTAATCTATGGAGTGCAGAAACTCTACTGTTGAAAATACATAAGTGATAATGGAGTTCATTGGTCTCGGCCCCAGAGGGGAATCGGAGTAACCAAGACTACTATGATCCAAAGGTAAAACTCAGAATGTCTAATACAATAGTAAAAAGTCCTATTTATAATAAACTAGCTACTAGGCTTTACAAAAGTAAGTAATTGATGCATAAATCCACTTCCGGGGCCCACTTGGTGTGTGCTTGGGCTGAGCTTGAATGTTACACGTGTAGAGGTCATTCTTGGAGTTGAACGCCAGCTTTTGTGCCAGTTTGGGCGTTGAACTCCACTTTGCAACTTGTTTCTGGCGCTGGACGCCAGAATTGGGCAGAGAACTGGCGTTGAATGCCAGTTTGCGTCATCTAAACTTGAGCAAAGTATGGACTATTATATATTTTTGGAAAGCCCTGGATGTTTACTTTCCAACGCAATTGGAAGCGCGCCATTTTGAGTTCTGTAGCTCCAGAAAATCCACTTTGAGTGCAGGGAGGTCAGAATCCAACAGCATCAGCAGTCCTTCTTCAACCTCTGAATCTGATTTTTGCTCAAGCCCCTCAATTTCAGCCAGAAAATACCTGAAATCACAGAAAAACACACAAACTCATAGTAAAGTCCAGAAATGTGAATTTAACATAAAAACTAATGAAAACATCCCAAAAAGTAACTAGATCCTACTAAAAACATACTAAAAACAATGCCAAAAAGCGTATAAATTATCCGCTCATCACATACCTCATAACCAATAACAAGACACTTTATCGCAATTCCTAGGGAGAACGACCCGAGGTTTAAATACTTCGGTTTATAGATTTTAGGGGTTTGTACTTGTGACAAACAGATATTTGTATGAAAGGATTATTGTTGGTCTAGAAATTATATTGCAACGAGATCTCATTAGAGAAATTCTATACCGTCAAAAGATCCAATCATCACCTATCAATCAAAATATCTAATTCACATTCCAAAGTATCCTAAGAAAAAAAAATAATCAATTAAGGCATAACAGTAAATATTCTACATGAAAAAATTAGGATGAATGGATGAAGACTCTGATTGGGTGAATATTGATTCCTAATTCTACATGCTTTTTTTTCCCTAGCGACCAACTGCGTGACTTTTGGAAATCACCTCAATGCCATCACTTCTCCGAGGTACCAAGCGACGGTGTATTCTGTTAGTCTGCCTACACGCACGCCACAGTGGAATTTTTTTTGCCTCGTTAAAGCCCTAGCCAATGCCTCTTCTGTTCGTCCTGCATGGCCCTAGCCAGCACTGCTCCTAACCTCGCCTCTGAGACGCGTCGCATAGGGTTTCCTTCCTCAATCGGTGTCGCTGTGTTAACAGGTTAGTGGTAATTTATGATTTTGGTAAACAGAGATTGTGGCTGATTTGTTTTGGGTGGATGCGATAGGGTTTGACATTCATACAAGATGATTCTTTTAATTTGTGGATGCTACTTTTAAGTAATGTTAGTGGGATTAATTGATATATAAGTTGAATTTAATTTCTGTATGATATTGGTTCATTTTGCTTTACTGGCGAGCTATTGTATGTGTTGGTAATCATAGTGGAAAAGAGAATTCTGAAATATGGGATAGAAAAAGGATTATTAGTTCGTTTGTGTTTATCTATCTGGATTTAAATTGGGTTTGAATGTGGTCAACGTATAATTGGGTTTGAAAAATATCTAGTTGTTATCACTGTAAATACGGAGTGATGTCTCGGAGTGCTGAGTAAGAAATCAACATTAATTTTCATGCACCGTTCCATGGTTCACCTAATATGTATGGTTATCACTGAATGATTTTTTTTGTTACGTCAGGTGTTCCTTGATGTAAATATGATTAATAGATGTTGCTATCGAATGACTCTATGTCATGTTATTCTTGGACCTTTGATTTTGTTGATTAAGAAAAATCAGTGGTTGAAGCACCATTCCATGAATTTATATGGAAACGTGCAGTGTTCTCTGATGTTCATTTGATTAATGGAGATTGCTATTGAATTACTTTATGTCTTCTGAGTATTGTACCTGTGATTTAGTTGATCTAGAAAAACCAAATGGTGAATCTTGAAATTTTTTTTTGGCTAAATTGATTTTTGGTTTATAATTTAGCGTTTAACAGGTGCAATGATTTAAATTCTCTAAAAATAGGTGTGTCTTCTGATCAAAGTTAATTGTTATGCACCATCCAATGGTTGAAATTATAAGTATGGTTGTCACTAACTAAATTTATTTGGTTTAGTTCAATGTTCTTTGATGTCTGTTTAATTAATAAAGGTTGTTGTTGAATTACTTTATTTCTTCCTATTTTTGTACCTCTGACTTAGTTGAGTTAGAAAAAAAAAGACAAGTTGATAGTTGGAATTAATTTTTCCTAAATTGGTCATGGTTTATGATTTGGTGATTTAGAGTTTCAATGGTCTAAATTATCGCAAAGATTTTTTATCTCCTATTACTGTGCGTTCAGATGAATTCTGAGTAGTGAATTACGTGTTTTATTCAAACTAGATGTGGGATGTAATATTTTGAGAGGTAACGTGTGTTTTATTTGGTATTAATTGGACACTTGTATTAGATTGCATCTTTCAGTTATATTTGTCTGCATTCCCAACTAGCATTGGAAACTCCCTATCTTTTGGTCTGTTGCTGGAAACTACCTTGTAGACATGGGAAAACTGGTACTACATCGTTCACAATAGTGTGCTCTTCTTCTAGTTTGTCACTTTATTTGCTTCTAATGGTCGCATCGTATGTTGAAAGAAATTATTGGAGATGAGGTGCTCACCATGTTACATTACGGATATGTTTAAAGATATGGAAACAAACCAAGTCCAATCAAAGCTAGAAGAGATAGAATCAATGGGTTTCGGTTTCCTTAAGCTAGTCCTGAGGTGGCCTGTGAAACAAAGCATAATAGTTTCGTTGGCTAAGTCCTACAAACTTGAAACAAGCACACTGCCTATAGATGATGGAAACATTCGCATTAACGTCGAGCTATTTCAGCGTATTTTTGGAATCCTGCCCGGTGGTGAGTATGACTTTCTGTATTAAACAGCATTCAATCGGCTAAAATGCTTTTGGTTTCCACGGTTTTTCCTTTTTTATCCATGTCGAACCTCTCATTTTACAGTAATTAATAAACCTACATATTGTAATGGACGAATTCCCAGTGTTTGACCATGGGAAT
This sequence comes from Arachis ipaensis, assembly GCF_000816755.2. Lineage (NCBI taxonomy): Eukaryota > Viridiplantae > Streptophyta > Magnoliopsida > Fabales > Fabaceae > Arachis > Arachis ipaensis. Next base: position 92,489,079 of record NC_029793.2, read on the forward strand.
GATGCTCATGTTGCAATAAAAAAATCACCAGATGAAAATAATACAACTTAGGCATTTTGTCAACAACTGTGCTATGGATACTGTAGACAACATGATGGATTTCAGGAAGCATATCGTCCTATTGATGTTGAAGATGTTCTTGTGTCCGACAGTGCAACACGTCATCTCGCCGTGGCACATTGATACAATATTTGATGTTTCTGATCCGATGAGATTCCATTGGCCCTTTCATATTTTCAATTGATTAGAACAGGAGATCAAGAAGTATCAATGTAAAAATAACAAGTCCTGTGAGGGTTGCATGTTCGCTTTGCTGGTAATTTTTTGAATACAAAATGCCAATTTATCTAAATCAACTTTTGCATCCTAACACTTAAATTGTGTCTGCGATTTCTCTAGGTATTGTACTTCCAGAAACTAAAGCATGGTGTACTGGAGTAGTGTCAAGAACCAGAGCTGTGGCTTTTTGCAATGACTGCCACGGAGCTTAGTGCTTTGGCATCAACTATTCAACTACAGGTATTCACTGAATCGATGCTAAAAGATTTTTGTATCACATAGAACCTTTTTTTCTTTCTATCGTTGCTGTTTTTTTTATCTCTGAAATATTTATAATGAGTCTATTGATTTCTCATGTAATTAATTGCATGTGCCCTTCCATGGACCTAACATTTATGGTTGTGTCATCAATCAAGAATTACACTAATTTGTCAGTAATGGTAGTGTCTTCTGTTTCAATCGTACATTGATGTGTCCTCCCCTATATGTGTCTTGTGCTGTATGTGCCTTCTGACTAGTTGCTATTCACGAACAGGATTGCGTCAACACCAGCGGGAATGATGTGGGGGTCGTCGAAGGACACGTAAGTAAGGTCATGACGAACCCAGGTCCTGAAAGAGAAGGCTCGCGCTGTACAAAAAGACCTTTAGGGTTCACAAAAGTTAGTAGATGTTACCATTTGAAGAATCCTTAAGTTGCATGTTTCAAAGTTAAACCAAGAGAATAGTACAAATTATTTTTTAAAACTTACTGGTGATGCCATGTTTTTAAATTTCTTGATAAGATGTTGTATTAATTTACCTTGCGTTGGTTGCTTAATTTAAAAGCACTTTGTGGTTATTGTGTATGATTAGTTTGGTGTTTTGAATTCAGTGATCTGATAAGAGAAGGGGAGTTAGCAACAGCTCAGTACGCACAGATGCACCTTCAGTTGCATCCGACGAGGATGATGATGACGACGAGCCCATTGCTAAGAGACTGCGCAAAAACGTTGATCGGATAAGAACGTCTCAACTTCACAGGACAAAAGGGGGGAACAATCAGCCAGACAAAAACAATAGAGAAACCAAATGTGAGTAGACGTTACCATTTGAAGAATCTTTAAGTTGCATGTTTCAAAGTTAAAACATGAGAACAGTGCAACTTACCTTTAAAAAAGTTACTAGTGATGCCATGTTTTTAAATTGCTTGTTGACATGTTGTATTAATCTATTCTGCATTGGTTGTGTGATTTAAAAGCACTTCGAGCTTGTTGTGTATGACTAGTTTGGTGTTGCGAATTAAGGGATCTAATAAGAGGGGGGAGTTAGCGGCAGCTCAATACGCACAGATGCACCTTTAGTTGCATCCGACGAGCCCATTATCAAAAGACTACACAAAAAAATGGAGCGGACAAGAATACCTTAACATCATAGGAAGAAAGGGGATACCGACATGACCAACCAGATAGAAACAACAAAGAAACCAACCGACCCAAAAGATCTTGAACCCAAGACTCTAGCAACAACATTGGTGCAGTATTCAGGATTTGATGAATATTCTCATAAATTTGAAAGGCAAGTGAATGCTAAAAAACTCTTTATGACTACTATGCATATATTTTGCTATCATCTCTTTCAAATGCATAAAGGTTGCCTCCCTCACAAAAGTGATTTTTGAAACAGTGAGCCTTACATCTTATCTCAGCGACATCCAGAGTGCAAAAAGTTATGGGCTGATATCAAATGGTGTTACGGCTCGAAACCCATTAGCGTGGATCTAATCCAAACCATTATTCCAAAAAGTTCATCTTGCCGCACACCCAGTCTACATCGCCCTTCATTCTCACTTGGGATGACCTAGATGTTAAAAACACCCACACCGTCCCCCCACCCCGTTCATCCATCACTTCGGGGACGGAAACTCACTGAGCGGCATGAGCAACGAATCAGAAGGCGGGGTGTGGACATGTCTCTTGATATCTAGTAGACAGTGGCATCGTATGTCAGTAGACCACATCTAGTCCTGGTAAGGGAGGACTTGTGCACATTGAAACCACGTTGTTGGCTCAATAACAATGCATGTAACCCAAAATCATGTTACTTCCGTTTGTTTTCATCGCATATTTTAGTGACATTTATATTTTAAAAGCTGGTGATATAGGTCGTGCATTGGATGCGTTGCGCGTTCAATGATTCAAGGTCAAAAAGATTCATATGTCATTTTTATTGCGTGTGTCTAGAGATACTGGTAAGGATACTTTTATATCAAGCCTTTATGTACATTACAGGTTATCAACACTTACAGAGTCTTCTTTGGACAAGAAATGGTCATGGTACCGAAAAATTTGAAGGACTTTAAGGACGAGCCAACTCTCGTGTATGTGGTTTGGGTGAACACTCCGGTGCCGACACTAGGTATTTTGACAAGGCAGTAGCTGGAAAGAGAAGCTGGATAAGTCTATTTGCCGTATGATATGTTACTTACATCGATGCAATCGAACAACCAAGATATGTTTTTGTTTATTCGTGTACGTAATCTGCCTAGTTACAAGTGTATATTATTGCAGTGGTTTTTTCCCATATGCATGTCCCATCACTGGTGGGTGTATGCATTTGATGTCTCCGAGAAAAGGCTTTTCTACTAGATAGTTTACACACTAAACCACATGATATATCACAGATGAGGATAGACGCATATGCGGTACAAAAAGATCTTATGACTCGGTTAATCTATTTAACCCGTAGTATTGTATTACGTTTAAACTTTAAATACGTTTCAAAAGAGGCTCATTGAAAACATAGCTAAAGTGGTTATCCCCACGTATAAGCCCAGTCAAAGAAGCCTGTCTTGCACATACGTCTCTATTCTAAAACAACCAAATGGGTGAGTCTCCCTCAAAACCTAATAATATATTAATTTGTAAGTTTACTTGAGATCTATACCCGTTCTCCTAATACAGCCCATTGTTTCCGTTTACCTAGTTTTGATTGTGGTGTATACGCCATAAAATTCATGGAGTACTAGACCATAGGCGGTAAATTGAATGAATGAGATTATGTGAGCTTCCAAATCCTATTGCTGAATAACTGATTATCTAAACACACATGACTATTTGTAACTAAATGCTGTCATACAACCTTGATTGTTACATGCAGGACACCATCAAGTTATACAGGAAGGAAATAATGCTTGATATCATTCTGGATCATAATAATTCAGCCATTGAACAAGCATTGAATGCCTTTGACAACCATCCTCAACCTTCTATGAACCGCAACAAACCAAGGAACAAACGTAAGGAGGTTAAGACACCGTTTACAGCACCTGGCACAAAGAGCATGCTTCGACGAGCTGAAGGATTGCCGAAAAAATAGACCATCAAAAGGAGCTAAACATGGGAAGAAAAAAGATACATAAAACATTCTTCTTTACCTAGTCTAGGGATACCCTTGCATGCTGAGCTGTATTTTGTTGCAACTTGATATTTTGCTTATGCTAAACATATTGACTGTTTCTTTTGGATTCTTATGTTGTTATTCGCGAGTATTTATTTTGTGAACATTGTTGAATTTTGTTGGTTAATTAACAGAGAATGCGTGTATTGTGGATGTGAATCCTGTCTTGGGACATTGGTTTGTCTTATTTTGCACAGGCTAAACACTTGCTACGTTTTAAAGTGTAAATATTTGAATTGGCTAAACATGTTAACGTTTTCGAAGTGTTATTGCTGGATGTGTCTACTTATGAACGTGTCTTCGAATGGAGGTGTCTTTCGTTAACTATGGATGTGTCTTCTAACGTAGGTGTCTATTTTGGTCGTGTCTTATTTGGAGGTGTCTATATATGGATGTGTCTTTTGCTGGAGGTGTCCTTTGCAAATGTGCCTTTTGTGTTTCCGTTTAATTATGGATGCGTTTTCTGAGGGATGTGTCTATTTTTATCGTGTCTTCTTTGGAAGTGTCTATATATGGATGTGTCTTCTACTGGAAGTGTTTTTTTGCCAATGTGTCTTTTGTGTTTTTGTTTAACCATGGATGTATCTTCTGAGGGACGTGTCTATTTTGTTGTGTCTTCTTCGGAGGTGTCTTTATATGGATGTGGCTTTTGCTGGTGGTGTGATAAATCCACATTTCATGGTATTTATTTGCTTTAATTGGGTGGATTTTATTGACTTTTTCTACATTTATTCACTAAAATAGCATGGTTTTGTGAATTCTTCCTAAATTGTGCTTAAGAGTAAAAACATGTTTTTTAGGCCTTTAATTGCTAAATTTTATTCACTTTAATCCCATTCGATGTCTTGATGCATTTGTTGAGTAATTTCAGGCTTACAAGGCAAATATAGATTGAAGAAGTGAGGAAAAAGCATGCAAAAGTGGAGAATTCATGAAGAAATAGAGTTTGGAGCTTTTCAGGGTTGTGCGTATGCACAGTGATGCGTGCGTATGCACGTTTCGAAGTTAGTGCAACCATGCGTACACATGGTCAGGCGTGCGTACACACGAGATGAGATTCAGCCAGTGTACACACAAGTCCTGACACGTGACTTCATTAAATGCAAAACATGGGCAGCGATTTTAGGCCGTCCAAAGCCCAATCTAACTTATTTCCGAAGCTATTTCAAGTCTAATTCAAGAAGGAACAAGGGAGGAGCAATTACGGTAGTTTTAGTATCATGTTTTAGGTCATTTTCTAGAGAGAGAAGCTCCCTCTTCTCTCTAGAATTTAGGGTTTAGTTTAATTTCTATTTAATTTCTCTCTTTAATTCTTGTTTTAGTGTAGTTTCATTTACTTTTCCTTGTTCAATTGCCTTAATTCACTTATTTTTTTGTTAATTTTTCTTTTATGCTGCTTTTTAGTTTATGAACACTCTTGTTAATTTTGATTCCTTTGATACAATTTGATACAATTTGATGTTTCTATGTTTATTATTGCTTAATTGAGTTGTTATTATTTTCTTACATTTGGTAGCTTTAGATTTTATTATTATTGCAATTTAATATGCTTTTCTTTTTTATGCACACCAGGTGTTTGATAAAATGTCTCTTTTAGTTTTAATATAGTTTTTTTTCACACTCTTGGCTTGGAATTGAGGACTTTGGTGACCTTGAGTCATTGATGTCAATATGGGTTCATAGATTAGGGTTGTTAGTTGATTTGGTTTCCACTAACACTAGTCTTTCACTAAGCTAATTAGTGAGTTAGCTAGGATTTGTAGATTGAGATTAATTATGGTTATTTGACTTATCCTCGATGTTAGGGTTGACTAAGTAGGATTAACTCTTCATAATCATCCATGTTTGTGGTCAATGGCTAGGATAGGTAACCTTAACTCTCAATCATTGCCAAGTGGTTTCTTAACATTTGAATTTTCTTTTCTTTTGATTAATTGTCTTGAGTGTACTTTTGATATTTAGTTATTGTTTGTTTCTTTAATTTGTCACTATTTACATTTCTTGTCTCGTGCCATCAAACCCCCTTACCTTATAGCCAATAATTGAACACTTGATTGCAATTCATAGGGAGAACGACCCGGGATTCTACTCCCAGTTATTTTGGTTTGTATTGTGAGATGACCCGAGGTTTGAATACTTCGGTTACTTTTATTGGGGTTGAACTTGTGACAACCAAATCCCTTCTAAATTTGATACTCGAGGGTTGTTGTTGGGTAGAGCTATACTTGCAACAGGATTTTATTGAGAAATTCTATACCAATGTAGTCTTTGGGGCGATCAAATTTTTGGCGCCGTTGCCGGGGAATGGTTGCAACATATGCCTTGATATTGGTTATGTGAATTTGTGAATATTGTAGATAGTCTACTTTCTTTTAATACTTAGCTATAATTTAGATTTCTTTTGCATGTGTGCTATGACTCCCAAGTTTGATGACTTGGTCTCTACCGAATTCTAGCTTAGCCGAGTTCGATCCTGAGAATGAAAGAACCTTGTTGCACACTCGACAAGCTAGACGGCGGTTGGATTATATGGTTAGTACTTCGGCCTCTCTTGAGGAACATACCGAATCACTAGACGGTACCGAGAGTGACTTGGAGTCCGCTACTTCCTATTCTTCTGTTGACACTACTAATACATCTTTGTATCCTACAGGTGAGCCATACATGGCGGAGCCACGACGGATCACTTTACATGAGCAAGAAGCTCCGAATATCATACTTCAACCTTTGCAAGTAAGGTATCCCAACCTTGATCCAAACTTTGAGTTGAAGAATAGCTTGATAAATCTACTTCCTAAGTATCATGGGTTGCCGGGTCAAGACCCTATCCGATATCTAAGAGATTTTCAAGTTGCTTGTTCTACGGCTCGAAGGCATGGAGCCGATGAGTTGGCTATTATGGTTTTTGCCTTCCCTTTCTCTCTTAAAGGGCAAGCAAAGATGTGGTTTTATTCACAACCGGATGAGATTGTGACTAATTGGGATTTCTTGAGAAGAGAGTTTTTAGATAAATTCTTCCCACCGGAGAAGACCGACTACATCCGGAAGGAGATTTCGGGTATAATGCAAAAGGACCAAGAGAGTTTGTATGAGTATTGGACTCGGTTCAAGAGGCTATTGGAATCTTGTCCACACCATGGATTGAACACTCACTTGCTCATTAGCTACTTCACCGGAGGTCTTTGTGCGGAAGATAGAAGATTGCTCACCGCTTCTAGTGGCGGTTCCCTTTCAAAAAACAAGACGGAGGGAGAAGCTTGGAAATTGATAAATGATGTTGCCGAGGCTACACAACATATAAGGGTGAGAAGTAATCCTCTCAAGGGTGTGGTAGAACAATCTCCTTCCGAAGCAAGCTTAACCAAGGCGCTTGGGGACATGACCACTATCCTCATGCAAATACAAAAAGATCAAAAGGAATACTACTCCATCCAAGCCATCCAAGCCCCACCTCAAGTTGCTCAACTTGAAGGCCCTCCTAGAATTTGTGGTTTATGCTCTAGCACCACATATTACACCGATCAATGCGATCAAATTCAAGAGGAGCATGCCCTTGTCATGGCCAATGTGAATTATAACAACCGTCTGCCCTATCCTTCTCAAGGTCAAAACAACTACTCTCATGGTAGTAATCAAAATCAAGGGTGGAGGGATAATGCACAAGGGAGCAATCAAAACCAAAGATGGAACAACTCTTCTTCTCATTACAACAACAACCAATCTTCATCTCAATACCACCACAACAACAACAACCACCAAGCCAACCAAAATCACCACAACCAAAACCAAAATAACTACACCAAATACCAAGCACCACACCATAGACAACAATCCAACCAATCCTGTTCATCTTCCACCAATCAATTTGATGAGCTTAGAGCCGCTATGGAGAAACGGGAGGAGAGCTACAAGGCTCAATTCGATATCGTGGGCGCTCAATTAGCCAATCTTACCGACATGATTTCGAAGATGTCCATGTCCTCCTCCAACAACACCAACCAACCCTCAAGCTCCTCTAGCCTTCCTTCCCAACCCCAACCAAACTCCAAGGGCGGTCTCAACGCCATTACTCTACAGTCGGGGACTACATTGGAGGAGATACCTCCTAGGGTCATGGAAGACATTCATGAAGAAAAAGTGGTTGTTGAAGCTCCACATGAAGAGGAGGAGGTAGACAAAAAGGCAAGATGAAGAAGGTGTAAGCCTTAAGGAACCCAAGAGGAAAGCTATAGTGGATGAGTCCATTCCTATCCCATTCCCTTCCTTGGTGAAGAAAGCAAAGAAGGCCTCGGAATTTGATTTGAACATGCTTCAAGTGTTCAAGAAAGTAGAGGTAACCATACCACTTCTTGATGCTATCCAACAAATTCTGAAGTATGCAAAATTTCTGAAAGACTTGTGTACACACAAGGATAGGATAGGGGAGTTGGAGATATTATCCTTGGGTAGTTCAATTTCTTCCTTACGGAACCTATTCCAAAGAAATGTGGTGACCCTGGACCTTATTTGGTGTCTTGTGTATTGGTGGGCGCACTTTTCATGACTGTATGTGTGATCTAGGAGCTTGCGTAAGCATCATGCCACTTTCTATCTTTGTACGGTTGAATTTAGCTCCATTAAAGAAGTCGGCGGCGAAGTTTGCCTTAGCCGATAAGAGTGTGATCACTGTGATGGGAATAGCAAAAGATGTACTTGTGGCAATCAAGGACTTGGTCTTTCCGGTTGACTTTTACATCCTTGAAATGCCTCCAACAGAAAATAGAAGCTCATCCTCCGTTCTACTTAGTAGACCCTTCCTCAAGACCTCTAAATTCAAGCTAGATACTTTTACCGACACATATTCCTTTGAGGTTGGATACAAAACTATCAAGTTCAATTTAGAAGAAGCCATGAAGCATCCTCTCGAAGACCATTCCGTTCTTCGATGTGATGTAATCGATGAAGTGGTAGCGGAAATACAAGAAGAGGACCACAACAAGCTATGCTACCCTATTGTTGAAGAGACAGATGATAAACCACTATTTTATGGTTTATCTTGTGCTCAATTGAGTGGATTTTATCAACTCTTTACCCACTTATTCATACTATTTGCATGATTTTACCTTTGCCTTCCTAATTATGTGCTTTGATTGAAAACATTCTTCTTTGGCCTTAAGTTCCCTATATTTAATCCTCTCTTATTACCATTAGATGCCTTGATATGTGTGTTAAGTGATTTCAGAGATTACAGGGCAGGAATGGCTCAGAGGATGGAAAGGAAGCATGCAAAAGTGGAAGGAATACAAGAAGTTGGAGAAATTGCTAAGCTGTCCAGCCTGACCTCTTCGCACTCAAACAGCTATAACTTTAGCTACAGAAGTCCAAATGACGCGGTTTCCATTGTGTTGGAAAGCTAACGTCCGGGACTTCGATTTGATATATAATATGCAATAGTTGCTCTGACGCTAGGCGACGTGAACATGTGCTCCACGCGGCCGCATCGCAGTGACAAAAAATCAGCGTGTTTGAATTCGCAACCAGCGAATTCTGGCCTGTTTCTGACCCAGTTTGCGGCGCAAAAAACACAGATTAGAGGCTATAAAGTGAAGAAATCCATTCATTCATGATCATAAGCTCTCATTATTCACTTTTCATAATTTTAGATGTAGTTTTTAGAGAGAGAGGTTCTCTCCTCTCTCTTAGGATTTAGTTTTAGGATTTAGGATTATTTCTTCTTCATCACAGGTTCAATGTTCCTTTACTTTAAGCTTCCCTTTTACTTTTATTCATTCCATTACTTTAGTTGATTATTTGATGTTGCCAATTTGGTTTATGGATTCCTATGTCCAATTTAACTTTCTATTTAATATTATTTAAGGTATTTCAGATTTAAGATTGCTTGCTTTATTTATATTGATGCTTTTAATTTAATTTAGATATTTTCCCTTTTGGCTTTGGTTAAATAATTGGTGACTCTTGAGTTATCAAACTCATTGTTGATTGAAAATTGGAATTCTTCACGAATTAATTCAAGTTCCAATAACTCTAACTTTTCCCAAGGAAAGACTAGGACCTGAGGAATAAGAATTAATTCATCCACTTAACTTACCTTCATAGTTAGAGGTTAACAAAGTGAGAGAAAAATCCAACTCTCATTACAATTGATAAGGATAACCAGGATAGGACTTCCAGTTTTCATACCTTGCCAAGAGGCTATTTTATAGTTATTTATTTTATTCTTATTATCATTCAACATACTGCTTCCTTACTTTCAAAACCCCCAATTTACAAGACTCATAACCAATAATAAGAACATACTTCCCTGCAATTCCTTGAGAAGACGACCCAAGGTTTAAATACTCGGTTATCAATTTTAAAGGAGTTTGTTACTTGTGACAACCAAAACGTTTGTAAGAAAGGTTGATTGCTTGGTTTAGTAACTATACTTGCAACGAGAGTTTACTATAACTTCTAAACCGTCAATCTTCAAGTTCTTCAAAATGGCGCCGTTGCCGGGGAATTGCAAACGTGTGCCTTATTATTGGTTATTGTAAATATTTGCTTTTTGCTTGTTTATTTATTTTTTGTTTTTGTTTTATTTTTTCTTTTTCTTAAATTAAGAGGTTATTGGTTTTTATTTAGTTATTAAACATTTTTCAAAAATTTGTTCTTGGTATTCATCTTGATCTTCAAGTTGTTCTTAGTTGTTTTCTTCGTTTTGATATAAAAATTTTAAGTTTGGTGTCATCTTATTGTTTTTTCTCTTTCCTCATTTAAATTCAAAAATTAAATTTTCAAAATTCAAATTTAAAATTTTAAAAATCAAAGCTTTTCAAAATTTAAATCTTTTTTTCAAAACTTTATCTTATATTGTTGACTTTTTCAAAATTCAAATTTCAAAATTCAAATTTTAAAATTTAATTTTCAAATTCAAAATTTAAATAACCTTTTAATTTAAAATTGTTTTTTATTTTTGTTTTTAATTTTTATTTGCTACTATGAACTCTCACCCCTTTGGCTATGAGTCTTTTTACAATTATGTTGCAGGAAGAAGAGATTACAATGAGAACAGGCATCAAGGTTGGAACAATCAAAGATGGGAGGAGCCATAAGGATTTGATCAATCCTCATGGCAACAACCACCTCCAATGGACTATCAATAACCACCACCATATGCCTATAAATCCTCTCCTCAACATGACTTTGGACCACCAAACTCACAAGCCCCTTTACACCATTTACCTCCATATGACCCTAACCCACATCCACCATACATAGATCCACCCCAACCTCCATTGGATAACAATACACTCATCTCTAACATCATTGGTCTCACCTCTACACTCCAAAATCTTATATCCCGCATGAACCAACCTTCTACCTCCAATATTCAACCCTCAAGCTCTAGTGCACTTCCTTTTCAACCACATAATGATCTTTTCATCCCATTACCACCCTCCATGGAAGAGCACCCACATCCATCAATCCAAGAGCAAGATGATCCCAATTATGCTATTGATATGGAACAGGAAAGAAGAAATCATCTTCGCGAATCCATACTTCATAAAGAGCTAGAGGAGGCCCTACGGATAAAGGTAGGAGAGACCCTTGAAGATGAAAGAATAGTTGAAAGGAGTTGTCATGGAAAGAAAATCATCGAGGATGAGTACAATTCTATACTTAAACAACTGGACAAAGCAGCAATTATAAAGGAAGAAGTGGTTGCAGACTTAAGAGATGCTGTACCTTCATTGGAAAGTCCAGTCACAGAGCCTCCTTCCACGGTGTTTGATGTTGATGTTGAGGAGAGCGTACAACCTCCAAGGCAGATCATGGTTGAAGACTTTGTAGAGGTTGATCAAGAGATGGAGATTAAAGTAGAAGAAGCACAGCCTTCTATGCCCTTGGTGAGCAATAAAGAAGAGATTGAATTGGAAGAAAGCTACCAAGAGGAAAAGGTTGATATTGAAGAAACTTGCAAAGAGGTGGAAGTTGTCAGAGAAGAGCACAAGGGAGTGGAGCTTGCAATTTCATTAGAAATACCTCCCCCTAAGTTACCATCATCCTTCACAACATTCAAGTGGGTAAAATTCATATCCCTCAGCTTTCTAATTCCACTTGAATATGGGCTACTGGAGACGGATGGTCAACTTAGAGCTCTTTGTGGCATTAAGAGTAAGAGGAAGGTGGTTAGTGGTTGGAGTTGTCAACCAAGGTTCAACATGGTTGCATACTCAAAGTTTAAATGCAAGGGTTGGTATAAAGTTCAACTGAATGGATTTAGGAAGTTGTTTGGCCACTTTAGTGAGAATTCAGATTGTTTGCTACCCAGATGGAATCATGATGATCAACACAAAGACGGGTGTAAAAGCAAAGTTTGGGATCTTGGAGTCTGTTCTGACATTCAGCATACTGGAAGCTTGAGAACCTGTTTAAAACTGCTCAAGGGCTTTACGTGCCTAGTTTGGGACCCCGGAGGCCATTGGATTTACAAACATTGGTGGAGATTTCTGGATGAGTTCAAGCACAAGCCACCATAACAAAGGACTCTCCAAATGTCCAACTTAAGGACAATAACTAAAAGTGCTAAGTGGGAGACAACCCACCATGGTATGATCGTTCCTTTTTCAATTTTATTTAGTTTTATTTGTTTTCGAGTTTTCTTTTATTTTTTTATACTATTAAACCTGAAATCATGCATAGCATTCATATTAAGCATTGCATTCTGCATACTGCATTAAAAAAAAGCATGCACGCGACGCGGCAGCGTCGTTGACGCGTCCGCGTCACCAGTGCAATGGGAAGAAAAGAAAACGAACAGAAAGTCACGCGAGAGCGTGGCTGGAGGCACGCCTTTAGCATAATTTGACCCCACGTGACCGCGTCGCTGACGCGTCCGCGTCAGGTGGGAACATTGGCCTCCCATGCGACTGCGTCACCCACGCGGCCGCGTGACCTGAAAATCGACGTCAAAAGGGTGCATGGCCGAAAGATGAGCTGGAGTGATACTGGACTGGCGCTAGACGCACAGACCTTACCACGCGAACGCATGCCCCACGCGTCCGCATCATATCCCAATATTGGCCAACCATGCGATCGCGTCCCCCACGCGACCGCGTCACCCTAAAATTTGGCAATATGAGCTTCAAACAGAAAGTTACGCGACCGCGCGGCTGCCGTCACGCTAATGGCACAGATCAATCCACGCGACCGCGTGGATGACGCGTCCGCGTCATTTCATAGAAGGGCTATCCGCGCGACCGCGTCACTCACGTGTCCGCGTCACAAGCGGCGCACAAAATATCCAGATCAGCCATTTTTCTTATCTTTTCTTCTCTAATCCTAATTTCTTCTATCTTTTCTTCTTTCTTTCTTACTTTATCTCTTTCACTCCTCATTCTTTTTCACCTTCATTCTTTTTTACTTAATTTATTTTCATACTTTCATTCATTGCATTTTAATTTTATATATTTTTATCTTCTTTTCTAAATTTATTATTTTACCATTGGTGTTCAAATATTCTTATTCAACTGTTATATCTTTTTTGGTATTATCTTAGTGCTTATGACTTGTTCTGATTGGGTAACATTATTTAAATCAATGCTAATCTTTTATGATACTTGTACTTCTCTTGCATTGATATGAACTTATACTATCTTGCATTACCCACATTTTCCTCTCCTTTGTTGCAAATTTTGCACCACTAGTATGCCATGTGCTTATATTGTTTTCTCACGTACATGTTAAAGCTTCCATGTAAATGAGACCCTTATCATTTGGCATTAACCCAACTATACTTCATTTATTTTCTTATCCTTATTATTGGGTTACCTTTCTTCCCTTTTTCTTTCAGGATGGCCACCAGGAAGAGAATCGGAAGACGTTTACATAGGGAGACAGACAAGTCCATCTGCAAAATCTTCGGAGAAAAGCGCCAGTTGGAATAGCCCGTCCACCTGCACATCTTAGCATGCACCGAGGACGGTGCAATCTTTAAGTGTGGGGAGGTCGATACCGACTTCCATGGGTTAGTCACTTCATATTTTAGCACCAATGTTTAATTTTTTTTTGTTAAATTAGTTGTTGCATTTGCATATTTGTTTGATTTTATGCATCTAGTTACTACTTGGTTAAAGTAATAAAATTCTTTTAAGACCCTATCTTTGAAAAATTTTCACTAATTTAAATTGAAAATTTTTTTTATGTAAAACTTGTTTGAAGTTGTATTTGGAACATGATTTTTGAGCTAAAAAACACAACCTGTGAGATTTTGAGCTTATTTATATGGTTACATTATTTAACCATAAATATTTTATTCTTGTGTGTTTTCTTCTCTATAATTGCAATCTTTGCTTTGTTCCATTCTATATGTCCATTATTTAGTATATTTACATGCTTGCATATGATTGAGGCCATTATTTGTTATTAGCTCACTTATCCCAAATAAGCCTACCTTTTACATCACCCTTGTTAGCCACTTTGAACTTTTTAACCCCCTTCTATTTCATAACTACATTACAAGGTTTAAGCAGAAAAATAAAATAAAAATCCCAGGTTGAATCCTTGGTTAGCTTAAGATAGATATTGTGTATAATTTAAGTGTGGAAAATTTTATGGGAGCATGGGATGATATGAAAAAGTAGGGAATTAAATTGAATAAGTTATTTGAAAATTTGGGAAGCATGCTCATGTGAAATCAAAATAATTAAATTACCATGTGCATTAAAAAAAATATTAAGTAATTAAATAAGGGGATACAAAAAAATAAAAAATAAAAAAATAATAAAAAAAAGAGAAGAAAAGAAAAGAGAAGAAAAATAATATTACCCCAAATACAAAATAAAAAGAATCAATGCACATGGGACAAAATTCAAAAATAAGTTTGATACTTGAGCATGTAATACAAAAGTGGGAAAAATCTGGGTAGCTAGGTAAAGTATTTTAAAATTATATAAAGTATGTATATGTTAGGTAAGATCTTAGACTAATCAAGGATTCACTTTATAAAGCTCACTTGGCCATACATATATCCTTATACCCTTACCTTAGCCCCATTACAACCTTGAAAAGACCTCATGATGTTTGCACTGATATACTAAATATTTGTTGATTGGTTAGATGAAGAACAAAGTTTAGAAAGCATGACTAGAGAAGAGTAGAGTGAATTACCCTATACACTTGAGAGACTAGAGTGATATACACTACCAGTGAGGGTTCAATGCTTAATTCTATGTTCCCTGCTTTCATGAGCTATCTTCTTACAAGTTTACTTGCTTTTTATTGTATGATTTGAATTAGTGAAATCTGATTTATGTTTGTCTTGAAGAACTTATTTACTCTTAACTAAGTAAGTAAAAGCATTTAGCATGTAGTTGCATTCATAGGTTGCATTTCATATTAATCTACTATTCCTCTTCACTTTTATAGCTTCTCTTGAGCTTAGCATGAGGACATGCTATTGTTTAAGTGTGGGGAGGTTGATAAACCATTATTTTATGGTTTATCTTGTGCTCAATTGAGTGAATTTTATCAATTCTTTACCCACTTATTCATACTATTTGCATGTTTTACATTTTCCTTCCTGATTATGTGCTTTGATTGAAAACATGCTTCTTTGGCCTTTATATTGTTAATATTAATCCTCTCTTATCACCATTAGATGCCTTGATATGTGTGTTACCTTTGCCTTTACCTTTACCTTTACCTTTACCTCAGCCCCATTACAACCCTGAAAAGACCTCATGATGTTTGCATTGGTACATTAAATTTTTGTTGATTGGTTAGATGAAGAACAAAGTTTAGAAAGCATGACTAGAGAAGAGTAGAGTGATTAACCCTAGACACTTGAGAGATTAGAGTGATATACACTACCAGTAAGGGTTCAATGCTTAATTCTATGTTCCCTGCTTTCATGAGCTATCTTCTTACAAGTTTACTTGCTTTCTGTTGTATGATTTGAATTAGTGAAATCTGATTTATGTTTGTCTTGAAGAGATTATTTACTTTTAACTAAGTAGGTAGAAACATTTTTCATGTAGTTGCATTCATACAGATAGGTTGCATTTCATACATTCTATCATTCCTCTTCACTACTTTTATAGCTTCTCTTGAGCTTAGCATGAGGACATGCTATTGTTTAAGTGTGGGGAGGTTGATCAACCACTATTTTATGGTTTATCTTGTGCTCAATTGAGTGGATTTTATCAACTCTTTACCCACTTATTCATACTATTTGCATGGTTTTACCTTTGCCTTCCTAATTATGTGCTTTGATTGAAAACATGCTTTTTTGGCCTTAAGATCCCTATGTTTAATCCTCTCTTATTACCATTAGATGCCTTGATATGTGTGTTAAGTGATTTCAGAGATTACAGGGCAGGAATGGCTCAGAGGATGGAAAGGAAGCATGCAAAAGTGGAAGGAATACAAGAAGTTCGAGAAATTGCTAAGCTGTCCAGCCTGACCTCTTCGCACTCAAACAGCTATAACTTTAGCTACAGAGGTCCAAATGACGCAGTTCTAGTTGCGTTGGAAAGCTAATGTCGGGGGCTTCGATTTGATATATAATATGCCATAGTTTCCCTGATGCTATGTGACGCGAACGCGTGCTCCACGCGACCGCGTTGCAGTGACGGAAAATCAGCGTGTTTGAATTCGCAACCAGCGAATTCTGGGCTGTTTCTGACCCAGTTTGCGGCCCAAAAAACACAGATTAGAGGCTATAAAGTGGGGGAATCCATTCATTCATGATCATAAGCTCTCATAATTCACTTTTCATAATTTTAGATGTAGTTTTTAGAGAGAGAGGTTCTCTCCTCTCTCTTAGGATTTAGTTTTAGGATTTAAGATTATTTCTTCTTCATCACAGGTTCAATGTTCCTTTACTTTAAGCTTCCCTTCTACTTTTATTCATTCCATTACTTTAGTTGATTATTTGATATTGCCAATTTGGTTTATGGATTCCTATGTCCAATTTAACTTTCTATTTAATATTATTTGAGGTATTTCAGATTTAAGATTGCTTGCTTTATTTATATTGATGCTTTTAATTTAATTTAGATATTTTCTCTTTTGGCTTTGGTTAAATAATTGGTGACTCTTGAGTTATCAAACTCATTGTTGATTGAAAATTGGAATTCTTCACGAATTAATTCAAGTTCCAATAACTCTAACTTTTCCCAAGGAAAGACTAGGACCTGAGGAATAAGAATTAATTCATCCACTTAACTTACCTTCATAGTTAGAGGTTAACAAAGTGGGAGAAAAATCCAACTCTCATTACAATTGATAAGGATAACCAGGATAGGACTTCCAGTTTTTATACCTTGCCAAGAGTCTATTTTATAGTTATTTATTTTATTCTTATTATCATTCAACATACTGCTTCCTTACTTTCAAAACCCCCAATTTACAAGACTCATAACCAATAATAAGAACATACTTCCCTGTAATTCCTTGAGAAGACGACTCGGGGTTTAAATACTCGGTTATCAATTTTAAAGGAGTTTGTTACTTGTGACAACCAAAACGTTTGTAAGAAAGGTTGATTGCTTGGTTTAGTAACTATACTTGCAACGAGAGTTTACTATAACTTCTAAACCGTCAATCTTCAAGTTCTTCAACGGATGATCAAGAGGGTGAACATGAGAAAGTTGTTGAAAATGAACTCTGTGAGCTTGATGAAAAGGAACCTCAGCTTGAGGCAAAGAGTGAATTGAAGCCTCTTCCATCTCACTTGAAGTATGCTTTCTTAGAGGACAACCAAAAGTTTCCGGTCATTATTGCTAGTGAGCTTTCTAGTGAAGAAGAAGAAAAGCTCCTAGATGTTCTAAAAAGGTACAAGAAGGCAATTGGTTGGAGCCTAGCTGATATTGTGGGGATTGACCCTCGCAAGTGCATGCATCGTATATTTCTCCAAGAGGGAGCTAGACCGATTAGGCAACCACAAAGAAGGCTCAACCAGACCATCCTTGATGTGGTAAAGAAGGAGGTCACTAGGCTACTTGATGCGGGTATCATATACCCAATTTCTAATAGTGAGTGGGTGAGCTCGGTCCAGGTTGTTCTCAAGAAATCGGGCATCACTACGGTTAAAAAGGATGATGGTGAAGTGGTCACCAAGAGAGTACAAAATGCATGGCGAGTGTACATCGACTATAGAAGATTGAATGCCGCCACAAGAAAGGACCACTACCCTTGGCCCTTTATCGATCAGATGTTAAACCATTTGGCAGGTAAATCCCATTATTGCTTTCTTGATGGATTCACTGGTTACTTCCAGATTCACATTGCTCCTGAAGATCAGGAAAAGACAATATTTACTTGCCCTTTTGGCACCTTTGCCTACAAGAGGATGCCATTTGGACTATGTAATGCACCTGCTACTTTTCAGCGGTGTATGACCAGTGTCTTTTCCGATCTAATGGAGAATTGTCTGGAAGTCTTTATGGATAACTTCAGTATTTATGGAACTTCATTTGATTTTTGCTTAGAGAACTTGGTCAAAGTCTTAGCTAGATGTGTTGACACTAACCTTGTCTTGAATTTTGAAAAATATCACTTTATGGAAAGGCAAGGTATAGTGTTAGGACATTTAGTATCTAGTGAAGGCATTTCTGTAGACCCGGCCAAGGTCGATGTTATCACCACTTTACTTCACCCCTCATCTGTGAGGGAGGTCTGCTCGTTTTTGGGACATGCAGGATTTTACAAGCACTTTATCAAAGATTTCAGCAAAATTGCTTTGCCATTGTCACGCCTACTCCAAAAAGATGTGGACTTTGAGTTTGACAGTGCATGTGTAAAAGCGTTTGAAGAGCTAAGGAGAGTTCTTACCACGGCACCGATTGTGCGAGGCCCCAACTGGACATTGCCATTCGAGATAATGTGCGATGCGTCAAACCATGCTGTAGGTGCCGTGCTTGCACAGCGCGATGGTAAACTCCTTTATGTCATTGCTTACTCTTCTAAAACACTGGATGCAGCACAATCCAACTATACCACTACAGAAAAGGAACTTCTAGATATTGTTCATGCTTTAGATAAATTTAAATCTTATTTGCTAGGGTCCAAGATAGTGGTATACATGGATCATGCAGCTTTAAAGTACTTATTGACAAAGAATGAGTCAAAGCCGAGACTCATACGTTGGATCTTGCTTTTGCAAGAATTCGACATTGAGATTAGGGACCGGAGTGGGTCTCAAAACTTGGTTGCGGATCATTTAAGCCGCCTTGAGAATTTAAAATTTGACGCATTTCCGATCAATGACTCATTCCCATTGGATAGTTTGCATGCTGTGTCGGATAGCTTTCCTTGGTTTGCCCTAATGGCGAACTACTTGGTTGCGAAAATCTTCCCTCCCAACTTTTCTAAAAACCAAAGGGAGAAGTTGAGGAGTGACTCCAAATACTACATTTGGGATGACCCTCACTTGTGAAAGAGAGGCGTAGACCAAGTAATTCGAAGATGTGTGCCAGAATCTGAAATTCAACCTATTCTTGAAGCTTGCCATTCGTCCGAATGTGGTGGCCACTTTGGCCTACAAAGGACAGCCAAAAAGGTGCTGGATTGTGGATTCTGGTGGCTAACCTTATTCAAGGATGCTAACCGGTTCTGTGTGTCTTGCCATCAGTGTCAGAAGTCGGGAAACACGTCCCAAAGGGATGAGATACCTCAGCAACCTATGTTGTTCTGTGAGATATTTGATGTATGGGGCATTGACTTTATGGGACCGTTTTCCAACTCAAGTGGGTATCTATATATTCTGTTAGCGGTTGACTACGTGTCAAATTGGGTAGAAGCAATACCTACCCGCCTTGACGATGCCAATACTGTTGTGTCTTTTATTAGAAATCACATTGTATGCCGTTATGGGTCGCCACGAGCAATCGTGAGCGACCAAGGATCCCACTTTTGTAACAGGAAAGTAGATGCACTGCTCAAGCGCTATGGGGTATTGCATAAGGTTGCCACTGCTTATCATCCGCAAACCAATGGACAAGTGGAAGTGTCCAACCGGGAGATCAAGAGAATCCTGGAGAAAGTGGTCAATCCACAAAGGAAGGATTGGAGCTTCCGGTTAGGAGATGCACTATGGGCGTATAGGACGGCCTACAAGACTTCGTTAGGGATTAGTCCCTTCCGGATCGTCTATGGTAAGGCATGCCACCTTCCTGTGGAAATCGAGCATAAAGCCTATTGGGCGGTAAAGCAGTGCAACATGGATCCAACCAAGGCGGGAGTGGCCAGGAAATTACAGCTAGAGGAGCTCGAGTGTTTGAGGAGTGAAGCGTATGAGAATGCCTGAATTTACAAGGGAAAGACTAAGGCATTTCATGATCATCACATCCGGAAGAAGAATTTTCAAGAAGGTGATGAGGTTCTCCTCTACAACTCGAGGCTTAGATTCATGCATGGCAAGCTCCGTTCTAGATGGGAAGGACCCTTCAAGGTAAAGGAGATAAAGCCCTATGGAGTGGTGGAATTGTTTGATCCTAAAAGTGAAGCAACTTTCAAGGTGAATGTACATAGAGTGAAGAAGTACCATGGCTACAAGCTCCCAAAATAGCTAGAGGTGTTCCTGCTAACGGATGCACCTAGAGGAGGAGAAGCTTAAGCGACTGAGCGTCCAACTTAAGAACGTTAAAGAAAAGTGCTTGGTGGGAGGCACCCCACCGTGGTAAGATCTTCCTTGTGTATACATTCTTGTTTTTAGCTTTAGATTCTTGTGAATTTTGTGACTTCTTGATGTTGTTGATTGCATAGGAATGCTAGCTTTGTTAATCTTGTCGGATAACCAGGATGTTTGGATAGATTTCCTCATTTTGGTATGGATAAATTATTGAAGTGAAGGGAATCCTATGTTTTGAATAAGTGCATGAATTTGAGTGTGTTCTCTTGACTACTAGCTTGAACACCTGCCAAAAAGGTGTTAGAATAGCTTTTCCCGATGTTGTATAAAAAAAGCAAGGAAAACGGGCATCCGCGCGTAAGCGCCCTGTGCGCGCACGCGCCGGTGGTGCATTTCACACTCCTGGGCCAAAAACCCGAGAGTCATGCCCACTTTGTGCCCACTCCGTGCTAGGCACCCACGCGCCAGCGTACGTGCGGCCTGCGCGCCCCTTGCAATTTGACCATCGACGCACAAGCGCACTATACGCGGGTGCACCGATGACGCTATATGGACTCCCTGGTACAAAAACCAGAGAGTTGTGCCATACTTGTGCCTAACCTATGCCCGCACCGACGCGTCCGCACGCGCGCCGGTCACCACTTCACTCAGGCACGCGTCCGCGCGCCTGCGCTGCATGCCAACTCTGGTACAAATTACCCGAGACTTTGGCCAACTTTGTGCCAATCTTGTGCCAGGGGCACAGCTGTATTCACGCGTACTCGCCAATGACGCGTACGCGTCCCTCACTCCACCTTCACCGACGCACCAGCGCACCGTGCACGCGCGCGCCGGTCGCGCGAACCAGTTTTAAAGCCGCGCGCCCTGCTTCTGCCCCTCTCCCACCTTCTTTCTTATTTCTTTCATCTTCCTTCTCCATCACCTCTCTTCTCTTCTTTCTCTTCCACAATCCACCACCACCGTCTTTGGTTAATTACCGGCGACCACCACCACTTCCGGTGACCCTACATCTCTTCTATCTCTTTCTCATCTTCACAAAAGAGAACTTCACTTTATTCTTTTACACTTCTCAAGGTTCTACTTCTTCCATATCTCATCTATTACTTTCTTTGCATAATCTCTTCTTCTAGTTAGATTTTTGTTGTTTATTTGCTTATTTTCTCTTTTAGTTACATGATTATACTACTTGCTTTTTGTTTGCTTACTTTTCCTTTTTCTTGTTTTTCCATGGATGTTGAATTTGAGTTTTAATTTGCTTTGATAGATCTTCTTGTTGTCTCTCATTATCTTTGTCATGTAACTGATGTTATGTGATGATTGTTCTTTCATTTTGGAATTCAAATTGGTTGAGTATCTCATAATTGCTCATTGCTTGATAATTGCACACCAAGTGTTCGAGGAAATGCACGAATGCCATTTTGGTTTATTTTAATCATGTATCTTCAATTTGGTGCTTCCCTCTCACTCACTTGTTATCTTTTACATGCATTGAGTCCACTTTGCTTGCTAATTAGATACTTATTGAACATGACTTGCTCTCTGTTATGGATGCTTGAGATTATTCTTCTCATGCCATATTGCATGCTTTACTTTCTCTTGCATCCCATGCCAAGTGTTGTGACCCATGTCTCTATTATTACTTTGTCGCAATATTTCTTTTGGGCACTATCTTTCACTTGCATGTTGTTATTGAGATGATTCTTTGGGTTTAATGCTTTCCTTTTTCCCTTCCCTTTTCAGGGTGGCCACCAAGAAAGGCAAGGAGAAAGCTTCAAGAAAACCGGCCGCAAAGAGGGCATCCCAAAGGTCAAACTCTAAGGCGCACTCTTCATTAGGAGCCAAACCCCTATCTAAGAAGGCGAAGGCACCCACTCCTATTGATGAGAACGAGAAGAGCAAACCGGCAAGGGATTCTTCAAAGTTTCCCAACTGCTTCTGTGAACTTGTGTTTCCCGCCATGGTTGAGAGGAACTATCATGCTGAGCATCTACTCGCTCCGCCAGACAAGGTTGCTCTTTGTATTCTACCCCACATTGAACGGCGAGGATGGGAGTTTCTTCTGACAAAACCACAAGAGGTCAACCTCTCGTGGGTGGTAGATTTCTACACTAACTACCATCTTCCTTCTCTTCAATTGGTATACGTGTGCCGGAAGCAAGTCTCAGTTTCAGAAGAGGCTATTCAGCATGTGCTTAATGTCTTACCGGTACCAAGTGACATGGATGGCTATCAAGTGGTCTTACGTCAGCGAGAAAAGTTTGGATTCGATTGGGACTCGATCCTCCGAGTCATTGCTGAACCAGAGACATTTTGGACCCATGGTCGATTCAGGATAAGGCTCAAGTGCATTGACGCACGTTTCCTTACTGTAGATGCGAGAGCTTGGGCCCAGATTCTATCCCACTATGTGTTACCTAGCACCCACAAGTCGTCCTTCACGGTGGATCTCGCTTTGCTTGTTTGGTGTATTCTCACGGAGAGACCGGTGAACATTCCACTTCTTGTCAAGCAAGCAATGGGATGAGTCCACGCCCAGGGCAATTCGCCATTTCCAGCATTGGTATCCGATTTAGTTGCTGCTGCGGGTGTTCCTTGGGAAGACATGGATACGAAGGCTATAATTCCGGCTAAGGGCGATATGGTCCTAAGCAGAAAATACTTACACCTCCCCATGAACAACCCAAGCCTTGACATAGCCCTTCAATCAACGATTCCTTCCACCTCATCGTCACCACCACGGCAAAGATCCACACATCAAAGGATAGAAGATCTACACCAGAAGATTGATAGATATGAGCGGCGCAACCAACGCCGATACACTTATATCAAGAAGCTTCTACGTTGTGTTACCCCTTGCATGGAGGAACCCAAAATATTCACATCCACCTCAAACCCAAGTGATGGGAGCTCTGATGGAGGGGATAGTGAAGGTTTCGGTCCCGACTGTCCTTTGCCCATTGTTGGTAGCACGGAGGACCGTGCTAAGTTCTAAGTGTAGGGAGGTCATTCGACCGATCTCCATGGGTAACAATCTCTTCTTTTCAACACCCATGGATTTATCTTTTGCTTAGTAGTTAGTACATTGCATGTGTAGTTAGTTTTGCTTGTAAATACCCCTTGCATGATAGTTAGTTCCTATAGAGTTACTTGGTCAAAATAATGACTTCTTCCCCAAGAAACTGTGTTTTGGGGTACCCTACCAATTTTGAAAAATTTTTTGCGGTAAACTTGCTTCAAGAATATATTTTGGAATATAGTGATTGAGATAAGAATACAAGCATGTAAGTTTTGAGCCTATTGTGTGGTTATATCTTCTAACCATTAATTCCCATTCTTGTGTGCATTATTCTCTCTCTATGATTGTAATCCTTGCTTTGTCTGATTCTATATGTCCATTATTTTGTGTATGAATGCATTTACATGATTGAGGCCATCATTTCAATAGTCACTTTTTCCAAACGGCCTTAACCCTTTTATCTACCATTGCTAACCAATTTTGAGCCAATGATAAACTCTCTTTGTTCTTAAATAGAGCACATCAACAACCCTAAGTGAAAATAATGGATGTCCCTAGATTTGGATCCTTGATTAGCTTACGTAAGTTAGGGTGTGTGTCATTCAAATGAGAGGGAATTTGGGTAGATATAAAGGTGTGTATTTGTAATTGTAATTGGAAATTTTGGGAAGTGGGAACATACTCATGTATTGAATGATTGAACCATATGCATTGGAACTTTTGTACATAAAATCCCAAGAAAAAGGGGACCCAAAAAAAATTATGTGTATATATGAGAATGTAAGAAAAAGAAATAGAAAAAAAAAAGAAGAAACAAAAATAGAAAAAGAGAAAGCAATGAAAGGGGACAAAAATGCCCCAAGACAAAGCGATAATAACAATGCATATGGGATGTGAATTGGAAAGAATGCATGAGTATGCAAAAAGTGAAACCCATGGGTAGCTAGGTATTGTATTATAGTTGTATAGGTTATTCTATGTGTCTAGTGGGATTCTAAGTTAACCAAGGATTCAAATTTTAAGCTCACTTGACCATATACATCCTTACCTTCACCCTAGCCCCATTACAACCCATGAATAAGACCTCATGATACTTGTAAGCATACATTAAGTAATTGTTGATCGTTAGATGAAAGACAAATCCTGGAAAGCATGATTAGGAGAGGATTGAGTGACGAACCCTATACACTCGAGCGAATAGAGCGGATACACTTCTGGTGAGGGTTCGATGCTCAACTCCTTGTTTCCGGCTTTCACAAGCATTCATCTAGCAAGTTATATGCACTTCATGTTGATGTTCAAATTGGTAGAATTCATGAACTACATAGCATTTTCACCCCGTATGCTCATATGTGTTCTTGGAGGATAGATTTACCCTTGACCAAGTAGATAGATAATTTTGCATTAGTTGCATGCATTCATTTAGGAAATTTGCATTTCATAAACCCTTTCTTACCATGATATTTGTCTTTTTATTTTAAGCATGAGGACATGCTTGGTTTAAGTGTTGGGAGATTTGATAAACCCCAATTTTGTGGTTTATATTGTGTAGAATTTGGGGGGGTTTTGTCAATATTTTCCACATTTATTCATAAGAAATGCATGGTTTTGTGTTCTCTTCCTAATATTGCTCCATGATGAAAAACATGCTTATTTTGCCTTAGAATTGCTATATTTTGATCCTCTTTTTATTGCCATTCGATGCCGTGATGTATTTGTTGAGTGATTTCAGGAATTATAGGGCAAGGATGGCCTAGAAGAGAGAAAGAAAGCATGCACAAGAGGAAGAAACATGAAGATTTGGATTTTGAGAATTCCAGCATGGACGCGCACGCGCACCTCGCGCGCACGCGTGGATGAGGATAGCTGGGAGCGGCGCGCAAGGATGGACGCATCCGCGTGGATTAGAGAAATCCCACCGACGTGCACGCGCATATGGCGTGCACACGTGGATCACAAAAGCAATCGGCACGCACGCACGCATGGCGCGCACGCGCGGAAAGCTGCACGTGACCTCATTAAAGGAAATCATGCCTGGCGATTTCTGAGGCTCATCAGGCCCAATTTCAAGCTGTTTCTGCATAGAAAAGACCCAAGGATGCTAGGGGTAAAGGGGGGGATCAATCATTTTACGCTTAGACATAATTTTAGCTAATTTTTGGTTCTTTGTTCTTCGAGAGAGGGAAACCCTTGTTCCTCTCTAGATCTAGCTTTAAATTGATCTTCCCTTGTTGAATTCTGAATTGGATCTTGTTAATTTCTAGTTTTAATTGTTTAATTTGAATTCTCTAGTATAATTTTGTTTAGATCTTGTGTTAGTTTTATGTTTTCTCGCTGTTTGTCATTTTATACCCATTTCATGAATCTTGTAAATCTTGATTTGTTATTGATGCATTGATGATTTTCATGATTAATTGCGTTGTTTGAGTGATTGTATGTTGATAATTGTTAGTGGGTACTTGTTAGTTCCAATCTAATTGCAATTTAAATAGGTCTTTTATTAATGCTTACTATGTGTTTGATGAAATATTTCCTTAGGCCAAGGGAATTGGGTAGGCTTGAGTCATTGCGTCTAATAGATTTGATGATTTGGGAACTCTTAGTGGTCAATTTGATAGCCATTGACACTAGCCTACTATCAAGTTAATTGGTAGTTAGGTTGGACCTTATAGGTTGATGTTGACCAAACCATTTAACATACTTCAAGTATAGAAGTAAACCTAATGAGTTTGGTTCCTCGTAATTGTCAAGATATGGTTATTAGACAAGGATAGTGACCACAATTCCCATGTCTAGCCAAGAGTTGCTTTTATCATTCATATTTGAAAACCCAAAATCTTGATTGCTTTGTCTTAGTTATAGTTACTTGTTTAGTTTAGAATAGAATTACATTGGATGTTATTTTATGAGTTTGGAATTATTTACACTTTGCTCTAATTGTCTGAATTAGTTTCTTGCACTCCAAGATTACTTGCTTGTTAAGATTTCTAGTTTAATTTCTTGCTCATGACTTGCAACCCCGGATTTCTAACCAATGTTGAAGCACATGTTTTCCCATTTCTTGTGAGATGACCCGAGGTTTGAATACTTCAGTTATTTTTATTGGGGTTGAACTTGTGACAACCAAATCCCTTCTAAATTTGATACTCGAGTATTGTTGTTGGGTAGAGCTATACTTGCAACGGGATTTTATTAAGAAATTCTATACCAACGTAGCCTTCGGGGCCATCAGTCCTCTACGGTTTCTGCACGGCTAATCAACTGTTGGATTTCTCATCTCGGATGAAAAATACCAGGTACAGCTACCACATGGCTAATTATCTGTCGGTTCCCGCTAGCATCAGAATAGAATCCATTGATCCTTTTGCACACTGTCACTTGCGCCCAACATTCGCAGGTTTGAAGCTCGTCACAGTCATTCCTTCCCGGATCCTACTCGGAATACCACAGACAAGGTTTAGACTTTTTGGATCCCAGGAATGGCTGCCCATTTATGTTGATTCTTGAACACAGCTACTTTATGAGTCTTGGCCGTGACCCTAAGCATTTTATTTTCCAGTATTACCACCGGATACATAAATGCCACAGACACATAACTCGGCGTGAACCTTTTCAGATTGTGACTCAGCTTTGCTAGAGTCCCCAGTTAGAGGTGCCCAGAGCTCTTAAGAACACTCTTTTTGCTTTGGACCACGAATTTAACCGCTCAGTCTCAAGCTTTTCACTTGACACCTTCACGCCACAAGCACATGATTAGGGACAACTTGATTTAGCCGCTTAGGCCAGGATTTTATTCCTGTGGGCCCTCCTATCCATTAATGCTCAAAGCCTTAGATTCTTTTTACCCTTGTCTTTTGGTTTAAAGGGCTACTGGCTTTTTTTGCTTGCTTTTTCTTTTTCTTTTTGTTTTTTTTTTTATTTTTCGCCTTTTTTTTTGCAAGCTTTTTTTTTATTTACTGCTTTTCCTTGCTTCAAGAATCAATTTTATGATTTTTCAAATTATCAATTACATTTTTCCTTTTTCATTATTCTTTCAAGAGCCAACAATTTTAACATTCATAAACAAAAATATAAAAAATATGCACTGTTCAAGCATTCATTTAGAAAATAAAAAGTATTGCCACCACATCAAAATAATTGAACTAATTTCAAGATAGAATTCGAAATCATGCATTTTTTGTTCTTTTGGAATTAAAACATTTTTCATTTAAGAAAGGTGATGGATTCATAGGACATTCATAGCTTTAAGACATAGACACTAGCCACTAATGATCATGTAATAAAGACACAAACATAGACAAAACATAAAGCATATATTTCGAAAAGCAGAAAAAATAAGAACAAGGAAATTAAAGAACGGGTCCACCTTAGTGATGGCGGCTAGTTCTTCCTCTTGAAGATCTTATGGAGTGCTTGAGCTCCTCTATGTCTCTTCCTTACCTTTGTTGCCCCATGTTGGAACTTAATTCTCCTAAGGAGGTGTTGATTTTCTCCCTATAGTTTTGTGGAGGAAAGTGCATCCCTTGAGGTATCTCAGGGATTTCTTGATGAGGAATTTCCTCATGCTCTTGTTGAGGTCCATGAGTGGGCTCTCTTGTTTGCTCCATCCTTTTCTTAGTGATGGGCTTGTCTCTTTCAATGAGGACGTCTTCCTCTATGACAATTCCAGCTGAATTGCATAGGTTACAAATGAGATGAGGGAAGGCTAACCTTGCCAAAGTAGAGGGCTTGTCCGCCACCTTGTAGAGTTCTAGAGATATGATCTCATGAACTTCTACTTCCTCTCTATTTATGATACTATGGATCATGATAGCCCGGTCTATTGTAACTTCAGACCGGTTTGCTAGTAGGAATGATAGAGCGTTGGATGAACTCCAACCATCCCCTAGCCACGGGTTTGAGGTCAAGCCTTCTTAGTTAAACCGGCTTGCCTCTTGAGTCTCTCTTCCATTGAGCTCCTTCCACACAAATGTCCCTAAGGACTTGGTCCAACCTTTGATCAAAGTTGACCCTTCTAGTGAAAGGATGAGGATTTCCTCTCATCATTGGCAAGTTAAATACCAACCTCACATTTTCCGAACTGAAATCTAAGTAATTCCCTCGAACCATTGTGAGCCAATTCTTTGGGTTCGGGTTCATACTTTGATCATGGTTCTTAGTGATTCATGCATTAGCATAGAACCCTTGAACCATTATGATTCCAACTTATTGGATTGGGTTGGTGAGAGCTTCCCAACCTCTTCTTTGAATCTCACGTCGGATCTCCGGATATTCACTCTTTTTGAGCATGAAGGGGACCTCGGGGATCACCTTTTTCTTGGCCACAACTTCATAGAAGTGGTCTTGATGGACTTCTGAGATGAATCTCTCCATCTCCCATGACTCGGAGGTGGAAGTAATTGTCTTCCTTTTCCTTTTTCTAGAGGTTTCTCCGGCCTTAGGTGCCATTAATGGTTATGGAAAAATAGAAAAGCATAGCTTTTTCTACACCAATCTTAAAAGGTTTGCTCGTCCTTGAGCAAAAGAAGAAAGAAAGGATTAGAAGAAGAAATGGAGGAGATGGAGGGTGGTGATGGTTTCGGCCAAGGGGGGTAGTAGTGTGTATGATGTGTGAAATTGAAGGTAGTGAGGAGGGGTATTTATAGGGTAAGGGAGAGAGGGAATTCGGTCATGAAGGGGTGGGTTTGGGAGGGAAATGGTTTGAATTTGAATGGTGAGATAAGTGGGGTTTTATGATGGATGGATGTTAGTGGTGAAGAGATTATGGAGAAGAAGAGGTGGGGTAGGTGGGGATCCTGTAGGGTTCACAGATCCTGAGGTGTCAAGGAATTCTGCTCCCTGCACCATTCTAGCGTTCAAACGCCCCCTGTGTGCCATTTCTGGCGTTAAACACCAGCTCTGCTACCTTTCCTGGCGTTTAACGCCAGCTCTGCTGCCTTTTCTGGCGTTAAACACCAGTCTACTGCCAATTTCTAGTGTTTAATGCCAGCCAGACACCAGACACCCCTTTCTGGCGTTAAACGCCCAGAGTGCTGCCCATTCTGGCGTTTAACGCCCAGAATGCTGCCAGGCTGGGCGTTAAACGCCCATTCTGCTATCCTTACTAGCGTTTAAATGCCAGTAAGCCTATTCTCCAGGGTGTTCTATTTTTTATGCTGTTTTTCATTCTGCTTTAATTCTGCAGTTATTTTTATGAATTCACATGATCATCAACCTAAAGAAAACATAAAATAACAATGAAAAATAAATAAATATAATTAAATAACATTGGGTTGCCTCCCAACAAGTGCTTCTTTAATGTCAATAGCTTGACAGTGAGCTCTTAGAGAGCTTCACAGAGACTCAGAGCTTGATGATGGCCTCCCAACACCAAACTTAGAAGTTGAGTGTGGGGGCTCTGTTTGACTCAGTACTAAGAGAAGCTTTTCATGCTTCCTCTCCATAGTTACAGAAGAAGATCCTTGAGCCTGAAACACAAGGCAGTCCTCATTCAATTGAAGGACTAATTCTCCTCTGTCTACATCAATCACAGCTCTTGCTGTGGCTAGGAAGGGTCTTCCAAGGATGATGGATTCATCCTCATCCTTCCTAGTGTCTAGGATTATGAAATCAGCAGGGATGCAAAAGCCTTCAACTTTCACTAAGACATCCTCTACAAGTCCATAAGCCTGTTTCCTTGAATTGTCTGCCATCTCTAATGAGATTCTTGCAGCTTGTACCTCAAAGATCCCTAGTTGCTCCATTATAGAGAGTGGCATGAGGTTTATACTTGAACCAAGGTCACACAAAGCCTTCTTAAAGGTCATGGTGCCTATGATGCAGGGTATTAAGAACTTTCCGGGATCCGGTTTCTTCTGAGGTAATTTCTGTTGAACCAAGGTATTTAGTTCATTGATGAGCAATGGAGGTTCATCCTCCCAAGTCTCATTACCAAATAACTTGGCATTCAGCTTCATGATTGCTCTTAGATACTGAGCAACTTGCTCTTCAGTAATATCTTCATCCTCTTCAGAGGAAGAATACTCATCAGAGCTCATGAATGGCAACAGTAAATTCAGTGGAATCTCTATGGTCTCTGTATGAGCCTCAGATTCTTTTGGTTCCTCAATAGGGAACTCCTTAGTGGCTAGTAGACGTCCATTGAGGTCTTCCTTAGTGGAAATCACTGCCTTTACCTCCTCTACAGGTTCGGCCATTTTGGACATATTGATGGCCTTGCACTCTCTCTTTGGATTCTCTTTTGTATTGCTTGGGAGAGTACTAGGAGGGATTTCAGTAACTCTTTTACTCAGCTGACCCACTTGTGCCTCCAAATTTCTAATGGAGGACCTTGTTTTAGTCATGAAATTGTGAGAGGTCTTACTTAGATCAGAGACTATGGTTGCTAAGTCAGAGAGGCTCTGCTTAGAATTCTCTGTCTATTGCTCAGAAGATGATGGAAAAGGCTTGCTATTGCCAAACCTATTTCTCCCACCATTATTATTATTATTGAAGCCTTAATTAGGCTTCTGCTGATCCTTCCATGAAAAATTTGGATGATTTTTCCACGAGGGATTATAGGTGTTTCCATAGTTTTCTCCCATGTAATTCACCTCTTCCATTGCAGGATTCTCAGGGTTAAAAGCTTCTTCTTCAGAGGAAGCTTCTTTAGCACTGCCAGATGCAGCTTGTATTCCAGTCAAACTCTGAGAGATCATATTGACTTGCTGAGTCAATATTTTATTCTGAGCCAATATGACATTCAGAGTATCAATCTCAAGAACTCCTTTCTTCTGAGTTGTCCCATTATTCACAGGATTTCTTTCAGAAGTGTACATAAACTGGTTATTTGCAACCATTTCAATGAGTTCCTGGGCTTCTGCAGGTGTCTTCTTCAGATGAAGAGACCCACCAGCAGAGTGATCCAATGACATCTTGGACAATTCAGACAGACCATCATAGAATATACATAGGATGCTCCATTCTAAAAGCATGTCAGAAGGACACCTTCTGATCAATTGCTTGTATCTTTTCCAAGCTTCATAGAGGGATTCACCTTCCTTCTGTTAGAAGGTTTGGACTTCCACTCTAAGCTTGCTCAACTTTTGAGGTGGAAAAAATTTGGCCAAGAGAGCATTGACCAACTTTTTCCAAGAGTTCAGGCTTTCTTTAGGTTGTGAGTCCAACCATGTCCTAGCTCTGTCTCTTACAGCAAAGGGGAAAAGCATAAGTCTGTAGACCTCAGGATTAACCCCATTGGTCTTAACAGTGTCACAGATTTGGAAGAATTCAGCTAAAAACTGATGAGGATCTTCCAATGGAAGTCCATAAAACTTGCAATTCTGTTGCATTAGAGAAACTAATTGAGGTTTAAGCTCAAAGTTGTTTACTCTAATTGCAGGAATTGAGATGCTTCTTCCATAGAAGTCAGAAGTTGGTGCAGTAAAGTCACCAAGCATCTTCCTTGCATCTCCACCATTGTTGTTATTTTTGGCTGCCATAACTACTTCTTTTTCAAAAATTTCTGTCAGGTCCTCTCCAGAGTTTTGTGCTTTAGCTTCTCTTAGTTTCCTCTTTAGAGTCCTTTCAGGTTCAGGATCAGCTTCAACAAGAATGTTCTTATCCTTGTTCCTGCTAATATGAAAAAGAAGAGAACAGAAAAGAAAAGGAATCCTCTATGTCACAGTATAGAGATTCATTTATGTGAGTAGAAGAATAGAAGAAATAGAATGAAGAAGGGAGAAGAAGAATTCGAACACAGAGATAGAGGGAGAGGGTTCGAACTATAAGAAGAAGAGAAGTGTTAGTAAATAAATAAAATAAATAGAAGGAGATGAGTGAGAGAGTATTCAAAAATTAATTCAAAAGAAAATAAAAATATTTTTGTTTTTATTTAATTATTAGTTAGAATTCGAATTTAAGAAGGAAAATAAAATAAAATTAGAAATTAAAATAAAATTAGAAATTAAAACAATTAGTTAATTAAAAAGAATTTTGAAAAAGTGGTTA
>NC_029793.2:92522519-92564032 GCF_000816755.2 Arachis ipaensis
AGAGAGAGGGAGAGGGTTCGAATTTTTAAGAAGAAGAGAAGTGTTAGTAATTAAATAAAATAAATAGAAAGAGAAGAGAGGGAGAGAATTCGAATTTTAATTATAAGAAAAGAGAAATGTTTTTGTTTTTATTTTAATTTTAGTTAGAATTCGGAATTTATTAAAAGAAATAAAATTAAATTAAAATTTAAAATAATTAGTTAATTAAAAAGAATTTTGAAAAAGTGGTTAATTATTTTTGAAAATTAGAGAGAGAAGAGTAGTTAGGTGGTTTTGAAAAAGATAAGAAATAGTAACACAAACAAAAAGTCAAGTAGTTAATTAAAAAAGATTTGAAAATAAATTTTGAAAAGATAAGAAGTTAGAAAAAGATTTTGAAATTAAGTTTTGAAAAAGATATAATTGAAATCTATTTTGAAAAAGATTTGAAAAGGAAATTAAAAAGATTGGATTTTTGAAATTAAAGTTGATTAGTTGACTAACAAGAAACTAAAAGATATGATTCTAGAATTTAAAGATTGATCCTTTCTTAATAGGCAAGTAACAACTTGAAAATTTTTTACTCAAAACATTAATTGTTAGTATTAATTTTGAAAATATGAAATACAATTAAGAAAAAGATTTTGAAAATTAATTTTGAAGAATTTTCGAAAAACAAGAAAGAAAATTGAAAAAGATTTGATTTTTGAAAAAGATTTGAAAAGATAGAATTTTTAAATTGAAATTCTTACTTGACTAACAAGAAACAACTAAAATTTAAAACTTTATGACAAAATCAACTCAAAATTTCGAAATTTATTAGTGAAATAAGGGAAAGATTTTTTTTTTGAATTAATGAGGAAAGAGAAAAATAACAAAATGACACAAAACATAAAAATTTAAGATCAAAACAACTAATGCATGCAAGAACACTTTGAATGTCAAGATGAACACCAAGAACACTTTGAAGATCATGATGAACATCAAGTACATATTTTTGAAAATTTTTAAGAAAAGAAAGACATGCAAGACACCAAACTTAAAAATTTTTAATGTTTAGACACTATGAATTCGAAAATGCATATGAAAAAATAAGAAAAGACACAAAACAAGAAAGTCACAAGATTAAACACAGAGAATCATCAAGAACAACTTGAAGATCAAACAAGAACACAATGCATATATTTTCGAAAATTCAAGAATTATTAAAACATGCAATTGACACCAAACTTAAAATTTGACACAAGACTCAAACAAGAAACATAAAATTTTTGGTTTTTATGGTTTTATTAATTTTTTTTTGTATTTTTCAAAAATTATTTTGGAAAAAAAAATAAAGAGATACAAAATTTTTAATAAGAATCCCAGGAATCATGCAATGTTAGTCTAAAGCTTCGGTCCAAAAGAATTAGACATGGCTAAATAGCCAGCCAAGCTTTAGCATAAAACATACAAGCATGTCAATGAGAAGTGGAAGCCTCAGTCCAAAAGATTAGACATGGCTAAATAGCCAGCCAGGCTTCAACATATCTCATGAAACTCTAGAATTCGTTATTAAAAATTCTAAAGAAAAATTTTTTTTTTGAATTTTTTTCAAAATTAAAAATAAAAAGATTAAACATAAAATAAAATTACCTAATCTAAGCAACAAGATGAACCGTCAGTTGTCAAAACTCGAACAATCCCCGACAACGGCGCCAAAAACTTGGTGCACGGAAATCGTGATTCACACTTTTCACATCTCCGCACAACTAACCAGCAAGTGCACTGGGTCGTCCAAGTAATAAACCTTACGTGAGTAAGGGTCGATCCCACGGTGATTGTCGGCTTGAAGCAAGCTATGGTCATCTTGTAAATCTCAGTCAGGCGGATTCAATTGGTTATGAGGTTTTGATAATTAAAATATAAATAAAACATAAAATAAGATAAAGGTACTTATGTAATTCATTGGTGGGAATTTCAGATAAGCGTCTGGAGATGCTTTGTTGCTTCTGAACCACTGCTTTCCTACTGCCTCCTTCCAACCATGCGTTACTTCCTTCCATAGCAAGCTGTAAGATCCTCTCAGTGAAAATGGTCCTCTACGATTTCTGCACGGCTAATCAATTGTCGGATTTCTCGTCTCGGATGAAAAATACCAGGTACAGCTACCGCATGGCTAATCATCTGTCGGTTCCTACTAGCGTCGGAATAGAATCCATTGATCCTTTTGCACACTGTCACTTGCGCCCAACATTCGCAGGTTTGAAGCTCGTCACAGTCATTCCTTCCCGGATCCTACTCGGAATACCACAGACAAGGTTTAGACTTTTCGGATCCCAGGAATGGCTGCCCATTTGGTTCTAGCCTATACCACGAAGATACTAATCTCACGGACTCGGTCCGTGTATTAGATATCCAAGAGAATATACTCTGGCTGTCGTCCAATGACTACGTTGAACATCATGTAGACCGCTTTGTGGTTGTTAGGCACGCGATCTTGGCTAAGCGAGTAACTAAGATTGGGTGATTGTCACAGGTCACCCCTTCATTCTGACTTAACTGAATTAAGTACGAGAGTATATCTTGGAGAAGAAGAACACGTGAATTTAATAGAAAATAATAGTAATTGCATTAATTCATGAAGAACAGTAGAGCTCCACACCTTAATCTATGGGGTGTAGAAACTCCACCGTAAAAAATACATAAGAGAAAATAGTCTAGGCATGACCGTGTGGCCAGCCTCCATGTCCAAGGTCTAAGGACTAAACGTCCAGAGATGATCAAAGATGTAAAATAAATCTCTAAAAGTAGTTTTTATACTAAACTAGTAACCTAGGTTTATAGAAAATAAGTAACTAACTGTAGATAGTGTAGAAATAAACTTCCGGGGCCCACTTGGTGTGTGCTTGGGCTGAGCATTGAAGCTTTCACGTGCATAGACTGTTCCTGGAGTTAAACGCCAGCTTTAGTGCCAATTTGGGCGTTTAACTCGAATTCTGGTGCCAGTTTGGGCGTTTTACGCCAAGATGTTTTAGGCTGTCTTTAGACGCCAGTTTGGGCCATCAAATCTCGTGTAAAGTATAGACTATTATATATTGCTGGAAAGCCCAGGATGTCTACTTTTCAACGCAATTAAGAGCGCGCCAATTGGGCTTTTGTAGCACCAGAAAATCTACTTCGAGTGCAGGAGGGTCAGAATCCAACAGCATCTGCAGTCCTTTTTCAGCCTCTGAATCAGATTTTTGCTCAGGTCCCTCATTTTAGCCAGAAAATACCTGAAATCACAGAAAAATATACAAACTCATAGTAAAGTCCAGAAATGTAATTTTTTAATAAAAAATAATAAAAATATAATAAAAAGTAACTAAAACATACTAAAAACTATGTAAAAATAATGCCAAAAGGGTATAAATTATCCGCTCATCAGAAAGCCAAAGGCTTTGAGCACCAATGATGGGGAATGTCAAAAGGACATGGTAAGCTCAAAGAGCTCCCCAATCAAGTGCTTGTGGTGTTTCTGTGTCGAGCAAAGCTTGAAACAAAACATTTAGAGTTATGGTTAGGCTTAAGGTGTAAAGCACCCAAAGAAAATAAGTTGTGAAAGCAAAGTAAATAAGCTTGCTTCAATTGTGTTGAAAGATTCTATAATCTAATCCGGACAGAGGCCTTGAAAGATTATAACCAATTGTGTTGAATTGTGCATAAGTAAAACGGCTAACCAAACTCGTTTGAATTGCAACCACTCACCCTTGTATTTTAATGTTGGAAAGTTTGATGACTAAGCCATGATTCTTTGCTTGCTTGAGGACAAGCAAGAGCTTAAGTTTGGTGTTGTGATACATGAGCATCGTAAGCACTTTTTTATTGGCATTTATTATAGAAAGGTTATTTCTTTTGCTTTATAATTATATGATTTTTAAAGATATTCTATTAGTACTTTGATTTTCTTGGTTTCATGATTCTTGATTTGCTTGCATGAGGACAAGGAAGAGCTTAATTTTTGTGTTGTGATGCATGAACATCTTAAGCACTTTTCATTGATGGTATTTCTTGTAAAAAAGTTATGACTTTTGCTTAGTAATTATATTATTTTCAAGACTATTATATTAGTACTTTGATTTTCTTGGTTTTATAATTTTTGTAAGAAAATGTTAGGAAAAGAGAAGCAAAATCACAAGGAGGAACCAAGAATTGAAGACAAGTGCAGAGAAAATTTGTGGATACTGTCAACTCTGACCTCTTCACACTCCAACGACTATATATTGAGCTACAGAGGTCCAAATGACACAATTCAAGTAGCACTGTAAAGCTAACTTTCAGAGATTCCCAACGATATATAACAGTTCATGCTTGCTCTCTGTCTTCATGGTGCTACACTCCGTGACATTGGCATCCAGTGCTAAACCAACTCCAACATTGTAATTCTTTTCGGGAGACTTGGCACTAAACACCACATCACCGATGTTTAGCGCCGGACCATGGAAATCTCACCATTCCTCTCTTCCACCTTGGTGCTAAATGCCATACCACCGATGTTTAGCGCCAGACCCAGGAACTCACACCATTCGCGTCTAGAAGGGTGGCGCTAAACGCCACCAACACGGCATTTAGTGTCGGCAATGCTGTAAGGAGTGGGGACCATGTCCCCATAGATTTTTTTTTGTTTTTAAATTTAAATAAATAAATAAAAAAGATATGATTAGGTTTTGAATTTATGTTTTAAATCAATTAGGATTAGGATTATAAATAGGATAGAGATTTGCCCTCGCAGGGAGGACTCTTCTCCTAATTTTCATTTCGCAATTTTACACTTTTTTCTGCTAGGGTTTTCTCTACACTATAAGCAACTAAACCTCCATTGTTAAGGTTAGGAGCTCTATTTACTTTGATGGATTAATGATTATTTGTTCTTCTACTCTTGATTAATGCATTGATTATTGTTTAAGAATTGGTTTCATTCTTCAACCTACGGATTAGTGATTATTAGAAAATAACACTAATCTAACTTGAATTCTTTTGAATATTGAAAAATCTATATCATTAGAATTACAGCTTGAAACCTTTTCTCACAACTCTTTAATTATCTGGACTTAATTTGGTACATGATATATAACTGCATCATTTTTGGGTTCTTAGGATTTGAAAAACCCCAATTTTGTGGTTTATCTTGTGCTTAATTTGGAGAATTTTATCAACTTTTCTCACATTTATTCAATGAAATAGCATGGTTTTGCAATTCTCCCTTGATTTGTGCTTAAATGTGAAAACATGCTTTTTAGGCCTTAAAATAGCTAAATTCAATTCACTTTAATTCCATTCGATGCCTTGATATATTTGTTGAGTGATTTCAGGTTCATAAGGCAAGTATTGGATGGAAAAAGTGAGGAGAAAAGCATGTAAAGTGGGAGAACTCATGAAGAAATGAAGGAACCGCAAAGCTGTCAAGCCTGACCTCTTCACACTCAATCCACCATAACTTAAGCTACAGAGGTCCAATTGAGGCAGTTCTAGTTGCGTTGGAAAGCTAACATCCAAGGCTTCCAAATGATATAAAATTTGCCATATGTTGCTTCGCCTTTAGGGCACGCACGTGCACTGTACGCGTGCACGCTGATGCTGCTCGTTGCCCACTAAAGGTGAAATCGCTGGGGGCAATTTCTGAAGCACTTTGGGCCCAATCCAACTCATTTCTGATGTTATTTCATGCAGAATTCAAGCTTGGGCAAGGGGGGAGCAATTGTTTGGTAGTTTTAGCATCATTTAGGTTAGTTTCTAGAGAGAGAAGCTCTCTCTTCTCTCTAGAATTAGGTTAGGTTAATCCATTTTAGATATAGGTTTTGATTATTGTTCTCATCTTGTTTCTTCTACAATTTCATGCTTCTACACTTTGATTCTCTTAGTTTTCTTGTTAATTTCCCTTTTATGCTCTCTTTTATGTTCATGGATACTCATGTTGGATTTAGATCTCTTTTAATGCAATTTGATGTTGATGTTTCTCTTATTGATGATTTGAGTTGTTGATTTACTTTTTCTTGCAATTGGTAGTTGGTAGATTTATAATTCTTGCAATTTATGATGTTTACTTTTATTGCACTCTAGATGTTTGATGAAATGTTTACACTAGTTTTTGAGTAGTTTTCTTGACTCTTGGCCTAGGCTAAGGGAATTGGGTAAAATTGAGTCATTGGGTCTCATTGAATTGGTGATTTGAGAACCCTTGGTGATCAATTTGATACTCATTGACACCAACCCACTACTAATCTAATTAGTAGATAGGTTGGGACTTATGGGTTGATGTGATCAAAGCCATTTAACGTACTTCAAGCTTAGGAGTAGATATTACGTACTTAAGGCTTTTGGAAGTAGACTTAATGAGCTTGGTACCTCATAATTATCAATGTATGATTTGTAGACAAGGATGGTGATCTCAATTACCTAAGTCTAGCCAAGAGTTCCACTTTCTTTTATTTAGTCAATTGTTCTTTTACTTTGCTTGCCATTTATTTTCTTGCCAAAATATAAAATCAAACCCCCTCCTTACATTTTCATAGCCAATAATTGAGCACTTCATTGCAATTCCTTGTGAGACGACCCAGAGTTTAAATACTTCGGTTAATTTTCATTTGGGGTTTGTACTTGTGACAAAACCAAATTTTAGTTTGATTTGAGGATTGACTATTGGTTTGGACTATACTAACAACGGAATTATT
This sequence comes from Arachis ipaensis, assembly GCF_000816755.2. Classification (NCBI taxonomy): domain Eukaryota; kingdom Viridiplantae; phylum Streptophyta; class Magnoliopsida; order Fabales; family Fabaceae; genus Arachis; species Arachis ipaensis. The sequence continues at coordinate 92,529,191 of NC_029793.2, forward strand.
TTGTGGAATTCCGAACCGGTATAAATCCTTGTATCAAATTAATGGTGCCGTTGCCGAGGAGTTGCAATGATGTTATATTATTGGCTATAGTGAATATTGTGAATATATTTGCCTTTTGCTTATTTGTTAGTTTTTGTTAGTTTTAGGACTTTGTTGCTTATTTTTGTTAGCTTTTGTTTTTATTTGCTATTATGAATTCTCATCCTCACTTTGGCTATGAGTTTGGTTCAAACTATGTTGTAGGGAATGGAAGCTTCAATGAGGACATGCATCAAGGATTTGGAGATCAAAGGTGGGAGGAGCCCCAAGCTTATGGACAACCTTCTTGGCAACAACAACCTCCAGACTCTTATGGGTAAAATTCCAATCCTAATGCATATCAATCTAATGGATGTGGTGACCCTTATTGTGATTGTCAACAACCACCACCATATGCCTATGAACCATCTCCTCAACATAATTTTGAACCACCTTACTCACAAGCCCCTTTTCACCAAACACCTCCACATGACCCTAACTCTTATCCACCCTACCAACCACCTTATGAGCCATATGAACCATACATGGAACCACAATAATTCCAACACAACTACTCCCAAGAACCACCACCTCCATACTATTACCAAGATGAATCACCTCCCATGTATGATAACTTTCAACCACAAAATGAATTTCCCTTTTCACCACAACCCTCCATGGAAGAACATCCATACCCTCAATATACACCACCTCCACGCCCTTACCAAGGTGAACCAACTTCCAATCATGAAACTTTCCTCTCAAACAATGAATCCTCTCTTCCACCACCACTCCCCGATGAAGCCCTCATGCTAGAATTAAGAGATCTTGACTCTCATATGCAAAGGCAACAAGAGGGGATGGAAAAGGAGTTTAAGGAGCTAGGATCCAAGATGGCTATCCTAGCGGAAGCCGTTAGCAATATGGTCTCATCCCGTCTAAGCCTATATGATCAAGGCTCTCTCATTGTTGAATGTGGAAAAGCAATCAAGGAGTATAGTGAGGGAGTGAGTTTAGAGCTTCAAGGTGAAGAAGAGGAGTTGAAGCAAGAATTGGCACAAGGGGAGGAAGTTAAGATAATTGAGCCGGAAGAAGTGGTTAAAGAGCTAGGCGACATTGAACAAGAGGTGGATTTCAAGCTTGAAGACACTTCCACACCAAATGATATTGTTAATGATCTTGTGGAAGTTGTTGAACCTTCTTCCAATGAGCTTGAATTTGATGTTGAGGAGGGTAATGCGCAACCTCCTAAGCATATAATGAATGATGAAGAATTGGAAGAAGGTGAGCAAACAACAAATCTTCCTCTTGAAGATGAGCCCATACCAACACATGACCCTTTGGTATTTGAGGAATCTTCTCCTATTGATATTGTGGTAAATATTGAGATAAGTTCCATATTACCTCCATGTTATGACATGAAGAGTGGGGAAGAGATAGAAGAAGTTAGTGAAGAGGTAGTTGAAGGTGAAGAACTTTGTCAAGAGGAAGAGGTTGAAGTTGAAGAAGCTTGCCAAGAGGTGGAGGTAGTCAAGAAAGAGCACAAGGGAGTAGACCTCTGATGAGCGGATAATTTATACGCTTTCTTGCATTATTTTTACATAGTTTTCAGTATGATTTAGTTAGTTTTTAGTATATTTTTATTAGTTTTTAATTAAAATTCACATTTCTGGACTTTACTATGAGTTTGTGTGTTTTTCTGTGATTTCAGGTATTTTCTGGCTGAAATTGAGGGACCTGAGCAGAAATCAGATTCAGAGGTTGAAGAAGGACTGCAGATGTTGTTGGATTCTGACCTCCCTGCACTCAAAGTGGATTTTCTGGAGCTACAGAACTCCAAATGGCACGCTCTTAATTGAGTTGGAAAGTAGACATCCAGGGCTTTCCAGAAATATTTAATAGTCCATACTTTGATTAAGAATAGATGACGTAAACTGGCGTTGAACGCCAGTTCTATGCTGCATTCTGGAGTCAAACACCAGAAACAGGTTGCAAAGTGGAGTTAAACGCCAGAAACAGGTTACAAACTGGCGTTCAACTCCAAGAAAGACCTCTACACGTGTAAAGCTCAATGCTCAGCCCAAGCACACACCAAGTGGGCCCCAGAAGTGGATTTCTGCATCATTTACTTATTTCTGTAACCCTAGTAACTAGTTTAGTATAAATAAGACTTTTTACTATTGTATTTACATCCTTAGTTACATCTTCGGATCATCTTTTGATCCTTTGATCACGTTTTGGGGGCTGGCCTTTCAGCCATGCCTGAACCTTCATCACTTATGTATTTTCAATGGTAGAGTTTTTACACACCATAGATTAAGGTGTGGAGCTCTGTTGTTCCTCAAAGATTAATGTAAAGTACTACTGTTTTTCTATTCAATTCAACTTATTCCGCTTCTAAGATATTCATTCGCACTTCAATATGATGGATGTGATGGTCGTGACAGTCATCATCATTCTCAACTTAAGAACGCGTGCCTGACAACCACTTCCGTTCTACCTTAGATTGGATGGATATCTCTTGGATATCTAATACAGGGGACCGAGTCCGAGATATTAGTGTTTTCGTGGTATAAGTTAGAACCCATGGATGGCCATTCCTGAGATCCGAAAAGTCTAAACCTTGTCTGTGGTATTCCGAGTAGGATCTGGGAAGGGATGGCTGTGACGAGCTTCAAACTCGCAAGTGCTGGGCGTAGTGACAGACGCAAAAGGATAGTAAATCCTATTCCAGTATGATCGAGAACCGACAGATGATTAGCCATGCAGTGACAGTGCATTGGACCATTTTCACAGAGAGGATGGGATGTAGCCATTGACAACGGTGATGCCCTACATAAAGCTTGCCATGGAAAGGAGTAGGAAGGATTGGATGAAGACAGCAGGAAAGCAGAGGTTTAGAGGGACGAAAGCATCTCTATACGCTTGTCTGAAATTCTCACCAATGAATTACATAAGTATCTCTATCCTATTTTAATTATCTTTTAGTAAACTATAATCTCTTAATACATTTGAATCCACCTGACTGAGATTTACAAGGTAACCATAGCTTGCTTCAAGCCGACAATCTCCGTGGGATTGACCCTTACTCACGTAAGGTTTATTACTTGGACGACCCAGTACACTTGCTGGTTAGTTGTACGAAGTTGTGAAACAGAATTAAGAACATGAACATGCGTATTGAGTTTTTAGCGCCGTTACCAAGGAAGGAATGATCACGATTTCGCACACCAAATTTTTGGCGTCGTTGCCGAGGATTGTTCGAGTTTGGACAACTGACGGTTCATCTTGTTGCTCAGATTAGGTAATTTTATTTTGATTTTAAGCTTTTTATTTCTTATTTTTGAAAAAAAAATAAAAAATTTTTCTTTTTCGTTTTTCCTAATTAAATTTCAAAAAAAATAAAAAAAGCTTAATAAAATAATAAAACCAAAAATATTTGATGTTTCTTGTTTGAGTCTAGAGTCAAATTTTAAGTTTGGTGTCAATTGTATCTTTTTAATTTTCTAAAAATTATTTTCGAAAAATTTCATGCATTGCATTCTTCATGATCTTCAAGTTGTTCTTGGCCAGTCTTCTTGTTTGATCCTCTTATTTTCTTGTTTTGTGTCTTTTCTTGTTTTTCATATGCATTCTTGAATTATTAATGTCTAAAGAATAAAAAAATCTTTAAGTTTGGTGTCTTACATATTTTTCTTTTCTTGAAAATTTTCAAAAATAAGTCTTGATGTTTATCTTGATCTTCAAAGTGTTCTTGGTGTTCATCTTGACATTCATAGTGTTCTTGCATGCATTAGTTGTTTTGATTCATAATTTTTATGTTTTGTGTCAATTTTATGTTTTTCTCTCTCTCATCATTAAAAATTCAAAAATCAAAAAAATATCTTCCCCTTTTTTCTCTCATAAATTTTCGAAAATTTGAGTTGACTTTTTCAAAATTTTTAAAAATCTAGTTGTTCCTTATGAGTCAAATCAAATTTTCAATTTGAAAATCTTATCTTTTTCAAAATTCAAATGTTTTTCATTTTTCTTATTTATTTTAGAAAATTTAAAAAAATATTTTTTCAAAATCTTTTTCTTATTTTATTTCTTAATTTTCGAAAATTTTATTAGCATTTAATGTTTTGATTCAAAATTTTTCAAAGTTGTTACTTGCCTGTTAAGAAAGGTTCAATCTTTAAAATTTAATATCATATCTTTTAGTTTCTTGTTAGTTAAGTAATCAACTTTAATTTTCAAAATCAAATCTTTTTAATTTCCTTTTCAAATCCTTTTCAAAATGATTTTCAATCATATCTCTCAATCAAATCTTTTTCAAAATAAATTTCAAAATCTTTTCTAACTTCTTATCTTTTTCAAAAATAATTTTCAAACCTTTTTCAATCAATCTTATCTTTTTGTTTCAATCATATCTTTTTCAAAACTACCTAACTAACTCTCTCCTTCTAATTTTCGAAAATTCCTTCCCTCTTTTTCAAAATTCTTTCTTTTTATTAACTAATTGTTTTAATTTTTAATTTAATTCAATTTCAATTTTAATTTTCAAATTTTCAATTTAATTTTAAAATATTTTTATTTTATTTTGTTTAATTTTCGAATTTCCTTCTCATCTCTAATCTTCTTCTATTTATTTATTCATCTACTAACACTTCTCTTCCACCTAAAATTCGAACCCCATCTCCCTCTCTTTGTTTGAGTTTTTCTCTTCTCCTTCTTACATTCTTCTCTTCTTATACTCACACAAAGGAATCTCTATACTGTGACATAGAGGATTCCATATTTTCTTTTCTATTTTCTTCTTTTTCAAATGAGTAGGAACAAGGATAAGAACATTCTTGTTGAAGCTGATCCCGAACCTGAAAGGACTCTAAAGAGGAAGCTAAGGGAAGCTAAAGCACAACTCTCTGGGGAAAATCTGACAGAAATTTTCGAAAAAGAAGAAAACATGGCCGAAAATAACAACAATGCAAGGAAGATGCTTGGTGACTTTACTGCACCTAATTCCAATTTACATGGAAGAAGCATCTCAATCCCTGACATTGGAGCAAACAATTTTGAGCTAAAACCTCAATTAGTTTCTCTGATGCAACAGAATTGCAAGTTTCATGGACTTCCATCAGAAGATCCTTTTCAGTTCTTAACTGAATTCTTGCAGATCTGTGATACTATTAAGACCAATGGGGTTGATCCTGAGGTCTATAGGCTTATGCTTTCCCCATTTGCTGTAAGAGATAGAGCTAGAATTTGGTTGGACTCTCAACCTAAAGACAGCCTGAACTCTTGGAATAAGCTGGTCACGGCTTTCTTAGCCAAGTTCTTTCCTCCTCAAAAGCTTAGCAAGCTTAGAGTGGATGTTCAAACCTTCAGACAAAAGGAAGGTGAATCCCTCTATGAAGCCTGGGAGAGATACAAGGAACTGACCAAAAGGTGTCCTTATGACATGCTTTCAGAATGGACCATCCTGGATATCTTCTATGATGGTCTGTCTGAACTATCTAAGATGTCATTGGACCATTCTACAGGTGGATCCATTCACCTAAAGAGAACGCCTGCAGAAGCTCAAGAACTCATTGACATGGTTGCAAATAACCAGTTCATGTACACTTCTGAAAGGAATCCTGTGAATAATGGGACGCCTATGAGGAAGGGAGTTCTTGAAATTGATACTCTGAATGCCATATTGGCTCAGAATAAAATATTGACTCAGCAAGTCAATATAATTTCTCAGAGTCTGAATGGATTGAAGGAATCATCCAACAGTACTAAAGAGGCATCTTCTGAAGAAGAAGCTTATGATCCTGAGAACCCTGCAATAGCAGAGGTGAATTACATGGGTGAACCCTATGGAAACACCTATAATACCTCATGGAGAAATCATCCAAATTTCTCATGGAAGGATCAACAAAAGTCTCAACAAGGCTTTAATAATGGTGGAAGAAACAGGATTAGCAATAGCAAACCTTTTCCATCATCCACTCAGCAACAGACAGAGAATTCTGAGCAGAATCCATCTAGCTTAGCAAATATAGTCTCTGATCTATCTAAGGCACTTTAAGTTTCATGAATGAAACAAGGTCCTCCATTAGAAATTTGGAGGCACAAGTGGGCCAGCTGAGTAAAAGAGTCACTGAAACTCCTCCTAGTACTGTCCCAAGCAATACAGAAGAAAATCCAAAGAGAGAGTGCAAAGCCATTGATTTAATCATCATGGCCGAACCTACAAGGGAGGAGAAAGACGTGAATCCTAGTGAGGAAGACCTCTTGGGACGTCCAGTGATCAATAAGGAGTTTCCCTCTGAGGAACCAAAGGAATCTGAGGCTCATCTAGAGACCAAAGAGATTCCATTGAACCTCCTTATGCCATTCATGAGCTCTGATGAGTATTCTTCTTCTGAAGAGAATGAAGATGTTACTGGAGAGCAAGTTGCCAAGTACCTTGGTGCAATCATGAAGTTGAATGCCAAATTATTTGGTAATGAGACTTGGGAAGATGAACCTCCCTTGCTCATCGATGAACTAAGTGATCTGAATCAACTGAGATTACCTTAGAAGAAACAGGATCATGGAAAGTTCTTAATACCTTGTACCATAGGCACCATGACCTTTGAGAAGGCTCTATATGACCTTGGGTCAGGGATAAACCTCATGCCCCTCTCTGTAATGGAGAAACTGGGAATCTTTGAGGTGTAAGCTGCCAGAATCTCATTAGAGATGGCAGACAACTCAAGAAAACAGGCTTATGGACTAGTAGAGGATGTGCTAGTAAAGGTTGAAGGCCTTTACATCCCTGCTGATTTCATAATCCTAAATCTGGGAAGGATGAGGATGAATCCATCATCCTTGGAAGACCCTTCCTAGCCACAGCAAGAGCTGTGATTGATGTGGACAGAGGAGAGTTGGTCCTTCAACTGAATGAGGACTACCTTGTGTTTAAAACTCAAGGATCTCCTTCTGTAACCATGGAGAGGAAGCATGAAAAGCTTCTCTCACTGCAGAGTCAACCAAAGCCCCCACAGTCAAACTCTAAGTTTGGTGTTGGGAGGCCACAACCAAACTCTAGGTTTGGTGTTGAACCCCCACATTCAAACTCTAAGTTTGGTGTTGGGAGGTCCCAACATTGCTCTGATTATCTGTGAGGCTCCATGAGAGCTCACTGTCAAGCTATTGACATTAAAGAAGCACTTGTTGGGAGGCAACCCAATGTTATCATTTTATTTTCTCTTTGTTATTTCATGTTTTATTAGGTTAATGATCATGTGGAGTCACAAAAACTACTGAAAAATCAAAAACAGAATGAAAAACAGCATTGAAAATAGCACACCCTGGAGGAAGGGCTTACTGGCGTTTAAACGCCAGTAAGGAGCATCTGGCTGGCGTTTAACGCCATAACAGAGCATGAAACTGGCGTTAAACGCCAGAAACAAGTAGCAGTCTGGCGTTTAAACGCCAGGATTGCACCCAGAAAAAAGCTGGCATTAAACACCAGAAACAAGCATCAGACTGGCGTTTAACGCCAGAAACATGCACCATACTGGCGTTCAATGCCAGAAACATGCTATAGACTGGCGTTGAACGCCCAAAACAAGCAAGGAAGTGGCGTTTAATGCCAGAAACATGCTGCAATTTGGCGTTAAATGCCAGGATTGCATATATAGGGCGTTTTACACGTCTAGAAGGTGCAGGGATGAAAAATCTTCAAACACCTCAGGATCTGTGGACCCCACAGGATTCCCACCACTTCTTCTCTCCTCTTCACACCTTTTCATAACTCTCTTCCCCAAAATAACCTCCACCAATCACCTCCAATTCCCCTCCAAAACCACCTACACCCACCCACTCAAATTCAAACCACCACTCCTTCCTTTTCACACATCATAACCACCTTAAACCCCCAGTGGCCGAACCATTCACACACCTCCATCTCCTCCATCTCTTCTTCTCCTTCTTTCTTTCTTCTTTTGCTCGAGGACGAGCAAACCTTCTAGGTTTGGTGTGGTAAAAGCATTGCTTTTTGTTTTTCCATAACCATCTAGGGCACCTAAGGCCAGAGACATTCTCATTGAAGAGGACAAGCCCATCACTAAGAAAAGGATGGAGCAAACAAGAGATCATGGACCTCAACAAGAGCATGAGAAAATCCCCCACCATGAAATTTCTGAGATGCCTTAAGGGATGCACTTTCCTCCACAAAACTATTAGGAGCAAATCAATACCTCCCTAGGAGAATTAAGTTCCAACATGGGACAACTAAGAGTGGAACACCAAGAGCACTCTATCATCCTCCATGAAATTAGAGAAGATCAAAGAGCTATGAGGGAGGGGCAACAAAGGCAAGGAAGAGACATAAAGGAGCTCAAAAGCACCATTGGTTCTTCAAGAAGAGGAAGACGTCACCCTCACTAAGGTAGACTCATTCCTTAATCTCCTTGTCTATTTATTTTACTGTTTTTTTATTTTTGAGCTTTATGTTTTAATTATGTTTCTGTCTTTACTATATGATCACTAGTGTCTAAGTGTCTATTCCTTAAAGTCATGAATATGAATCCATCACCTCTCTTAAATGAAAAATGTTTTAATTACAAAAGAACAAGAAGTACATGGTTTCGAATTCATCCCTGAAACTAGTCTAATTATTTTGATGTGGTGACAATACTTTTTATTTTCTGAATGAATGCTTGAACAGTGCATATGTCTTTTGAAGTTGATGTTTAATGAATGTTAAATATGTTGGCTCTTGAAGAATAAGGAAAAAGGAGAAATGTTATTTGATAATCTGAAAAATCATAAAACTGATTCTTGAAGCAAGAAAAAGCAGTGAATACAAAAGCTTGCAGAAAAAAAAATGCGAAAAAAAAGGAAAAATAAAAAGAAAAAGCAAGCAGAAAAAGCCAAAAGCTCTTTAAACCAAAAGGCAAGTGCAAAACGCCAATAGCCCTTAAAACCAAAAGGCAAGGGTAATAAAAAAGGATCCAAGGCTTTGAGCATCAGTGGATAGGAGGGCCTAAAGGAATAAAATCCTGGCCTAAGCGGCTAAACCAAGAGCTACAAGTCCCGCTCATCTGATTGGAGCTAAGTTTCATTGATATTTTAGAATTTATAGTATATTCTCTTCTTTTTATCCAATTTGATTTTCAGTTGCTTGGGGACAAGCAACAATTTAAGTTTGGTGTTGTGATGAACGGATAATTTATACGCTTTCTGGCATTGTTTTTACATAGTTTTCAGTATGATTTAGTTAGTTTTTAGTATATTTTTATTAGTTTTTAATTAAAATTCACATTTCTAGACTTTACTATGAGTTTGTGTATTTTTCTGTGATTTCAGGTATTTTCTGGCTGAAATTGAGGGACCTGAGCAGAAATCAGATTCAGAGGTTGAAGAAGGACTGCAGATGCTATTGGATTCTAACCTCCCTGCACTCAAAGTGGATTTTCTGGAGCTACAGAACTCCAAATGGCGCGCTCTCAATTGCGTTGGAAAGTAGACATCCAGGGCTTTCCAGCAATATATAATAGTTCATACTTTGATTAAGGATAGATGACGTAAACTGGCGTTCAACTCCAAGAAAGACCTCTACACATGTAAAGCTCAATGCTCAGCCTAAGCACACACCAAGTGCGCCCCAGAAGTGGATTTCTGCATCATTTACTTATTTTTGTAACCCTAGTAACTAGTTTAGTATAAATAGGACTTTTTACTATTGTATTTACATCCTTAGTTACATCTTCGGATCATATTTTGATCCTTTGATCACGTTTTGGGGGCTGGCCTCTCGGCCATGCCTGAACCTTCATCACTTATGTATTTTCAACGGTAGAGTTTCTACACACCATAGATTAAGGTGTGGAGCTCTGCTGTTCCTCAAAGATTAATGCAAAGTACTACTGTTTTTCTATTCAATTCAACTTATTCCGCTTCTAAGATATTCATTCGCACTTCAATATGATGGATGTGATGTGAAGAACTGAAGATTGATGGTTTAGAGGTTATAGAAAACTCTCGTTGCAAGTATAGTTACTAAACCAAGCAATCAACCTTTCTTACAAATGTTTTGGTTGTCACAAGTAACAAACCCCTTAAAATTGATAACCGAGTATTTAACCTCGGGTCGTCTTCTCAAGGAACTGCAGGGAAGTATGTTCTTATTATTGGTTATGGAGACTGTAAAATTGGGGTTTCAAGAATGAGGAACGAGTAATTTGATGACAAGTAAATTAAATGGCAATTGAAAATAGATAAATACTGTAAAGCAAACTTTTGGCAAGGTATGAAAAATTAGAGGTCTTATCCTAGCTATCCTTAGCAACGATGATGATGGTTGAATCCTAATTCCATTTTGTTAACCTTTACTAAGATAAAGGAAGGTCAAGGGATTAATTGGTTTGATCTTTGAATCCTATTTATTTCCTAAGAAAAGATTGGGATTATAGAAGTTCAATTCAATTAACGAAGATAACAATTATCAATTATGCTGTTGAATTGGATAACTCCTGAGTTACTGATTTCTTAACCAAGACTAAAAGGAGAAAAATAAATCTACTTGGAATAAAAATGTCTTCAGAGTAAAAGTAACAATAGCATGAATAAGAGAAATCAATATTAAACTGAAATACCTCAAATAACATTAATAAAAGAGTAATCTGTAACATGAAAGGATTCATAAAGTAGCTTGCAAAAGTAAATAAAAGGAATATTGAACCTGATCAAAAGAGATAATCTTGAAAGTGAGTAAAAATCCTAAATCTAAATCCTAATCCTAAAGAGAGAGAGAATCTCTCTCTAAACTAAATCTAATTCATGGAAAAGTAACTAAATTGGCGAGCTCTCTCTGAATGGATGCATTCCCTCACTTCATAACCTCTGGTCTATGCCTTTTGGACTTGGATTTGGGCCAAAAAGGGCTTCAGAAATCTCTGGGAGCATTTTCTGTAATTTCTGGTGCGTGGCCTCTGTCACGCGTCCGCGTGGGTCACGCGGTCGCGTCATTCGGAGCTTTTCTTGCCACGCGGTCACGTCAGTCATGCGGCCGCGTCGCTGCTTCTTTGCACTTGGCATGCGTCCGCGTCGCCCATGCGATCGCGTGGATGCCAGTTTCTTCAGAAGCTCCATTTTGTGCTTTCCTTCCATTTTTGTATGTTTCCTTTTTCATCCTTTAAGTCATTCTACCTTAGAAGATCTGAAACTACTCAACACACTAATCACGACATCGAATGGAAATAAAGGTAATTAAAATAATTAATTTTAAAGCATAGGAAACATGTTTTTCACATATATCACATAATAAGGAAGGGAAAGTATAACCATGCAATTAATATGAATAAGTAGGTGAAGGATTGAATAAATCACTCAAACTAAGCACAAAATACATTACAAAATATGGGTTTATCAACCTCCCCACACTTAAACAATAGCATGTCCTCATGCTAAATCCAAGGTAACAAGTAAGGTTAAAGTGATGGAATGTCATGCAATGCAATCTAATCTAAATGCAACTACCTAAATGAATGATGCATCATGCAATTCTAATTTATTCACTCATATATAAAGCTTACAGGTGGTTAAATTATTTCACATTCTCAAGGAGTCATATATGTAGCCAAGCCTTAGATAATCAATAAGCACTTTTACAATTGAGATGGGAGAAAAAGCATTTTATGAACTTGCAAGACAATTAGATAATTCAAACAGAGATAAATGTTAATGAGCTATTGAACCCTCACTGGATTTGTGTTTACTCTCTAATCACTCAGTGTTTATTGGGTTAATCACTCTATTCCTCCTTTTATTCTTCCTTTCTATAACTTTGTTCTTCATCTAACCAATCAACAATTATAGAATATAGTCACACCAAAAATCATGAGGTCTTTAATTAAGGTTGTAATGGGGCCAAGGTAAAGGTAAGGATATATGTATAAGGCTAAGTGAGCTAATAAGTGAATCCTTAATTAGACTAAGATCTCACCTAACATACATACATAGTAAAACAAAACTTCTTTACCTATTTTCCCATATTTTCCCACTTGATGCTACATGCTCATGTTTCAACTTTTGTTCTTATTCCATGTGCATTGCTTTTATTTTGCATTTGGGGAGTTCTTTTGTATCGCCTTTATTAAATACTGAAAAATAACTTTTTTTTAATGCACATGGTAATTTAATCATTTTGATTTCTCATGAGCATGCTTCCCAAAATTTCTTAATTTGAGTTATTTTATTCTTTTCAACTTTTCTACCTTTTGTTTTTATCATCCATGTTCCCAATAGGTTTCCCACATTTTAAACTATTCATAATTTTCTATCTTAAGCTAACCAAGGATTCAACTTGGGATTTTATTTTGTTTTTCTGCTTAAGGCTAGTAGTGTGGCTAATAGAATAAAAGGGGATTTAAAGGCTCAAGGGGGCTAACAAGGGTGATGTGAAAGGTAGGTTAATTTGGGATAGGTGAGGTAAAATCAAATGATGGCCTCAATCACTCTTTTGGTATGTATCTATATTCTATATTCTATAATTGGACATATAGATTAAAACAAAGTAAAAAATATCAGAATATAAAAGAAGGGCGGAACACACAGGAAAAAATTATGGTTTAAATGTAACCATATAATTAAGCTCAAAACTCACAGGCTGTATGTTCTCTAGCTCAAAAATCATTTATCACTTATGTATGTCATGCAGGTTTAGTTAAAAATTCCCATTATTCTCAATGTAAAACTTATATTGAATGGCTTTAAAGTTCTAGTGTTTCTCCTTGATGAGGTGTTGTTAACTTAACTACATGATGTAATGCTATATATACAAGGTTTATGGATTTAAATCTGTTATGTTCAAGTTCCTAGCTTACTTCCTTTTTATATTTTCAATTTAAACTAAGCTATCTTATGATAAAAAGGGTAAACTATACTAATTAATCCACTAATAAGTTAGAATTGCAAACTAAACTAAATAACTAAGATATGAACTAAAGTGCAAAATGCAGAAATAGAGTAAAAATACATAAAAGTAGTAATGTATAAATACTCAGAAAATACAAATAAAAATAAAAATAAAGAGAAAAATACAGAAAAATAGCCAAAATAAAAGAAAAAGAGTCTGTAGTGGTTCACCAAAATAATACGCCAGAGATAGCAACCTCCCCACACTTAAAATGAAGCATCGTCCCTGATGCTCACTCAAGCAGGGTGTGAAGGGGTGTCATCATTGAAAGGGATGGTAGCTGGTGTCTCTGTGGTGGCTGGCTGAATGTCCGGCTGCTGGAGAGGAGGGGCTGTCTGAATGGGGATCTCAGGATCTATAGCCTGGATCTACTGGGGTGCTGCCTGCTGGGTGTCTGCCTGCTCTGCCTCTCCCTGGGATGGGTCTCTGCCTCGGGCGCATCTGCCTCCTCCTCAGATGCCTCGGATGGTGTGTCAGGCTCGGAGGGGATGTCGCCGGATCGTATCATCAGCTTCAGGAATGCGACGCTCCATCTGGTCAAGTCGTCGAAACAAGCGGTGCACCAGATGATAGACAGGCTCTGTGGCAGGTGGAGGTGCAGTGGTGGTGGCAGGGGTGGATGGTGTAGCGGTGGAGGAAGAGGGACCGGCAGATGGTGTAGCTGTATCATCAACAGTGGCAGTCAGGAATGGAGGTCTGTAGCCCAAGGCCAGGAAGTTCTTGCTGTGCGGGATAAGCTTCTTGCACTCTGCAGCAGGTGGCCTCTCATCAGCATCCTCCCATGGCAAGTCAGCTCGACGGCCCAGCTGTGTAACCAGATAGGGAAAGGGAAGAGTGCCTCGGATGTGGACCCTGGCCATATAGTGCCGGATAAAGCGTGGCAGGTATAGGTCCTTACCCTCCATCACACATCAAAGGAGGGTGATCATAGCGGCTGGTATCTCAGTCTCGTGGGTACTCGGCATGATGTAGTTGCTGAATATCTGATGCCATAGCCGAGCCTCATCGTTCAGGTAAATCCGCTTGATCCCTTTGGGCATGGTGGTGTTCTGACCCATGATCCAAGGAACTGTCGGGTAAAGGGCGATCCTCGCCTTTACTGCGTCCCAGTCAAATCGCATATAGCGCATATCCTCCTCAGCTTTCTGATAGCCATCTGTCTGATCAGTCTTAGGCAGAAGTTTCAGAACCTCTTTTATTGCCTCCTCAGTAACCATAATCTACTTCCCTCTGAGGTTCACTGCATCTAGGGAAGTTTTGAAGTAGTTGCAGTAGAATTCCCTAACCCAAGATGCATTAACCTCAGTCAGAGGTCTCTCCAGAAAGAACCAGCCTCTTTGTTTGATCTGATCAGAGGTATATTGCTGGAGTTCTTCTGGGATCTTCAAAGTCCGCTCCAGGTATAGGTTCTTGGAGTTTGCAAACACCGGATACCTCAGCTCACAGTATCGGTTTTCAAACTTTACTGGGTCAGTGGCGGGAAGTAGCTGGTCGGCCTTCTCCTGCGGGGTAAAGGCTTTCTCCCGCAAGGAGGCATCATGCATGAGGTCGATGATAGACACGGAGGCTTCTCCTCGTTTCCTTTTGCCAGTAGTGGCCTTGCCTTTTCCTCTTCTCTGGGAATCTGACATCCTGAAAAATAGAAAACCAGGATATAATAAAAATAGGAAAGAAAATAGGCAAATAATCAAAGAAAACATAAAGTGGCAAAGGAGCAATAGGATAATGAATATGAGTTAAGTAAAATGTGCATTTAGGATTGTATAGGAGTGAAAAGTCTGAAAAGAAGAAATCACAATCCAAATTGTAATTGAATACAAGTTAAATAGAAAAATTAACATCATGCCTTGGTTAGAATGTTAAAAGAAAGTGAAAGAAAAGCAAAAAAAAAAAAAGAAGTTTTGAAAAGGTTAGGTTGGTTAGAGTTAAAATTAGTGAGTTAGTAAAAAAATGGGTTAAAGTAAGAGGCATAATGAAAATAGTGCAAGTAACAAGTAATCACAGGTAGAAGCTATAGGTAACTCATATTCAAACAAGTAAAACAGTTTGATGTTGATTCAAATAGAGATAAAGAAAGCAAAAATAAGAATCAAACATCAAAATTGCAGTTTATGAACCAGGAGATCAAAGAAAATAAGAATGTGTGCCTAAGCATTCATGAATTGGTTTGGTGAAATTATAGGAAAGCACAGTTGAAAATGCCAAAACCAAGACATGAACAGAAATATTTTACAGAAATTTGGGCAGCATTCCGGCTAAAATAGGACTTTTTCAGAAAATAAACAGCAATCAAACAGTTCATATGAAATAAAAAAAATCAAGCTGCAGTTACATATAATGAATATAAGCATGAAAATTCAGTGTAAGGAGCAGCAATATACAAAAATACAGCATATGAACAAGATCACAG
Source organism: Arachis ipaensis (assembly GCF_000816755.2). Taxonomy (NCBI): domain Eukaryota; kingdom Viridiplantae; phylum Streptophyta; class Magnoliopsida; order Fabales; family Fabaceae; genus Arachis; species Arachis ipaensis. The sequence continues at coordinate 92,544,553 of NC_029793.2, forward strand.
CAGCATCAGATTCGCAAATTTGATAAAATAGAAACAAGAACAGTGCAAGTAAACAGACTTAAATCCACTAACCACATCCTAGGCTACCTAACAACCTAAAATCCACTACAACATGCATATCTAACTATCCTAACATGAACATAAACGGAAAAATAAGAATAAACTACGAACGGAGAAAAGGGATTGCGTGTTGCAGAACCTGGTAGGCGTAAGAAGGGGGTTGGGGTAGAAGGTGGTTGACGCGATCGCGTGGATGACGCGATCGCGCGGAGGGCAAAAAGAGTAAATGACGCGATCGCATGGGGCAGGCGATCGCGTCGCCGGAATTTGTGCTAAACGCACGAATCCAGCGTCGTTTCAGTGCAACTCTCTGTCTCCTTGGGGGTGTTCGTGCAATCCATGCGACGCGGTCGCGTCGCTCACGCGGTCGCGTCGCTCACGCGGTCGCGTGGGATTGATTGTGTGCAAGTGACGCGATCGCATGGGGCATGCGATCGCGTGGGCCATTTTGTGCTAGGCGCACAATGGCCGCACGATTCCAGCCCAACTCTCTGGACGTTGGATCCTTACGCCGATTTCCAGGTCACGCGGCCGCGTGGGTGACGCGGTCACGTGGGAAGTGTTGTTCGCCATTTGACGCGATCGCATGGGGCATGCGGTCGCGTCGGGCACCCTTTTTTTTTATATGCATGAAAAATGCAGAATGCAATGACTAATATGAGTGATATGCAAAATTCCAGGTTCAATATAATAAAACAAAACAAAACTTGAAAACAAATAAAACTAAATAAAAATTAAAGAGAAACGATCATACCATGGTGGGTTGTCTCCCACCTAGCACTTTTAGTTAAAGTCCTTAAGTTGGACATTGGAGGAGCTTCCTGTTATGGTGGCTTATGCTTAAATTCATCCAAAAATCTCCACCAATGCTTGGAATGCCAATAGCTTCCGGGGTCCCAAACTAGGCATGTAAAGCTTCTGAGCAGCTTCAAACAGATTTTCAGGTTCCCGGGGTGACGAATGTCAGAATAGATTCTAGGACCCCAAGCCTTGTTTTTAAATCCGCCTCCGTCTTGATTTCCATGTTTCCATCTGGGCGGTTTAAAAAGTAAATTCTCACCATGGTAACCAAACGTTTTCCAAGACCCATTTGATTGATTTTGATGCCAATCTGTGCACTTCGAGTTGAAGCGTGGAACCTTATTGAACCTTGTGCACCAGCTCTAAGCACAAGCCATTTCCCTCTTACTCTTAAAGCCGCAGAGAGCTCTAAGCTGGCCATCTGTTTCAAGTAAACCATATTCAAGTGAATAAGTAAAGTTAAAAGTTAAGGATTGTACCCACTTGAAGCTTGTATTAGGTGGTAATGGCCTTGGGGAAGGTGTTTCTGGTGGTTCTGTAAGTTCTACTCCCTTGTGCTCTTCTGTGAATTCCTCCACTTCTTTGCAAGGATCTTCAAATGCATCAGCACCCTGGTCAAAGTCTTCTATGTCTTCCTCATCACTTGAGTCATAGATTGGAGGTTGAGAGAAATCTACCTCTGCATCATCCTCGTATTCATTTGGGGAAGATTCGTCGATCTCAGAGAACTCACTTGCAGATGCAAGTTCATTACTAAGAGAACTTGACTTGTGACTATCATCATCAAGAGAATTTGCTTCTTGGATAATTCCATCTGATTCTTCATAAACGACTTGCCTTGGGGATTGTGCACTATCCTCCTTAGCATTAACTATAATGTCCTTGACGGATTTCTCCTCAGCTCTGAATTCCCATGGAGGTTCCGCGTCTCCTAGATCTTCAACCAACTCTTCTTCTTGTACAATGACAGCTTCTGCTACTTGTTCGAGTACGAATTCATTCTCTGTCTTGTCCACTAGAGTTTCTAGTATCTCCTTCATGCTACGCTCTTCATTAGATTGTCCACATGGGGCTGTGGTTGGTCCTTGAATGTTCGCGCGTCTAGAAACTAATTGAATTACTGCTTGCTCCAGTTGTCGAATGGTTGCTTAAAGTTTATTTACTGTTGCCTTGAGGTGAACCTCTGATTCTCGGGGTGATGGATTTGGACATGATACATAGGAAAGTGGTGGTGCTTGGGAGTGATTGGATTGGAACTGGGGTAAGGAAGGATTATACGGTGGCGAATGGGGAAGAGAAGCTTGTGAGTGTGGTGGTTCGATGTCATGTTGAGAGGGTGGTCTATAGGTGCGGGGTGGGACTTGTTGGTAGTTACAAGGTTGTCCACCATATTTATCAGCTGGATATGCATTGTAGAATGGTCTTTGTCCATGATATCTTGGAACGTGTTGTTGCCTAAAGGGTTGATTAGATCCTCTTGGCTCCATCCATCCTTGATTGGTTTGACCTTGATGCATATTCCTGCTGTAACTTCTATTTCCTTCAACAAAATTAGAACCAAACTCAAAGCGAGGGGGGTGAGAATTCATGGTAGCAAATAAGAATAAAAAGAAAAAAAACAAAAATAAATAAACAAGCAAAAGAAAAATATTTACAATAACCAATAATAAGGCACACGTTAGCAGTTCCCCGGCAACGGCGCCATTCTGAAGAATTGAAGATTGATGGTTTAGAGGTTATAGAAAACTCTCGTTGCAAGTATAGTTACTAAACCAAGCAATCAACCTTTCTTACAAACGTTTTGGTTGTCACAAGTAACAAACCCCTTAAAATTGATAACCGAGTATTTAACCTCGGGTCGTCTTCTCAAGGAACTGCAGGGTAGTATGTTCTTATTATTGGTTATGGAGATTGTAAAATTGGGGTTTCAAGAATGAGGAACGAGTAATTTGATGACAAGTAAATTAAATGGCAATTGAAAATAGATAAATACTGTAAAGCAAACTTTTGGCAAGGTATGAGAAATTAGATGTCCTATCCTAGCTATCCTTAGCAACGATGATGATGGTTGAATCCTAATTCCACTTTGTTAACCTTTACTAAGATAAAGGAAGGTCAAGGGATTAATTGGTTTGATCTTCGAATCCTATTTATTTCATAAGAAAAGATTGGGATTATAGAAGTTCAATTCAATTAACGAACATAACAATTATCAATTATGTTGTTGAATTGGATAACTCCTGAGTTACTGATTTCTTAACCAAGACTAAAAGGAGAAAAATAAATCTACTTGGAATAAAAATGTCTTTAGAGTAAAAGTAACAATAGCATGAATAAGAGAAATCAATATTAAACTGAAATACCTCAAATAACATTAATAAAAGAGTAATCTGTAACATGAAAGGATTCATAAAGTAGCTTGCAAAAGTAAATAAAAGGAATATTGAACCTGATCAAAAGAGATAATCCTGAAAGTGAGTAAAAATCCTAAATCTAAACCCTAATCCCTAAACTAAATCTAATTCATGGAAAAGTAACTAAATTGGCGAGCTCTCTCTGAATGGATGCATTTCCTCACTTCATAACCTCTGGTCTATGCCTTCTGGACTTGGATTTGGGCCAAAAAGGGCTTCAGAAATCTCTGGGAGCGTTTTCTGCAATTTCTGGTGCGTGGCCTCTGTCACGCGTCCACGTGGGTCACGCGGTCGCGTCATTCGGAGCTTTTCTTGCCACGCGGTCGCGTCAGTCATGCGACCGTGTCATGTGCATTCTGCTTAAGGCGCGCGGTCGCGTCAGTCATGCGGCTGCGTCGCTGCTTCTTTGCACTTGGCATGCGTCTGCGTCGCCCATGTGATCGCGTGGATGCCAGTTTCTTCAGAAGCTCCATTTTGTGCTTTCCTTCCATTTTTTTATGTTTCCTTTTTCATCCTTTAAGTCATTCTGCCTTAGAAGATCTGAAACTACTCAACACACTAATCACGGCATCGAATGGAAATAAAGTAAAACCACATAATAAGGAAGGGAAAGTAAAACCATGCAATTAATATGAATAAGTAGATGAAGGATTGAATAAATCACTCAAACTAAGCACAAAATACATCACAAAATATGGGTTTATCATGATGGTCGTGACAGTCATCATCATTCTCAACTTATGAACGGGTGCCTGACAACCACTTCCGTTCTACCTTAGATTGGATGGATATCTCTTGGATATCTAATACAGGAGACCGAGTCCGAGATATTAGTGTCTTCGTGGTATAATTTAGAACCCATGGATGGCCATTCCTGAGATCCGGAAAGTCTAAACCTTGTCTGTGGTATTCTGAGTAGGATCTGGGAAGGGATGGCTTCGACGAGCTTCAAACTCGCGAGTGCTGGGCGTAGTGACAGACGCAAAAGGATAGTAAATCCTATTCCAGTATGATCGAGAACCGACAGATGATTAGCCATGCTGTGACAGCGCATTGGACCATTTTCATAGAGAGGATGAGATGTAGCCATTGACAACGGTGATGCCCTACATAAAGCTTGCCATGGAAAGGAGTAGGAAGGATTGGATGAGGACAGCAGGAAAGCAGAGGTTTAGAGGGACGAAAGCATCTCTATACGCTTGTCTGAAATTCTCACCAATGAATTAAATAAGTATCTCTATCCTATTTTAATTATCTTTTAGTAAACTATAATCTCTTAATACATTTGAATCCGCCTGACTGAGATTTACAAGGTAACCATAGCTTGCTTCAAGCCGACAATCTCCGTGGGATCGACCCTTACTCACGTAAGGTTTATTACTTGGACGACCCAGTGCACTTGCTGGTTAGTTGTACGAAGTTGTGAAACAGAATTAAGAACGTGAACGTGCGTATTGAGTTTTTAGCGCCGTTACCAAGGAAGGAATGATCACGATTTCGCACACCAACCTCGCATTGGCTAAGTGTGGGGAGGTTCCCCTTCCTAAGTCACCACCATCCAACACAACATTCAAGTGGGTAAAATTCTTATCCCTAAGCTTTGCTTTCTCACTTGAATATGGTTTGATTGAAAATGATGGTCAACTTAGAGCTCTTTGTGGAGTTAAGAGTAGGAGAGAATTGTGTAGTGGTTGGAAACATCACCCTAAGTTCATGATGGTTGCATGCTCAAAGTTGAATAGCAACGATTGGTGTAGAGCCAAATTTCATGGGTCTAGGAGAATGTTTGGATGCTTAATTGAGAATTCACAAGCCTTGTCACCCAAATTTAACTATGGTAGTCAACGAGAAGATGGGTTCAAGAATAAGGTTTGGGACCCCGGAATTCATCTCAACAATCAAAACTCTTGGGGCCTTGTCATCTACCTAAGCTTACTTGAAGGCCTTGTGTGCCTAATTTGGGATCCCGGTGGACATTGGAGATACAAACATTGGTGGAGATTCAAAGATGAATTCAAGCATAAACCACCCTAGCAAGGACCCCCACCAAATGTCCAACTTAAGGACTTAAACTAAAAGTGCTAGGTGGGAGACACCCCACCATGGAAAAATCTTTTCATTTTTTTCCTTTTGTACATATTGGTAATTAGTTTAATTCCATATTTTTTTGTTTGTTGAGCTTAATTGGTAGTTTGATATGTTAAATAAGATTTTAGGGTATTTTGGTAGCTGTTTGGAGGCTTGGAAGGCTTGGTTTGGTGCAAGAACTTGAAAAAAAAATTTGAAAAATAGAGCATCAACCCGCGCGTGCGCGCACCTGGCGCGTACGCGCGCCTCAAGCATTTTCGACCATCCACGCGCATGCGCCATGTACACATACGCGTGGATGCAAAAATTCCACCCCAGCCAAAAACCCGATAGTTAGGCCTGCACTGTGCGAACATTGGGCCTAAGGCACAAACCAACCCGCGCGTACGCGCACCTGCCACGTACGCGCCGTTGACTCTAATTGCGCAATGCATGCGTACGCACGCTGTGCGCGCGCGCAGATAGCGCCACCTACCCCTCTGGTACAAAAACCAGAAAGTTATGCCAATTTTGTGCCTATTTCATGCCCGCGACTGACGCTCAGGCGCACTTCACGCGTCCGCGCTGATCGCCACCTTCGTCAGGCATGCGCCCGCGCACTGTGCGCGTCCGCGTCGTAAAAAAAGAGTTTTTTTTCTCATCTTCCATTTTCTTTTGTCCATTTCATTCACATACTTTTTTCTTCGCATTTTTATTTTGTTTTTATAGCCTGTTTTTACTTTATTTTTTTGGATTTTTTTTATTTTAATAATGGTGTTGAATGCTCTTACTCGATTGTTGAGAATTTCTTTGTTAATCTTGGTACTTCTTGACTTGTTTGATATTGATGGGTAGTGAAATTTCTAATTCAATGCTTAATCTTGTATGAATCTTATGTTCTTTGTGCATTGATATGAGCTTACATGTCTTTCATGACCCACTATTTCTTGTTTGAACTTGATGCTCGGCATGCTCTTCATGTCATTCGACTTCACTCTTGCATCAAGTATTAGTTGATATGCCCTTTGCCTATATTTCTCTCTCACTTACATTCGTAGCTAACATGTAGTGAGAACCTTACTCTTATTTGGCATTAGCCCCCGCATATGTTCTACTTGCTTTTCTATCTTTGTTGTAGGCTTAGTTTTCTTTCTTTTTCTTTCCTTTTAGGTTGGCCACCGAAAGAGGAAAAGGAAAAGCTTCTAAATGGGGCAACAAACAAGTCCTTCCGCATAACCTTTTGGAGGAGCTCATCAATTGTAGCAACCCGTCCACTTTACTCTTCTTTGCATGCACCGAGGACGGTGCAAATTTCTAAGTGTGGGGAGGTCGTCCGACCGATCTCCATGGGTAACAACTTCCTTTTTCAACACCAATTTTTAATTTTTGTCTTTGATAGATTAGCCATTGCATTGCATGATAGATTGCATGTTAGTTATAATTTGTATATATTCTATCATTTCTTTTTATGTTAGGACTACTTGGTTAGGGTGATGATTTCTTTTCCAAGAAAAATTATTTTAGGGCACCCTACCAATTTGCGAAACTTTTTTTTGTTGAACTTTCTTGAAAAAAATATTTTGGAACATGGTTTTTGAGCTAAGAACACAAGCATGTGATTTTTGAGCCCAATTGCGTGGTTACATCACATAACGACTTATTTTTATTCTTGTGTGCATTGTTCTCTTTATATGATTGTAATCTTTGATTTGTTTGATTCTTTATGTCTATTATTCCATGTATATATGCATTTATATGATTGAGGCCATCATTTTATTTAGCTCACTTACCCAAATAGCCTACCTTTCATCAACCATTGTTAGCCAATTTTGAGCCTATTTAATCCCTTTTGTTCTTAATGTTAGCACATCACTACCCTTAAGTGAAAAACAATAAATGTCCTTAATTTGGATCTTTGATTAGCTTAGGCTAGTGAGAGTGTGTATCATTTAGGTATGGGAAACTTGGGACATTGGTTAAGAGGAAAGTGTGTTTTTGTATTTTTGTTGAAGATTTTTGGGAATTGAGTACATGCTTATGCATTAAATATGTAAAACCATATGCATTGATACGTTTGTATATACTTTTGAAAATATATATATATATATATATATATATATAGAAAAAGAAAAAATATAAAAAAAAAACAAAAAAAAAAAGAAATAAAAAGGGGACAAAAATGCCCCAAAGTAAAGTTCAATGAAAATCAATGCATATGGAATGTGAATTAAAGAGAATGCATGAGTATGTGAAAAAGTGGGAATCATGGGTAGTTAGGTTGTGTGTTAGAATTTTATAGGTTGTTATATGTGTTTGGTGAGAGCTTAGGTTAATCAAAGATACAAATTTCAAGCTCACTTGATCATATGCATCCTTACCTTTACCCTAGCCCCATTACAACGTATGAATAAGCCCTCATATTGAATGTATGCATGCATTGAATAATTGTTGATTGTTAGATGAAAAATAAATCATGGAAAGCATGATTAGAAGAGAATCGAGTGATCGACCTTATACACTTGAGCGATTAGAGCGAATACACTTCCGGTGAGGGTTTGATGCTTAATTCCTTGTTCCCAGCTTTCATGAGCTTTTCTTCTTGCAAGTCTACTTGTACTTCATTTTGATATTTGAATTGGTAGGATTCATGAATCATCATACTACTTAGCCCTACATGTGCATATGTGTTCTTGGGAATTGATTTACTTTTAACCAAGTAGGTAGAATTATTTTGCATTTAGTTGTATTCATATAGATAGGTGCATATAGTTTATTTGCATTGAATAAATGTTCATACCCCTTTTCTTGTCCTTCTTTATTCTTAGCATGAGGACATGCTTGGTTGAAGTGTGGGAAGATTTGATAAACCCTAATTTTGTGGTTTATCTTGTGCTTAATTTGGGAGATTTTATCAACTTTTCTCACATTTATTCAATGAAATAGCATGGTTTTGCAATTCTCCCTTGATTTGTGCTTAAATGTGAAAACATGCTTTTTAGGCCTTAAATTAGCTAAATTCAATTCACTTTAATTCCATTCGATATCTTGATATGTTTGTTGAGTGATTTCAGGTTCATAAAGCAAGTATTGGATGGAAGAAGTGAGGAGAAAAGCATGCAAAGTGGGAGAACTCATGAAGAAATGAAGGAACCGCAAAGCTGTCAAGCCTGACCTCTTCGCACTCAATCGACCATAACTTGAGCTACAGAGGTCCAATTGAGGCAGTTTCATTTGCGTTGGAAAGCTAACATCTGAGGCTTCGAAATGATATAAAATTTGCCATATATTGCTTCTCGTTTAGGGTGCGCACGCGCACTATACGCGTGTGCGCTGATGCTGCTCGTGGCCCACTAAAGGTGAAATCGCTGGGGGCGATTTCTGAAGCACTTTGGGCCCAATCCAACTCATTTCTTATGCTATTTCATGCAGAATTCAAGCTTGGGCAAGGGAGGAGCAATTTTTTGGTAGTTTTAACATCATGTAGGTTAGATTCTAGAGAGAGAAGCTCCCTCTTCTCTCTAGAATTAGGTTAGGTTAATCCATTTTAGATATAGGTTTTGATTATTGTTCTCATCTTGTTTCTTCTACAATTTCATGCTTCTACACTTTGATTCTCTTAGTTTTCTTATTAATTTCCCTTTTATGATCTCTTTTATGTTCATGGATACTCATGTTGGATTTAGATCTCTTTTAATGCAATTTGATGTTGATGTTTCTCTTATTGATGATTTGAGTTGTTGATTTACTTTTTCTTGCAATTGGTAGTTGGTAGATTTATAATTCTTGCAATTTATGATGTTTACTTTTTATTGCACTCTAGATGTTTGATGAAATGTTTACACTAGTTTTGAGTAGTTTTCTTGACTCTTGGCCTAGGCTAAGGGAATTGGGTAAACTTGAGTCATTGGGTCTCATTGAATTGGTGATTTGAGAACCCTTGGTGATCAATTTGATACTCATTGACACCAACCCACTACTAATCTAATTAGTAGATAGGCTGGGACTTATGGGTTGATGTGATCAAAGCCATTTAACGTACTTCAAGCTTAGGAGTAGATATTACGTACTTAAGGCTTTTGGAAGTAGACTTAATGAGCTTGGTACCTCATAATTATCAATGTATGGTTTATAGACATGGTGATCTCAATTACCTAAGTCTAGCCAAGAGTTCCACTTTCTTTTATTTAGTCAATTGTTCTTTTACTTTGCTTGCCATTTATTTTCTTGCCAAAATATAAAATCAAACCCCCCTTGCATTTTCATAGCCAATAATTGAGCACTTCATTACAATTCCTTGTGAGATGACCCAGAATTTAAATACTTCGGTTAATTTTCATTTGGGGTTTGTACTTGTGACAAAACCAAAATTTAATTTGATTTGAGGATTGACTATTAGTTTGGACTATACTAACAACGGAATTATTTTGTGGAATTCCGAACCGGTATAAATCCTTGTATCAAGGGTTTGTGTGGCTTATAAATTAGAAATTGAACTTAACCCTCTAATACAATTGATTGATTAAGGAATTGATGGTTGGTTGGATTAGAGGAGATCGGATTGCCTAGGAATAGGAATTCAAGCACTTAGGGTTTGCCATAAACTTAATCATTGCATGATCAAAGTAGTTGACATTGAATATTAATCTGGACATCTAAACATCTCCAAAGCCTTAACTTTATTCTCATATCGCTGTCTCAACTATTCACTATTTTTTTTTTCTTAATTTTCTAAATTTTATGCTATTTGCTATTCAAAACTCCTATTTCAACTTGTCTAACTAGAATAATTAATCAACCATTGTTTGCTTAATCCGTTAATCCTCGTAGGATCGACATTCACTCACCTAAGTTTATTACTTAGTACGACCTGGTGCACTTGGGGGTAAGTTGTGGTTAGAAAATCCGTACCATATGTCCACCAAAGGCAGATTCAGGACTACCACCCAACACAAATGGACCTCCTTGATATCTAGTCGGCACTTCAATTCAGATCCACGTTAAGATCCACTGCACCTCCCTCAAATTATGGCTTATAATCACCACCCGGGCTGACAAATTGGGCAATCTCGGCAAAAAAATCACTATCCGCACCGAAGACCTGCTCCTTTTACCTCGAGCTACCGAAGTCCAAAAATAGGGTTCATGCCTCAACCTGGGAACCTCCATCCCCACCCTCAGCAGCTCCACCAAATGTAGAACCCTCAACCCCGCCACCTCCACCCTCGGCCCTACCACCAAATGCAGAACCGCCAGCTCCTCGTCCTCTAGAACCTCCAGAACCACCAGCTCCTCCCCATTCAGTGCCACCCCCACCGCCTCCCTAGCAAAAGCCACTTGTACCTCCTCCCCAACCAGGAGCTACCACCACTCTAACCCCAACCAGACATACCTCCACCATGTCCCCAATCTCTTCGATGACCTTGACTTCCTAGCCCCACCCCTGTTATCCCCATTATCATCATTAATGTCTTTTCCTCATCTAACCCCAATACATCATCGAATCCTGCTACCATAGGCTGGCTATATTAGATGCTAACGCACTCACGAGTCACACTATGCCTGTTGTCTAGCACCTTTGGTCCCTGTTGTCTTACTGGTGCAGCAATATGACCCTGAACAGGAGCATCTGTGGGAATCCTCCCTGGTGAGGATCTACAAGTAACAGATGCCATGTGGTGAATACTTAGGGGAACCATCAGGTCGGTCCTCGACCATTCTTCGACAATAATAAATCGATCTTGATGGCTGGTTCCGGGATATGCTGAACTCCCCCAAGCTGAGATAAAACCCTATCAACCTGATGCCATTCAATTGATGCAAAGTAGATCAATGCAGTAGTTGACTTTTGTAACGACCCAATTTTCAGTATGACATGTTCATACCGAAACATCGAGTGTTACCAACTTAAAATTATACTGACACTATTATTAATAATATCAAGCCTGTAATCAGGTTAATGGAACTCGATTTTTATGAAAAAACTTCCTTAAAGAAAATAAAATTACAACTAAAGAAAAATGCGAGATTACGCAAACTAAAGAGATAAACAGATGCATACACAAACAAGATAATATACTATAATATATATACAACATCCAAAGGAGGACAAGTTAGTTACTCCCTCTTAGTCATGAACATGTATACAACTCATCCAGGGTCTGGCCTATATAGAAATCCCCCTAATCTAACGCTTAGACTAGCCTAGTCTTCTAACCTGATCTCTCAAAAAACAAAAGTGAGAGTCTAAGACAAAAAAAATACTAAACCAGAGAGCTGTCAAAAGAAGATGCTGATGTCGCTACCTAATCGCTGTCAGAAGTCAAGCCCACGATCTCTATGTCCATCTCGCGATCATCATCATCCTCAGAAGTCAGATCCACAACCTCAATCTCCTCATCAGGGTCCTTCTCCTCAACATCCTCGTCGTCAGAAATAACGATGACCTCTAGTGTGCTCTGGGGACTACCATCACTGCTGTCACCTGTGGAAACTGTACCACTAGGAAAAATCTGGTCAACTACTAAGGGATGACCACAAGCTACAATAGAAGTCTCGATAGGCTCTATGGTGAAAGGGTCAGAGGAGCAAGTAAAAAGTGACTCTATCAACATATCCAATCCTACTGGAGGAGACACAGGTATGTAGTCATCGATGATAGGGCCAGCCTCAGGTACCACCTGACCATCTTGCTGTGCTGGAACAAGACCTGCATGTACGTGATCAAAAGGATCATGAACAGAATCGGGATGTAACCAAGATAGCAGAAAAGTATACGGTGCATCAGGATCAAAGAGAGGTGAAGCTAGCGGGTGCTGAAAAGGATGATCTCTAACTACGTACTTACAGACTCGAGGCTCTGCGGCCACTACATGAAAGCTATGAAGGACAAGATCCTCATACACACAAGGCTATTGGAGCTCATAGAAAATGGCACTTGTCTCCATCTGAAGGGGGTAGGAAGATAGAGGGTAAGAACTAGGGAGTTCTTAGTAGGGTCGGGGTGAAACAAGTAAATTTGCTTTTTATATAACTACCATGTGTCTTAGATTAATCAGACCACAATAAAAGAACATAGAGAAAAGAACAAATAAGAGCAAACAGCAACATAACATACAACCACAAGAACGAATTCAAAACACACAAGAGATATGCGCAAACAAGTATGATGCATGTCTAGTCCTAGTACAGGTAATGAGCCATTTTGTCGGTTTCTACCCGCTCCCGACGTAACCCAGCATTACCAGCCGGATATGGCTTTCCTGTTGGCTATACCCCTGTGTACAGGAAATAACCCCTCTGCCATCACAGGGTCCACTGCACGCAGGAATTAACACATCTGCCACTACAGGGATGTATGCCGACACACCTTCTGTATACAGGAAATAACCCCTCTGCCACTTGCTAGATAAATCGATGACAAGAAAAGTCATTGGTGTAGCACTTCAAACCACAATTATCTCATCACATAATCAAATAACTTTCAAGATATAATAATTCTTTATCAAGAATTCCACGATTTCTCTAAAATAATAGACTAAAACAGAGCGGATCATGAGATTTAACTTTAGAATCACTTTTCCAAACATCTCAGAGTTATGCTTAAATTCTATAAATACTTTTAAAAATATGCATAAATATGCCCATGAGACTAAAATACATAAATATGCTTAAACTTTGAAAAATGGCATATTCTGTAAGTTACTTTAATTAAAATAATGTACTTTAAAATTACTCTAAATAACTCCAAACTTCTGTAAAAGAGACCTAGTATTCACTGACTACTTTATAAATTATTCAAAATATTATACAAATTTTCAAATACTCAAAACTCCATTAAAATAAGTAAATTGGGCACGGATCTTGTGTTTTCAAAATAAAATCTTTTTCGTTCAATTAAAGTCATTGTTTCCAAAGCCGTTTTCCACTTTAAACCTCTCACTACAAACCAATTATTTTGAGTTAAGCCTCAAAGAAGTCCCTGAACTTGCACTTGAGCCTCAAAGTGATCCCTAAACTTAATAATTCATCAAATTCGTCCCCGAAATTGCACTCTGGCCCAACCTCATTCCCAATCTGTTCATTTCTCCATCCCTATCCCCTTCCCCATCCCCATCCCCAACCCCTTCTCCTTCTCCTTCCCCTTAGCGTAGAACCACCCCCTCCCAATTCCCAATCTGTTCCATCCCCATCCCTATTCTCATCCCCAACCTTTTCCTTCCCTTTCCCCTTCCCTATCCCCAACCCCTTCTCCTTCCCCTTCCCCTTTCCCTTCTGCTTTTCCAACCTTCTACTTTTTCTTTCACATATATGTTCTGGTTGTTGTTGTTATCGCCGCTAGATGAAAAGGTGAAGATGGAAGAGGAGGAGGAGTCAGAAGCGGGTGGTTGTTGGTACTGTGTGGTGGAGGTTGAGCGGCGGATAGTGTGAGAGTGATGATGAGAGTGGAAAGAATAGTGATCGGAATTTTATTGATTTCAGAAATTTTGTTATTAAATTTGCCATTTCTTTTTGGTTTGCAGTGGTGGTCGTTGATAGTAAGAAATTTTGAAAGGATTTTCTGAGACAGATGAGTTGAATGTTTTGGAATGAAGCTAGTTGCATGACCCATTTAATTAGAAGAGGAAGGGGAAGGGGAAGGGGAAGGAAAAGGGGATGGGGATGGGGATGGAGAAGGAGAAGGAGAAGGGGAAGGTTGAGGATGGGGATGAAAGAGAAGGAGATGAGGATGGGGATGGGGATGGGGAAGGGGAAGAGGAAAGGAAAGGGGATGGGGATGGAGAAGGAGAAGGAGAAGGGGAAGGGGAAGGGGACGGTTGGGGATGGGGATGGGATGGAACAGATTGGGAATTGAGAGCAGAGGGGTGATTCTACGCTAGACTTTCTTTTTTTTTTTCTTTTTTTGGTTCGAATTGGGGGGTCTACGCTGCACCTTTTTTTTATTTTTTTGGTTCAAAACGACATCGTTTTAAGGTTTTGATGAACGGAAAATGTCTCAAGGACTACTATGAGTCCCGGAGTGCAATTTCGGGGACAAATTTGAGGAATTATTAAGTTTAGGGATCACTTTAAGACTCGAGTGCAAGTTCAGGGACTACTTTGAGGCTTAACTCCAATTATTTTTCTTCAAAAACCAAACTCAATTAATTTCAATAAAATTTATATATTTATAAATAAAAGTTTTTATTCATTATTTATAAATTTATTTTTCCCAAAAGTCAACCCTCTCTTCTTTTTTACTCAAAACCTCTGTTCAAAATATTCATTTAGTTATAATTAATTCTAAATCAAAATTCGACCGTCAGAACTCAGTTACTTACTATCATATATCTCAAATTTCAGCCAATTATTCAATAACAACATCTCAGTTCCTCATTTCTCAATATGGTAGAAACACAACAACAAATCCAGCAGTAATTCAACTAAAACTTCAACTACTAACAATCACAGATTTGAGCAATAGATAACAATTCAACTACATATATCAATTAATTCATAATTTTAACCGATTAAAGAGTCAAATCTTACCTCTGTGAAGCGCAGAATACACACAAGATACCAGAGGAGGCTTCTGATCGGTCAAATGGAGTGAAAACATCAAAAACTCGGTGATTCTTTCCCTCCCTTGGTTTGGCCAAAATGGTTCCTGGCAGGGGCAGCTCCTCTTTGCGATCTCACCAAACAAAACACACGTCACCGCATAGAGGAGGAAGATACGGTCACTTCTATCGGATTAGAATTTTTGTAGTGGTCACGAATATTAAGAAATCAAGCTTGGAAGATCTGAAATCAACAAAATCCTCCCATTTCTCTCCATGCACGCCTCGGCTGATCTTAAAGAAAGAGAGAAACTTTTGTTCTTTTATATGAGGTGATTAAGTGGACTAAGTGGCACTTAATTAAGGGTAATGGCATACTTCGTGACACATGGTGCATTAAGTACTGCGTGTCGTGATTTTAAACCGCTGAGTCAGAGAGGTTAATTTTTAAATATCTTGAAAGGTAATTGGGCATGGTAAAAACTCAATTAATTATCTCAAGTGGTGGTACTTAATTAAAATAAGGAATGGGTAAATTACTAATATAAATGACATTAGTAAAGCCGAGCTTTTACAATCTTTCGGGTCCAATATCAAGTGACCGTCATTAATGAAATAAAATTAAATAATAACATAATATTAATATTACATTATTATTCATTTTATTTAAAGATCACAGGAAAAAACTTATCATAGACGTTACGTGAAAAAAACTTATCATAAACTTATCATAGACGTTACGTGAAATAAAACTTGCATACGCGACTCTAACGCAAAAACCAGGATGTTACAACTTCCACAATAGTGTGTGATCAGGCATGAGGATATCAGGATGGACTACTTGGATAACCTCAAGAGCACTGTACGACATCCAAATGAACTGCAACATGACAAGTAGTCAAAATTAACAAAACCATAAATAGATACATGCAAGAATTATGTCATAAACCTAAACAATTATCTGGTATAATCGAAAGCGATTAATGGAAGCTTATACTTACATCATCTACACCCAACCTATCTAGCATATGTCAAGTAGCGATGACCTGAGGACCCTTCTCGTCTGATGATGGCAGGTACCTATCCCACCTGGAAGATTCATAATGATAAGCATTAAATTTAGAAAAAAGGTTTATGAACTAGTGCACTGTAAACATCATCCATGAAAAGTACTCACCTCGATGCAAGCGGCCAGAGTATGGCGTCAAACCCTCGGGTCCTGAGCGTGGGAAAAAAGCCAAAAAATTTAAGACTGTAGCAATGCCAATGGCCCAGCTAGGTTCTTAAAATTTTAGTTAGCAACCCTACAAAGAAACCTGTACAACCAAGACAAAGTAGCTGAACCCCAGCTATACTTGCCTTGCCCATCAAGGTCCACAACATACGAAAGCCACTGTAAATGAACCCTAGCACCATAATATAACCACGCGCATAAATTTGTACCATTGCATCTGATGCATTGGCGGGCAAGACTTTGAACTTGTTCTGGAACCACGAAAAAGAAACTGTGAACTCATCGATACAATTATCTGGTGGAAGTTCACTGAACAACTCTCCAAACGACACCCAAGCAGGCTTTTCCCCTCCATCAACTGCTCGAAGTCTCTAAGACATCCACTAACTACATGTCTGTCAATAGGGAGGTCAAACTGGTATGCCACATCCTATAGAGTTATTGGTGCACGAAATTGTGATCTCTGGTAATGGCTCCAAAAACTTGGTGCTCTAATCTCAATTCATAATTTGTCATCTAAGATAGCATACAACTGATCAAAGATGTCTAATACAATAGTAAGAAGTCCTATTTATAATAAACTAGCTACTAGGGTTTACAGAAGTAAGTAATTAATGCATAAATCCACTTCCGGGGCCCACTTAGTGTGTGCTTGGGCTGAGCTTGAATGTTACACGTGCAGAGGCTCTTTCTGGAGTTGAACGCCAGGTTGTAACGTATTTCTGGCGTTCAACTCTGGTTTGTGACTTGTTTCTGGCGTTTAACTCCAGACAGCAGCGTAGAACTGGCGTTCAACGCCCATTTTACATCGTCTAAACTCATTCAAAGTATGGACTATTATACATTGCTGGAAAGCCCTGGATGTCTACTTTTCAACGCAATTAAAAGTGCGCCATGTTGAGTTTTGTAGCTCCACAAAACCCACTTTGAGTGCAGGGAGGTTAGAATCCAACAGCATCAGCAGTCCTTCTTCAACCTCTGAATCTGATTTTTGCTCAAGTCCCTCAATTTCAGTCAGAAAATACCTGAAATCACAGAAAAACACACAAACTCATAGTAAAGTCCAGAAATGTGAATTTAACATAAAAACCAATAAAAACATCCCTAAAAGTAACTAGATTCTACTAAAAACATACTAAAAACAATGCCAAAAAGCGTATAAATTATCCGCTCATCACAACACCAAACTTAAATTGTTGCTTGTCCCCAAGCAACTGAAAATCAAATAGGATAAAAAGAAGAGAATATACTATAAATTCCAAACTATCAATGAAACATAGCTCCAATAAGATGAGCGGGACTTATAGCTTTTTGCCTCTTGAATAGTTTTGGCATCTCACTTTATCCATTGAAAAAGTCCCCAATTAGAGGTGTCCAGAGTTCTTAAGCACACTCTTCTTTCTGCTTTGGACCTTGACTTTAACCGCTCAGTCTCAAGTTTTCACTTGACACCTTCACGCCACAAGCACATGGTTAGGGATAGCTTGGTTTAGCCGCTTAGGTCAGGATTTTATTCCTTTAGGCCCTCCTATCCACTGATGCTCAAAGCCTTGGGATCCTTTTTATTTTCCCTTGCCTTTTGGTTTTAAGTGTTATTGGCTTTTTGCTCTTGCCTCTTGGTTTTAAGAGCTTTTGGCTTTTTCTGCTTGCTTTTTCTTTTTCTTTCTATTTTTTTTTTGCCTATATATTTTTTTTTCTGCAAGCTTTGTTCTTTGCTGCTTTTTCTTACTTCAAGAATCATTTTTATGATTTTTCAAATTATCAAATAACATGTCTCCTTGTCATCATTCTTTCAAGAGCCAACATTTTTAACATTCTTAAACAACAACTTCAAAAGACATATGCACTGTTCAAGCATTCATTCAGAAAACAAGAAGCATTGTCACCACATCAATATAATTAAACTAAGTTCAAGGATAAATTCGAAACTCATGTACTTCTTGTTCTTTTGAATTAAAACAGTTTTCATTTAAGAGAGGTGATGGATTCATAGGACATTCATAACTTTAAGACAAAGTTACTAACTACTAATGATCATGTAATAAGACACAAACATAGATAAGCATTTAACATAGAGAAAACGAAAAACAAAAAGTGAGAACAAGGAATGAGTCCACCTTAGTGATGGTGGCGTTTTCTTCTTGAGGAACCAATGATGTCCTTGAGCTCTTCTATGTCTCTTCCTTGTCTTTGTTGCTCCTCCCTCATTCTTTTTGATCTTCTCTAATTTCATGAAGGATGATGGAGTGCTCTTGATGTTCCACCCTTAGTTGTCCCATGTTGGAACTTAATTCTCCTAGGGAGGTGTTGATTTGCTCCCAGTAGTTTTGTGGAGGAAAATGCATTTGAGGCATCTCCGGGATCTCATGGTGATGAGCTTCCTGTGCCTCTTGAGCTCCATGAATGGGCTCTCTTTCTTGCTCCATCTTTTTCTTAGTGATGGGCTTCTCTTTCTCAATGTGAATGTCTCCTTCTATGAAAGCTCCAGCAGAGTAACATAGATGGCAAATAAGATGAGGAAAAGCTAGCCTTGCCCCAAGGGAGGGCTTTTCGGCTATTTTGTAGAGTTCAAGGGAGATGACTTCATGAACTTCTACTTCCTCTCCAATCATGATGCTATGGATCATGATGGCCCGATCCACAGTAACTTCAGATCGGTTGCTAGTGGGGATGATGGAGCGTTGGATGAACTCCAACCATCCTCTAGCCACAGGCTTGAGGTCCAGTCTTCTTAGTTGAACCGGCTTGCCTTTGGAGTCAATCTTTCATTGAGCTCCTTCCACACATATGTACATGAGGACTTGGTCCAACCTTTGATTAAAGTTGACCCTTCTAGTGTAGGGGCGCTCATCTCCTTGCATCATAGGCAAGTTAAACGCCAACCTCACATTTTCCGGACTAAAATCTAAGTATTTCTCCCGAACCATTGTAACATAATTCTTTGGATTCGGGTTCCTAGTGATCCATGCATTGGCATAGAACTCTTGAACCATTAGGATGCCGACTTGTTGGATGGGGTTTGTTAGAACTTCCTAACCTCTTCTTTGGATTTCATGTCGGATCTCCGGATACTCATTTTTCTTGAGTTTGAAAGGGACCTCGGGGATCACCTTCTTCTTGGTCACAACATCATAGAAGTGGTCTTGATGAGCTTTGGAGATGAACCTTTCCATCTCCCATGACTCGAAGGTGGAAGCTTTTGTCTTCCCTTTCCCTTTTCTAGAGGATTCTTCGGTCTTGGGTGCCATCAATGGTAATGGAAAAACAAAAAGCTTATGCTTTTACCACACCAAACTTAGAATTTTGCTCGCCCTCGAGCAAGAGAAGAAAGAATAGATGAAGAAGAAGAAGAAAATATGGAGAGGGGG
>NC_029793.2:92564309-92568600 GCF_000816755.2 Arachis ipaensis
AAACGCCAGTAAGGTCTTCCTTCAGGGTGTGATTTTTCTTCTGCTGTTTTTGATTCCGTTTTCAATTTTTATATTTATTTTGTGACTCTACATGATCATGAACCTAATAAAACATGAAAAACAATGAAAATTAGATAAATAAACATTGGGTTGCCTCCCAACAAGCGCTTCTTTAATGTCAATAGCTTGACAGTGGGCCCTCATGGAGCCTCACAGATGTGCAGAGCTTTGTTGAGACCTCCCAACACCAAACTTAGAGTTTGGATATGGGGGTTTGACACCAAACTTAGAGTTTGGTTGTGGCCTCCCAACACCAAACTTAGAGTTTGACTGTGTGGGCTCTGTTTGACTCTGCTTTGAGAGAAGCTTTTTAAGCTTCCTTTCCATGGATGCAGAGAGAGATCCTTGAGTTGTAAACACAAGGTTGTCCTCATTTATTTGAAGGATCAATTCTCCTCTGTCCACATCAATCACAGCTCTTGCTGTGGCTAGGAAAGGTCTTCCTAGGATGATGGATTCATCCTCATCCTTCCCAGTATCTAGGACTATGAAATCAGTAGGGATGTAAAGGCCTTTAACCTTTACTAACACGTCCTCTACTTGTCCATAAGCCTGTTTTCTTGAATTGTCTGCCATCTCTAAAGAGATTTTAGCAGCTTGCACCCCATAGATTCCTAGTTTCTCTATTACAGAGAGGGGCATGAGGTTTATTCCTGAACCAAGGTCACACAGAGCCTTAAAGATCATGGTGCCTATGGTACAAGGTATTAAGAACTTTCCAGGATCCTGTTTCTTCTGAGGCAATGTCAGTTGGTCCAGATCACTTAGTTCATTGGTGAACAAGGGAGGTTCATCTTCCCAAGTTTCAATGCCAAATAATTTGGCATTCAGCTTCATGATTGCACCAAGGTACTTGGTGACTTGCTCCTCAGTGACGTCCTCATTCTCTTCAGAAGAGGAATACTCATCAGAGCTCATGAATGGCATAAGGAGGTTTAATGGAATCTCTATGGTCTCTAGTTGAGCCTCAGAATCTTTTGGTTCCTCAGAGGGAAACTCCTTATTGTTCACTGGACGTCCCAGGAGGTCTTCCTCACTGGGATTCACGTCCTCTCCTTCCTTTACAGGTTCGGCCATGGTGATCAATTCAATGGCCTTGCACTCTCCTTTTGGATTTTCTTCTGTATTGCTTGGGAGAGTACTAGGAGGAATTTCAGTGATCCTTTTACTCAGTTGGCCCACTTGTGCTTCCAAATTTCTAATGGAGGATCTTGTTTCATTCATGAAACTCACAGTGGCCTTAGATAGATCAGAGACTAAGTTTGCTAGATTAGAAGTATTTTGTTCAGAGTTCTCTGTCAGTTGCTGAGTGAATGATGGAAAAGGTTTACTATTGTTAAACCTGTATCTTCCACCATTATTAAAGCCTTGTTGAGGCTTTTGTTGATCCTTCCATGAGAGATTTGGATAATTCCTCCATGATGGATTATAGGTGTTTCCATAAGGTTCACCTAAGTAATTCACCTCTGCTATTGCAGGGTTCTCAGGATCATAAGCTTCTTCTTCAGAAGATGCCTCTTGAGTACTGTTGGATGCAGCTTGCATTCCATTCAGACTCTGAGAAATCATATTGACTTGCTGAGTCAATATTTTGTTCTGAGCCAATATGGCATTCAGAGTATCAATTTCAAGAACTCCCTTCTTCATAGGCGTCCCATTATTAACAGGATTCCTCTCAGAAGTGTACATGAACTGGTTATTAGCAACCATGTCAATGAGTTCTTGAGCTTCTGCAGGCGTTTTCTTTAGGTGAATGGATCCACCTGCAGAAGTATCCAATGACATCTTTGATATCTCAGATAAACCATCATAGAATATATCCAGGATGGTCCATTCTGAAAGCATGTCAGAAGGACACTTTTTGGTCAGCTGCTTGTATCTTTCCCAAGCTTCATAAAGGGATTTACCTTCTTTCTGTCTGAAGGTTTGAACATCCACTCTAAGCTTGCTCAGCTTTTGAGGAGGAAATAACTTGGCTAAGAAAGCCGTGACCATTTTATCCCAAGAGTTTAGGCTGTCTTTGGGTTGAGAGTCCAACCACACTCTAGCTCTGTCTCTTACAGCAAAAGGGAAAAGCATGAGCCTATAGACTTCAGGATCTACTCCATTAGTCTTAACAGTATCACATATCTGCAAGAATTCAGTTAAGAACTGAAAAGGATCTTCAGATGGAAGTCCATGAAACTTGCAGTTCTGCTGCATCAGAGAAACTAATTGAGGTTTCAGCTCAAAGTTGTTTGCTCCAATGGCAGGAATGGAGATACTTCTTCCATGTAAATTGGAATTTGGTGCAGTAAAGTCACCAAGCATTCTCCTTGCATTATTGTTGTTGGGTTCGGCTGCCATCTCCTTTACTTGTTCGAAATTTTCAATAAGGTTGTCTCTGGATTGTTGTAACTTAGCTTCTCTTAGTTTCCTCTTCAGAGTCCTTTCAGGTTCTGGATCAGCTTCAACAAGAATGTCTTTTTCCTTGTTCCTGCTCATAAGAAAGAGGAGAGAACAAGAAAAGAAGAGGAATCCTCTATGTCACAGTAAAGAGGTTCCTTATAGTTAGTAGAAGAAGAAAAGGAATAGGGGTGAAGAAGAATGAAGAATCCAAACACAAGGATAAGGATAGGAGCAGTGATGTGAGATGAAGAGGAGTGTTAGTAGATGAATAAATACTTAGAAGGAGATGAGGGAGAAGGATTTTCGAAAATAATTTTTGAAAAAGAGTTAGTGATTTTCGAAAATAATTTTTGAAAAGTGTTAGTAATTTTCGAAAATTAAAATAAAAAATGAAAATAATTAGTTAATTAAAAAGAAATTTTGAAAAAGAGGGAAGATATTTTCGAAAATTAGAGAGAGAGAGTTAGTTAGGTAGTTTTGAAAAAGATAAGAAACAAACAAAAAGTTAGTTAGTTAGTTGAAACAAATTTTGAAAAGATAAGAAGTTAGGAAGTTAGAAAAGATATTTTGAAATCAAATTTTTGAAAAAGATAAGATAAGAAGATATTTTTGAAAAGATATGATTGAAATTAGTTTTTGAAAAAAGATTTGATTTTTAAAATCATAATTAATGACTTGATTCACAAGAAATCACAGGATATGATTCTAGAACTCAAAGTTTGAATCTTTCTTAACAAGCAAGTAACAAACTTGAAATTTTTGAATCAAAACATTAATTGATGATGTTATTTTCGAAAATTATGATATAAAGGTAAGAAAAATATTTTTGAAAAATATTTTTGTAATTTTCGAAAATAACTAAGAAAATTGAAAAAGATTTGATTTTTGAAAAAGATAGGATTTTAAATTGAAAATTTTGACTTGACTCATGAAAACAACTAGATTTTAAAAATTTTTGAAAAAGTCAAATCTAATTTTCAAAATTTTAAGAGAGAAAAAGGGAAAGATTTTTTTTTTATTTTTTGAATTTTTATGATGAGAGAGAAAAACATGCAAAATGATGCAATGCATGAAAATTTAGGATCAAAGTATGTGATGAATGCAAGAACACTATGAATATCAAGATGAACACCAAGAACACTTTGAAGATTATGATGAATATCAAGAACATATTTTTGAAAATTTTTATATGCAAAGAAAACATGCAAGACACCAAACTTAGAAATCTTTCATGTTTAGACTCTATGGATGCAAAAAGGCACATGTAAAACAAGAAAAGATGCAAAACAAGAAAACATCAAGATCAAACAAGAAGACTTACTAAGAACAACTTGAAGATCATGAAGAACACCATGAATGCATGAATTTTTCGAAAAATGCAAGATGAACATGCAATTGACACCAAACTTTAAATCTGACTCAAGACTCAAATAAGAAATACAAAATATTTTTTTTGATATTTATGATTTTATGATTTTTTTGTATTTTCTTTTAATTTTTTCGAAAATCATTTTGAAAAAGAAAAATAAGGATTCCAAAATTTTTAATATGAATTCCAGGAATCTTATGCTCTTTAGTCTAAAGCTCCAATCAAAGGGTCAGGCATGGCTTAATAGCCAGCCAAGCTTTAGTATGTAACTCAGACATGACAAGCCTAACATGCCCTACAGAGGAATTAGACATGGCTTTACAGCCAGCCATGCTTCATGAAACACTAGAAATCATTCTTAAAAATTCTGAAGAAAAATATATTTTTGAAAACATTTTTATTTTAAAATATTTTTTATTTTTTTCGAAAACAGATGAGAAGTTTTTGAAAGATTTTTGAAAAATTTTTGAAAAC
>NC_029793.2:92568711-92571749 GCF_000816755.2 Arachis ipaensis
CAATCGCGAGTTTGAAGCTCGTCACAGTCATTCAATCCCAGAATCCTACTCGGAATACCACAGACAAGGTTTAGACTTTCCGGATTCTCATGAATGCCGCCATCAATCTAGCTTACACCACGAAAATTCTGATTAAGAGATCTAAGAGATAATCATTCAATCGAAGGTAGAACGGAAGTGGTTGTCAGGCACGCGTTCATGGGGAATGATGATGATTGTCACGTTCATCACATTCAGGTTGAAGTGCGAATGAATATCTTAGAAGCGGAATAAGTTGAATTGAATAGAAAACAGTAGTACTTTGCATTAATCTTTGAGGAACAGCAGGGCTCCACACCTTAATCTCTGGAGTATAGAAACTCTACCGTTGAAAATACATAAGTGAAAGGTCCAGGCATGGCCGAATGGCCAGCCCCCAAAACGTGATCTAAGATAGCATACAACTGATCAAAGATGTCTAATACAATAGTAAGAAGTCCTATTTATAATAAACTAGCTACTAGGGTTTACAAAAGTAAGTAATTGATGCATAAATCCACTTCCGGGGCCCACTTGGTGTGTGCTTGGGCTGAGCTTGAATGTTACACGTGCAGAGGCTCTTTCTGGAGTTGAACGCCAGGTTGTAACGTATTTCTGGCTTTCAACTCTGGTTTGTGACTTGTTTCTGGCGTTTAACTCCAGACAAGAGCGTAGAACTGGCGTTCAACGCCATTTTACGTCGTCTAAACTCGTTCAAAGTATGGACTATTATACATTGCTGGAAAGCCCTGGATGTCTACTTTCCAACGCAATTGGAAACGCGTCATTTTGAGTTTTGTAGCTCCAGAAAATCCACTTTGAGTGCAGGGAGGTCAGAATCCAACAGCATCAGCAGTCCTTCTTCAACCTCTGAATCTGATTTTTGCTCAAGTCCCTCAATTTCAGTCAAAAAATACCTGAAATCACAGAAAAACACACAAACTCATAGTAAAGTCCAGAAATGTGAATTTAACATAAAAACTAATGAAAACATCCCTAAAAGTAACCAGATTCTACTAAAAACAGTGCCAAAAAGCGTATAAATTATCCGCTCATCAGTTATCATGCACTCTCCAAATGGCATATGAAACATATGGGTCTCAGGACGCTATCACTCCACAAATGCACTTATCAGTGGCTCATCAAGCTTGAACCAATAATTATTCAACCTTGCAACATGTAGTAAATTGGCACAATCTAAGTAGGGAACTACACGGTCATGCATTATCATCTTTTATTATCTACAGACACTCCTAATACATCAAGTTGGCTGATAAAACAGAAATATTAAGGCCACAACTTATGGGGTTAGTATACATAAAAAATATATAATTCAAAGTAAAAAAAATAATATGGAATAAGCCAATGATGTAAAACAGGCCAAGTTATAGGTATTCATTATAATATCACAAGTCTAACATCACAAGCATAAATGCATTATAAATGAAATTTCTGATTTTAAGTCGCTAGGTTCACCTAAGTCTAACATCCTTTATAATCATCCAAAAACTTGAAAATTCACTAAATAATAAAACCCTAAATTTCATAATCACAAATGTTCTAACAGTCAATCACACCTATCGGCCTTTAAACCAGCCATGATCTCATTAGATATTCATATTGAAATTAGATTAAATTTATAAGGATATAAACGTCATCAATAGATCAATGACATCAACTAAATCAACTAAATACAGATTCTGATAACTAACCTTTTCATTGATAAATTTGGCAACATACACAATACTGTTTAGGCGGTATATATCTCCCTCATTGGCAGCCATCCTTACCTCAGGGTTGATTCTTCCCACTCTGCCGCACAAATCGCCGTTCTGTGACACACATCTGCCGCCGCAACCTCGCCGCTGTACGCCTTGATGCCTCCACTCACCACCCCTTCTCCCACTGCTGCAGGATCTCTTCCTCCCTAACCTTCTCTCCAACAGCTTGGATATGGTGAAAATGATGACTCTTTGTGTGCAAGGTTAATCGCTGCAACATCTTCAGCTTCCAAACCGAGTATAAATCGTCGTAGCCTCCTCAGGGTTAGGTAAGTTGAGGGTAAATCGTGATTTGGTGTTGAGAGTGTGTAGTTTTGAACATAAATCGTGGCTAGGTGCTGAGGGTTAGTTGTTGCACATAAATCGTGTCAGTCCCTTGTGTTTTTGCCACGAAATGCGTAAATTCTCTCACCTTGGGATGATTTACTCTCAATTTGTAAAGTTGGCTACCCTAGAACGATTTATGGGTGTTTTTTCAGAAATTATTCTTGCATAAATCATCCTAGGGTGTAATAGTTAACATATTATATAAACCACAAGGCCCTGAGACGATTTATATATTATTAAGAATAGAAAATTCACGTTTTAAATTTTGCTTTAGAGGAATCAAGTAATTTTGGAAGGTGTTTATTTTATTTAAGTAAAAAAATCCGAATTCTAATTTAGTATATGACATTTTAAATGTTTTATTTTAGTTCCAAAAATTTTTAAATGTTCTATTTCAATTCTAAAAAAGTTTTAAGCGGGATTTAATATTGTCCTATCATTAAATTTAACACAAACAATTCCCATATTAAAAAGCCAATAATATTTGGTTTCAATATGTAAGTAAAATCGATCCATCAGCGATCACTAATATAAAAATTTTTCCTTTAATTTTGAAGCGTTGATAATTGATTGTTAAGATTTGGAGTTTTGTACAAAAGAAAAATTAAGAACAAGCGTTATAAAAAAATTTGATTATATTTTTTTAATACATAGAAAAAGATATGACTTAATTAATAATATTATTAACGTCCAGGGATGGAGTTAGAGTAATTTTTAGGATGATAATTTAAACTGTGACTATTAATTGTCTTTTTCATTTTACTTGTAATCGTCCTCCACCTCCGATCACATCCAATTCCCTCGTTACATAGGGATTTAATTTTAAAAATTACATATTTCTAGAAATAAAAAATATAATGAGGGAGAATTAAAATTAAAAAAAAGATCTCAATATAAAAATATAATTAGAGG
>NC_029793.2:92572944-92575181 GCF_000816755.2 Arachis ipaensis
TGATACCGTGCCAATTCATAGGCATAAAATTCGAATTCAATTTGACCCGACCAATATTAGATCTGCACGCATTTTCACTTTGGTTTCATCGAAAAGGGAAATACTACATTTTTCATCGTTATGTAATTACATTTTTTATGCCATGTGATTTGTCACATATCTTTTGGCAAAAACTCTGATTGTTTAACATTATAGAAAACATGGTGAATTTTGTTGGTGAAGGCCAATAATGTTTACGTGTACCACAATGTCTTCGTGCATTATGTGTGAGAACGTAGCCTTAATGTTCAAGTTAAGGTTTTCTTACATACAAAGCAAGGAAGCAAAACTGAACTAAGAACCTCTCTGTTCCTTTTTCCCCTTATCCTATGGCAATGTGGCAGTAACACCCACCACATGCCACTTTATTTTCTTTTGTGTTCTTTTTGTGTACATATATTCCAGGATGCCACCCCAACAAAAGAAAACGAAATAAAAAATATTTTATGTAAACATTTTATCTTTTGACATTAAGTAATTAGTTAAAACACACATCTTTAAATGGAATACAAAATTTATATCCTATCTAATAGTATAGATTATATAGAGATGTGCCGACGAACTTTGAGTATGGTAATAATATATAATATAATACTACTAAATTACGAAAAAAAAATAAAAATAAAAAAATAAAAACGCTTGTATCTGAGCATGTAATTCAACAAAATCTAGATGAACAACCACTCTATATTTTGGTATATTTACATTCTTTTTGTAGGTGGGGAAGGCAACCATACCACAGTGCTTTTTGTGAGAGACCAATCAACAACAATAGTAATTGAAACAATTTAGAAAAAAAGGTCAAATAAGCAAAGTCCACATGTAGGCATCAACAAATGCATCACATTCTTCACTAGAACAACAAAATAAAAAGGGTCTTAATGTGTTGTTATATATCACCACAAAAATTAAAGTGACAAAATTAGCTTCCTCATCCAAAATAAATAATAATAATAAAAAAACTTCACCATTGTTCATTCATGGCAGATCATCAGAGACAGAGGATCCACCCTGTGGTGGTGGAAGCTCCACCGCCACCTACCACTCCATTGGTACCTCCAGGTTCCTCGAGATCAGAAAAGGGCAGTAGTAACCCTTATCATCGTCCTTCTCCTCTTCTGTTGCAACATTCACATGCCATGCCACCAATTATACCGTTACCACCAAAGAAAAGATCAAGAAGCTGCTTCTGCAGGTGCTTATGTTGGACATTATTCTTGATTTTCCTCTTGTTCATTCTCATTGCTGCAATCGCCACAACCATCTACTTTGTCTTCAAACCAAAGCTTCCAGATTACTCAGTTGACACCTTAAGGATCAATGATCTTAGGCTCAACTTCGACATGAGTTTGTATGCCAAGTTCGAAGTGAGGATCACAGCAACAAATCCAAACAAGAAGATTGGTATATACTATGAAAAGGATGGGAGAATGAGTGTATGGTATACAAACACTGAACTCTGCCAAGGCTCGCTGCCGGAATTCTACCAAGGACATCAAAACAGGACAGTTCTGAATTTGTCCTTGAGTGGTCAGGTGCAGGCCGGGAGCACAATTATGGCAGCGATACAGCAGCAACAGCAGACAGGAAGGATTCCATTGGATCTTAAGGTGAAGGCGCCGGTAGCAATCAAGCTCGGGATGCTGAAGCTGAGGAAGGTGAAGGTCTTGGGGGAATGCCAGTTGCTGGTGGATAGCTTGTCATCTAATAATCTCATAAGCATCAAGGCTAGCAACTGTAAATTTAGGATGAAACCTTAGATTTGAGCGTGTACATGAGAGGGCTAGATATTATGTTTGCCTTATATAATGTGATTTCATTATTTTCAATATGGGGTTTGAATATTTATTGATTTTTCACTAAGATACAGCTATAGCCAGTATCTTACCGTTTTTCCCCCTCCCAGTAACGATAGACATACAGATTTGAGATTTCATGATACCTGCTTTTAATGCCTATAATCAAATTGAACCAATTTTTATTGCATTATCAGTATGGTTTCATAAAAACTTGTATACAGAAGAAACAATTCCAGTGATTATTCAATCTGAATCTCTTGAGGAGCTGCTTCAGTTGTTGAGCCTTCTGCACCAGTTTCTTCTTCACTAATACCAGCAGCTTCCACAGTCCTCGTAATCCATTCCTTCAGTGGCTCCTCATTCAAATCAAGCCTCAAAATACCTGCAAACACGCCACCC
>NC_029793.2:92575337-92581041 GCF_000816755.2 Arachis ipaensis
CCAATCAAAGTAGAGAGGTAAGAACATCATCAAATTGCAATGCCAAAAACTATGAACATCATTTCATGCAGAATGTTCCTTTAGCTAATGTTCCTTTAGCTAATAGTACTTTGACAAAAGTCAATTTCGCCATATCTTTGGGTCAGGAGGTATGAACTGGGCAAAACAAAGTTGAGACTAGTGTTAGCCATTTATCAAACTAACAAGGTTTCAAATTGGCTAGTTCAGATAGTTAGTCAGTAATTGTTCAAAAAGGAACAAGCTTTTCATTTAGCTTCTCAAAGCTGAGCATTGAAAAGCCCTAGAGAGAAGTATTTTCATTGATGGCATAAAATTTGTCAAATAAATACATTCATCTAAAGAAGTTATGATTCTATGATCAAACTTCTATCGGTGAGAGAATGCATGTTCTTTCTACAGTGGCCTGTATGTGTATGCTTAACATATACTCCAGTATCAATCACACTCAGTTAAATTAGCAAATGTAATTCCAATTACGCAGAAAACTACTACAACTGAAAATGACTTTTGTATCATACTTGGTCTGCGAATGATATACTAACAAAAAAGAGTTACTCTTACACCCATATTATATGAGTTTATTAACTCATATTATCTATGAAAGAAAGACAGGAAGTAGTGGAAGAAAGGAAGAGAGAGGAAAGCGATAATTAAGGAAGAAAAATAGAATTATAAGGGAACTTTTGTAAACTCAACATAAATTTATCTAATATTTAAATTTCTCCACCATTTCCTTAACTCCCATGTACATTTAAAAGTATACAGTTATGTCTAGACTGAGGTACTAATGCTGTAAAATGGAATAATTGTAACTAATAACTTCATCCCAATGTGAAGATATTTTAGTCAAATTTTACTACCACTAGTTGCCTTATGATAGAGAAATTCAATTTAACGGATAAGTTCATGTCATGTCATGTTTTCAGTATATTAGTCCAAACTCCCAACTCACTTTAATCCGTCTTCCACCTGCAGTTTCGTCTGTTGAGAACTCAATCATTAGCGAATCAGCATAGGGAAAGCGCTACAAAATTATGAATGTAAATAATCAATTCAGCTTAAACTGAAATTTAAAGTGTAGACACAAAAGGTTTCATGACACATTTATCTGGAGCAGGAATATCATTATTTGTTCCCCATACCATAACCACCAGTCAACCAAAGCAAACATTCAAAGATATCAATGGACCCCCCTATATCATGACTACTACCAACAAAGCTAAATCTTTTTGCAGTTTTGACTTTAGCCCTAAGTTAAAGCAATCATATATTTCCAGAAGTTATATCCTTTTCCAGATTCTGTTTTCATTTTCACTGATTTCTGTTCTCATGATTATGTAAAGAAAAAGAAACAAAAAAATTAGGGTTTATCATATCAAGGTTTGACAAATTTCGATTTCTATTTTGCAGGTTTAGGATACAAATTAGGGTTGCTTAAACTGTTATGAAAGCTAAGCTATTCTAGAATCACCTAAACTTTTGGAGAACTAGAACTACCTTATTAGAATAAAATTAATAATTACCTTGAGAGCTTCTTGAATGATGGGGTCTTTCGCTGGATTGAAGAAACACCATGTGACCCCATTTGAAGAATTACTGCTATCATTCTTATTATTATAATTCATATTAATAGCACTGCACCCGAAATTTCTGCTGCTTCTGCTGGCTATGAATGAGGGTGACGATAGCGGGTTTAACCTAATTTTCTGCTTCGATTTCCACTGCGACAGTACAAATAAGTTGGTTAATTAAATAATACAAGAAGAAGACGAAGAAGAAGAACGATGAAGAAGGAAAACGGACCAAAGTGGATGGAAGTGGAAGATGAGAGTGAACCACAAGAGACATAGTAAAGTAGTTACAGTTTCCTTCTTCAATCTGCAGTGCACAGCCACGAACGAATCACGCTTAAGCTTGACACAAATTGATAAAAATCCGAATCTGTTACCTATATTTGTTTCCTCCTTCCGACTCTGGAATGCAATTGAAATGGAAAGTGTTGAATGTAGTCCATTAAAATTATAAAAAAAAAAAAGAACGGAAAGTGGTTTTTAAATGGGTCCATTTAGTGTATAGATGTATAGATTTTTGTTTTTATTGCATCTCCTATGGACATGTGGTGTTTTTTGTTGGCTGGAAGCAGCTAGCCGTCAGGAAGCTGGCGAGGCTCATTGGAGGGTTGGGTGAGCCGGCTGGACAGGGTGATTCAGAACGAGATTTCGTTCTAGAGAGTTCTGTTGGTGTCATAGTTAGGCCTTTTGGTTTGTTCCCAAAAAAGAATGGATGTAACCCAGGAAGTACTTTGGGTCAGTCTTCTCCTTTCATCAAAAGAAATCTTATCAGCGTTAACTAAGACCGCCGCCGCATGTCTCGTGACTCTCACTGTCTCCGACAATTGGGTACTGCGTCTGTTCCGGATGCTCCCTCCTGGTCAACGACTTCTCCACGGACGCCAATCTCCAGCTCATGCGTCGTAGCCAGGTAGCGGTGGTGCTCACAGACGTCATCTTGGTCAGGGGCGCATGTCCCCTAGATAGTCGTGCTGCTCGTCCTCCGCCGTGCTTGTCAGTCGAAGGTAAGAGCTGCTCTGCCCACTGAATGATCTGCTTTGAGTGTTGGCTTCGAAACGTGTTTAGGTTAGGTCGAGTATGTGTATTGCATTTGAAACGTATATTGTGAAGTTATAGTTACTGGTATTGGCTTCAAGGGAAAAATTTGAAATGCTGCTGATGTTGTGGATATAGGATTAGGAATTCATGGTTTTAGTCCGGTTGGAGTTTGGGTAGTTGGTTAAAGACTGAGTCACACTAGATGATTCTTCTTCTTTCACAAACTCCTATATGAACAAATTATTAGATTCCTTAAACATATATTTTAGTTAAATATTAGTAAGTTCAATATATTGTGGGTTTGGAAAATTGTTATTGCTATGGATACTACTAGCAAGCTAGGCATGATAATGAATACAAAGCTGTTGAAAAGGCACTTCCTGTTACTGATCCATAGGCGATTTTCATGTTTTAGTAAGAATTTTGATGGCTCAGATTTTCTCCATAGAGATTAAGTTAAACTACTAATTCGATGTAGTCTTAATGTAAAGTAGTTTGTTTTTTCAAAATAGAATGTCCTTTCCTGGTTTGCGTCTAAATATTAGAGCTGTTGTAAAATTGAGGATTTGTAGTACTCTACTAAGCATGGGCACCTTCATAGACACTAGAGACATAGATATGGTAATTTTAATTTTTTATTTCGTAGTGGACATGCCACAAATATATCATGTAAAGAAGGTTGTAAATGATTTATAATTAGATCTTCATATGTTTTTGATATTATAAGATCCGTTGTAGTTTTTTTATTTTTTAATTCCTGCCGATAAAACCTGGAAAGGGTTTTTACCCTGTTGTCTACAAATCTGCTGGGAACCTTGTTGAACTCATGGTGCTGTGTAGGTTCTTAATATTTTGTTTTTTAACTTCATGAAGATGCGCTAAAGTTGGTGAGCTATGTTAAGGAAAGGAATACTTTGTTCAACCTAGTTTTTCATTCTACGAAGAAATAGATGAATTAAACTAAAGCGGTTAAGTAGAAGGCAAGATGAGCGAATATTTGTTGTTAGTTTGGTTAACTCCGCATTTTTTGTTTTTGTTTTTGGTGAATGTCTTGATGAATTCGGAAGTCATATAATATGTTTTAATTAGTTAATTATAACTTCAGTAGTGGTATAATCTGTTTTTTTTTTTTAATAATGATGCGGTGGAGTTTGTGACTTTTAGTCATTGCTTAATGGGATTAGTTCGTGGAGTCATGCAGTTATCCAGACTTGAGGGTTTATATCGTTCCATGGGTGGTGGGGTTCATGTGCATTTTTGTTGGAATCAGGAGATATGGTTATGAATATGTACATGGATTGTTGCTGCCAGGGTGGGTGATGTATGATTTTCACATTGAAGTTGGAGTAAATGAGATTTTCGTGCAGTGGCGAAGAAATTGTTTGTTCAGTTTAGGATAGATACTCAGGTTGGGTCTTTGTAGTTTGATAAACCCCAATTTTGTGGTTTATCTTGTGCTTATTTTAGGGACTTTTATCACCTTTTCCCATATTTATTCAATGAAATAGCATGGTTTTGTAATTCTCCCGTAATTTGTGCTTAAGTGTAAAAACATGCTTTTTAGGCCCTTAAATTGGTGATTTTAAGTCACTTTAATTCCATTCGATGCCTTGATGTGTTTGTTGAGTGATTTCAGGATTATAAGGCAAGTATTGGATAGAAGAAATGAAGAGGAAAGTATGCAAGTGGAGAATTCATGAAGAAATGAGCAAAATGGAAAATTAAGGGCCACGCACACGCGCCATGCACGCGTACGCGTGCATTGAATATTCACAAGCCACGCGCACGTGTCGATATTCGCACGTGACCCACTTAAAGTGAAATTGCTGGGGGCAATTTTTGAGCTACCCAGGCCCAATTCCAACTCGTTTCTGAGGGTATTTCATGCAGAATTCAAGCTTGAGCAAGGGGGAGCACTTAGTTAGTCAACATGAGCCTTTAGTTAGTTTTCTAGAGAGAGAAGCTCCCTCTTCTCTCTAGAATTAGGTTAGGATTAGGTTAATTTCTCTCAGATCTAGATTTGATTACTTGATTTCATCTTGTTTCCTTTATGATTTCTTGTTCTTATGCTTTTATTCTCTTAGTTTGTGATGTTAATTTTACTTTTA
The DNA here is from genome assembly GCF_000816755.2 of Arachis ipaensis. Classification (NCBI taxonomy): domain Eukaryota; kingdom Viridiplantae; phylum Streptophyta; class Magnoliopsida; order Fabales; family Fabaceae; genus Arachis; species Arachis ipaensis. The sequence continues at coordinate 92,580,076 of NC_029793.2, forward strand.
TGCCTCTTTTATGTTCATGAATACTCATGTTGGATTTGGATCTCTTTAATGCAATTTAATATTTGATGTCCTCTTAATTGTTGACTTGAGTTGTGATCTTACTTTTCTTGCAATTAGTAGTTGGTAGATTTATTATTCTTGCACTTTTACCAAGCTTTCCTTTTATGCCCTCCAAGTGTTTGACAAAATGCTTGGTTGGATGTTGGAGTAGATTGTGAGTATTCTTGGATTGGAAAGAGTAATTAGGCAATCTTGAGTCATGAAAACCCAACCTATGTTGGTGATCTAGAGTTGTTAGTTAATATGATTCTCATTGACTTTAATCTCTTGCTAATTCCATTAGTAAGTTGATTGGGATTTTTGGATTGAGATTAACTAGTCTTGTTTGACTTTCTCTTATAGAAGATAACTTACACCTTCTTCTAACTTTGGAGATGACGAAATAAGATAAATTCTTGTTAATTATTGTTATTAGTGACTAGGATGGAAAGCCTATTGATGAGCGGATAATTTATACGCTTTTTGGCATTGTTTTTAGTATGTTTTTAGTATATTTTAGTTAGTTTTTATTATGTTTTTATTAGTTTTTAAATAAAAATCACTCTTCTGGACTTTACTATGAGTTTGTGTGTTTTTCTGTGATTTCAGATATTTTCTGGCTGAAATTGAGGGACCTGAGCAAAAATCTGATTCAGAGGCTGAAAAAGGACTGCAGATGCTATTGGATTCTGACCTCCCTGCACTCAAAGTGGATTTTCTAGAGCTAAAAAAGCCCGATTGGCGCGCTCTCAATTGCGTTGGAAAGTAGACATCCCGGGCTTTCCAGAAATATATAATAATCCATACTTTGCCCGAGATTTGATGGCCCAAACAGGCGTTCCAATTCAGCTCAAGAATTCTGGCGTTTAACTCCAAAACTGGCACAAAAGCTGGAGTTAAACGCCCAAACTGGCACAAAAGCTGGCG
>NC_029793.2:92581073-92628206 GCF_000816755.2 Arachis ipaensis
ACAATCTCCGTGGGATCGACCCTTACTCACGTAAGGTTTATTACTTGGACGACCCAGTGCACTTGCTGGTTAGTTGTGCAGAATTGTGACAAAGTGTGATTCACGTTTGAGAGCTCCAAGTCTTTGGCGCCATTGTTGATGATCACAATTTTGCATATCAAGTTTTTGGCGCCGTTGCCGGGGAATGTTCGAGTTTGGACAACTGATGGTTCATCTTGTTGCTTAGATTAGGTACTTTTCCTTTTTATTTTTCGAAAAAAAATTTTCAAAAAAATACAAAAAGATTTTCTATTTTGTTCTTCAGAGTTTTTAAGAATGAATTCTAGAGTTTCATGATGATTTGTTGAAGTCTGGCTGGCTGAGAAGCCATATCTAATCTTTTGGACCGAGGTTTCAACTTATCATCACAAGAGCTTATTGATTTCTATCAATTTTGCTGTTGAAAGCAATGATCTGCTAAAGCTTGGCTGGCCATTGGCCATGTCTAGTGTTTTGGACCGGAGCTTTCATTGAAAGTTTGGCTGGCTAGTAAGCCATGTCTAATTCCTGGACTGAAGTCTTAGACTAGCATTGCAATGATTCCTGGAATTCTTATTAAAAGTTTTGATTCTCTTTATTTTCTTTTCCATATAAGTTTCGAAAATCACAAAAAAATTTATAAAACCATAAAAACCAAAAATATTTTATGTTTCCTGTTTGAGTCTAGTATTAATTTTTAAGTTTGGTGTCAATCGCATTCTTCTTGCATTTTTCGAAAACATGCAAATTGTTCTTCATTGATCTTCAAGTTGTTCTTGATGATTTCATTGCTTTGATCTTCAAATTCTCTTGTTTTGTATGTTTTGTTATTTCTTACATGCATTTTTAAATTGTTATAGTCCTTAGTATACAAACTTTTAAGTTTGGTGTCTTGCATGCATTGTTTATTTGATCTTAGTTGCATTTTTTATTGATTCCCATCATCAAAAATTCAAAAATATTTTTTAAAACTATGTCTTTTCAAGTCAATAATGCAGAGAATTGAAGATTCAGAACATTCAGCAGAGGAATCAAACAGAAAAAGCTGGGCGTTCAAAACGCCTAGTGAAGAAGGAAAACTGGTGTTTAAACACCCAGCCAGGTTAACGCCCAAAAAGGTAGAGATTTGGGCGTTAAACGCCAGAATGGGCACCATTCTGGGCGTTTAACGCCAGGATGACACTAGAGGGAAGATTTTGTTTTTAATTCAGATTTTTTTCAAATCTTCATAATTTTTCAAAATCAAATCTTTTTCAAATCATATCTTTTCAATCATATCTCTTTCAAAATCAATTTCTTTCCATTTTATATTTATTTTTCCTATTTTCAAAAATCCTTGCTATAATTAAAGATTTACTTCAAAATTTTCAAGTTGTTACTTGCCTATTAAGAAGGGATCAAACTTTAAATTTTAAAATCATATCTTTTAATTTCTTGATAGTCAAGTAATCAACTTTAATTTTAAAAATTTCTATTTCTAAATTGATTTTCAGTCATATCTTTTCAATCACATCTTTTTCAAATTTAATTTTCAATCATATCTTTTTAATTTCTGATTTCAAAATCTTTTTCAAAAATCACTTGATTTCTTTCTCAATCTTAGTTTTCGAAAACCAATTACCAATTTTTGAAATCTCTTACTTTAAATTTGAAAATTTCTTCCCCTCTTCTCACATCCTTCTATTTAAGGGACTAACACTCCTCCTCAAGGTGCAATTCGAACCCTAATTCTTTAGTAAGTTCGAATTCTCTCATCTCTATCCTCTCCTTCTATTCTTCTTTTCTTCTGACACTTCAAGGAATCTCTATACTGCGACATAGAGGATTCCATACTTTCTTATTCTCTTCTCTTTCATATGAGTAGGAACAAAGACAAAGGCATACTTGTTCAAGCTGATCCTGAACCTGAAAGGACCTTAAAGAGAAAGCTAAGAGAAGCTAAAGAACAATTCTCTTTAGAGGGCCTAATAGAACTCTTCAAAGAAGAAGAAACCATGGCAGCCGAAAACAACAACAATGCCAACAATGCAAGGAAGGTGCTTGGTGACTTTACTGCACCTACTCCTGATTTCTATGGGAGAAGCATCTCTATCCCTGCCATTAGAGCAAACAACTTTGAGCTTAAGTCTCAATTAGTTTCTCTAATGCAACAGAATTGCAAGTTTCATGGACTTCCATTGGAAGATCCTCATCAGTTCTTAGTTGAGTTCTTGCAAATCTGTGACACTGTCAAGACCAATGGGGTTGACCCTGAAGTCTACAGACTTATGCTCTTTCCTTTTGCTGTAAGAGACAGAGTTAGAACATGGTCGGATTCACAACCTAAGGAAAGCCTGAACTCTTGGGAAAAGCTAGTCAATGCCTTCTTGGCAAAGTTCTTTCCACCTCAAAAATTGAGTAAGCTTAGAGTTGAAGTCCAAACCTTTAGACAGAAGGATGGTGAGTCCCTCTATGAAGCTTGGGAGAGATACAAGCAATTGATCAGAAGGTGCCCTTCTGATATGCTTTCAGAATGGAGCATCATAGGAATCTTCTATGATGGTCTGTCTGAACTATCCAAGATGTCATTGGATAGCTCTGCTGGAGGATCTCTTCATCTGAAGAAGACGCCTGCAGAAGCTCAAGAACTCATTGAAATGGTTGCAAATAACCAATTCATGTACACCTCTGAAAGGAATCCTGTGAATAATGAGACAACTCAGAAGAAAGGAGTTCTTGAGATTGATACTCTGAATGCCATATTGGCTCAGAATAAAATATTGACCCAACAAGTCAATATGATTTCTCAGAGTCTATCTGAAATGCAAGCAGCAATAGGCAGTACTAAGGAAGCTTCCTCTGAAGAAGAAGCTTACGATCCTGAGAACCCAGCAATGGAAGAGGTGAACTACATGGGAGAATCCTATGGAAACACCTATAATCCTTCATGGAGAAATCATCCAAATCTCTCATGGAAGGATCAACAGAGACCTCAACAAGGTTTCAATAACAATAATGGTGGAAGAAATAGGTTTAGCAATAGCAAGCCTTTTCCATCATCTTCTCAGCAATAGACAGAGAATTCTAAGCAAAACCCCTCTGACTTAACAACCATTGTCTCTGATCTAATCAAAACCACTCAAAGTTTCATGACTGAAACAAGGTCCTCCATTAGAAATTTGGAGGCACAATTGGGTCAGCTGAGTAAGAAAATTACTGAACTCCATCCTAGCAATCTCCCAAGTAATACAGAAGAGAATCCAAAAAGAGAGCACAAGGCCATAACCACATCTCACATGGCCGAACATGGAGAGGAGGAAGAGGCAGTGATTTCCACTGAGGAAGACCTCAATGGACGCCCGCTGACCTCCATGGAGTTCCCTAATGAGGAACCATGGGAATCTGAGGCTCATTCTGAGACCATAGAGATTCCATTGAATTTACTTCTGCCTTTTATAAGCTCTGATGAGTATTCTTCCTCTGAAGAGGATGAAGATGTCACTGAAGAGCAAGTTGCTAAGTACCTTGGAGCAATCATGAAGCTAAATGCCAAGTTATTTGGTAATGAGACTTGGGAGAATGAACCTCCATTGCTCATCAAAGAACTGGATGACTTGACTAGGCTGAGATTACCTCAAAAGAGACAGGACCCTGGAAAGTTCTCAATCCCTTGCACCATAGGCACCATGACCTTTGAGAAGGCTCTGTGTGACCTAGGGTCAAGCATAAACCTCATGCCTCTCTCTGTAATGGAGAAGCTAGGGATCATTGAGGTACAAGCTGCAAGAATCTCACTAGAGATGGCAGACAATTCAAAGAAATAGGCTTATGGACTTGTAGAGGATGTCTTGATAAAGGTTGAAGACCATTACATCCCTGCTGATTTCATAGTCCTAGAGACTGGGAAATGTATGGATGAATCTATCATTCTTGGCAGACCCTTCCTAGCCACAGCAAAAGCTGTGATTGATGTTGACAGAGGAGAATTGATCATTCAAATGAATGGAGACTCCCTTGTGTTTAAAGCTCAAGGATATCCCACTGTCACCATGGAGAGGAAACATGAAGAGCTTCTCTCAATACAGAGTCAAATAGAGCCCCCACAGTCAAACTCTAAGTTTGGTGTTGGAAGGCCACAACCAAACTTTAAGTTTGGTGTTGAACCCCCACATTCAAACTCTAAGTTTGGTGTTGGGAGGTTCCAACATTGCTCTGAACATCTGTGAGGCTCCATGAGAGCCACTGTCAAGCTATTGACATTAAAGAAGCGCTTGTTGGAAGGCAACCCAATTTTTACTTATCTATGTTAAATTTCTATTTTCCTTTGTTATTTACGTTTTCTGTAGGTTGATGATTATATGAAGTCACAAAAATAATTGAAAAAGCAAAAACAAAATGAAAAACAGAATGAAAAACAGAACACCCTGGAGGAGATAGTTACTGGCGTTTAAACGCCAGTAAAGGTAGCAGAATGGGCGTTAAACGCCCACTCTAGCACCATTCTGGGCGTTTAATGCCAGAAAAGGGCACCAGACTGGCGTTTAACGCCAGGAATGGGCAAGAAGCTGGCGTTAAACGCCAGAAATGGGCAGCAGCCTGGCGTTTAACGCTAGGATTGGCAGAAAGGGGCGTTTTGCACGCCACTTGGTGCAGGGATGAGATATCCTTGACACCTCAGAATTTGTGGACCCCATAGGATTCCCACCTACCCCACCACTTTCTCTCTTCTTCACCCATTCACCAATCACCTCAATACCTCTTCCCCAAAAACTCCTCACCTATCAAATCCCACCATTCTCTTCACCACTCACATCCATCCTTCATAAAACCCCACCCACCTCACCATTCAAATTCAAACCACTTTCCCTCCCAAACCCACCCTCTATAGCCGAACCATACACACCCCTCTCACCCCTATATAAACCCATCTTCACTCCTTCGTTTTCACACAACCTAAACACCACTTCTCTCCCTTGGCCGAAACACAAAGCCCACTCCATCTCCTCTATTTCTTCTTCTTCTACTCTCTTCTTTCTTCTTTTGCTCGAGGACGAGCAAGCTTCTAAGTTTGGTGTGGTAAAAGCTAAAGCTTTTTGTTTTTCCATAACCATTTATGGCACCAAAGGCCGGAGAAACCTCTAGAAAGAGGAAAGGGAAGGCGAAAGCTTCTACCTCCGAGTCATGGAAGATGGAGAGATTCCTCTCAAAGGTGCATCAAGACCACTTCTATGAAGTTGTGGCCAAGAAGAAGGTGATCCCCGAGGTCCCTTTTAAGCTCAAAAAGGGCGAATATCCGGAGATCCGACATGAGATTCGAAGAAGAGGTTGGGAAGTTCTCACCAACCCCATTCAACAAGTCGGAATCTTAATAGTTCAAGAGTTCTATGCCAATGCATGGATCACCAAGAACCATGATCAAAGTGTGAACCCGGACCCCAAGAATTGGCTTACAATGGTCCGAGGGAAATACTTGGATTTTAGTCCGGAAAATATAAGGTTGGCATTCAACTTGCCCATAATGCAAGGAGATGCACACCCCTACACTAGAAGGCTCAACTTTGATCAAAGGTTGGACCAAGTCCTCATGAACATATGTGAAGAGGGCGCTCAATGGAAGAGAGATTCAAGAGGGAAGCCGGTTCAACTAAGAAGGCATGACCTCAAGCCCGTGGCTAGGGGATGGTTGGAGTTTATCCAACGCTCAATCATTCCCACTAGCAACTGGTCCAAAGCTACTATAGACCGGGCTATCATGATACATAGCATCATGATTGGAGAGGAAGTGGAAGTTCATGAGGTTATATCCCAAGAACTCTACAAGGTGGCGGACAAGTCCTCTCCTTTGGCAAGGTTAGCCTTCCCTCATCTCATTTGTCACCTCTGCAATTTGGTTGGAATTGACATAGAGGGAGACATTCTCATTGATGAGGACAAACCCATCACTAAGAAAAGGATGGAGAAAACAAGAGAACCTCATCAAGAGCATGAGGAAATTCCTCACCATGAAATCCCTGAGATGCCTCAAGGGATGCATCTTCCTCCACAAAACTATTGGGAGCAAATCAACACCTCCCTAGGAGAATTAAGTTCCAACATGGAACAACTAAGGGTGGAGCACCAAGATCATTCCATCCTCCTCCATAAAATTAGAGAAGATCAAAGAACCATGATAGAGGAGCAACAAAGGCAAGAAAGAGACATTGAGGAGCTCAAGCACTCCATAAGATCTTCAAGAGGAAGAACAAGCCACCATCACTAAGGTGGACCCGTTCTTTAACTTCCTTGTTCTTTAATTTTCCTGTTTTTCGAAAATTATGCTTTATGTTTATCTATGTTTGTGTCTTTGTTACATGATCATTAGTGTCTATGCCTTAAAGCTATGAAAATGAATCCATCACCTTTCTTAAATGAAAAATTTTTTCAATTGAAAAAGAAAAACAAGTGCATGAATTTCAAATTTTAAAACAGTTTAATTATTTTGATGTGGCGGCAATACTATTGTCTTTCTGAATGAATGCTTGAACAGTGCATATTTTTGAAATTGTTGTTTAAAGAATGTTAAAATTGTTGGCTCTTGAAAGAATAAAAGAAAAAGGAGAAATATTATCTGATGATCTGAAAAATCATAAAATTGATTCTTGAAGCAAGAAAAAGCAGTGAAAAGCTACATAAAAAAAAGAGAGGCGAAAAAAAAAAGAGAAAAGAAAAAGAAAGAAAAAGAAAAGCAAGCAGAAAAGCCAATACCCCTTTAAACCAAAAGGCAAGGGTGATAAAAAGGATCCAAGGTTTTGAGCATCAATGGATAGGAGGGCCCACAGGAATAAAATCCTGGTCTAAGCGGCTAAACCAAGCTGTCCCTAACCATGTGCTTGTGGCGTGAAGGTGTCAAGTGAAAACTTGAGACTGAGTGGTTAAAGTCGAGGTCCAAAGCAAAAAGAAGAGTGTGCTTAAGAACCCTGGACACCTCTAATTGGGGACTCTAGCAAAGCTGAGTCACAATCTGAAAAGGTTCACCCAGTTATGTGTCTGTGGCATTTATGTATCCGGTGGTAATACCGGAAAACAAAGTGCTTAGGGCCACGACCAAGACTCATAAAGTAGCTGTGTTCAAGAATCAACATACTTAACTAGGAGAATCAATAACACTATCTGGATTTTGAGTTCCTATAGATGTCAATCATTCTGAACTTCAAGGGATAAAGTGAGATGCCAAAACTGTTCAGAAGCAAAAAGCTAAAAGCCCCGCTCATCTAATTAATACTGATCTTCATAGATGTTTTTGGAATTCATTGTACATTCTCTTCTTTTTATCCTATTTGATTTTCAGTTGCTTAGGGACAAGCAACAATTTAAGTTTGGTGTTGTGATGAGTGGATAATTTATACGCTTTTTGGCATTATTTTTAGTATGTTTTTAGTATATTTTAGTTAGTTTTTATTATGTTTTTATTAGTTTTTAAATAAAAATCACTCTTCTAGACTTTACTATGAGTTTGTGTGTTTTTCTGTGATTTCAGGTATTTTCTGGCTGAAATTGAGGGACTTGAGCAAAAATCTGATTCAGAGGCTGAAAAAGGACTGCAGATGCTGTTGGATTCTGACCTCCCTGCACTCAAAGTGGATTTTCTGAAGCTACAGAAGCCCAATTGGTGCGCTCTTAATTGCGTTGGAAAGTAGACATCCTGGGATTTCCAGCAATATATAATAGTCCATACTTTTCCCGAGATTTGATGGCCCAAACAGGCGTTCCAAGTCAGCTTAAGAATTCTGGCGTTTAACTCCAAAGCTGGCACAAAAGCTGGAGTTAAACGCCCAAACTGGCACAAAAGCTGGCGTTTAACTCCAAGAAAAGTCTCTACACGAAAAAGCTTCAATGCTCAGCCCAAGCACACACCAAGTGGGCCCGGAAGAAGATTTCTGCATTAATTACTGATTTCTGTAAACCCTAGGCTACTAGTTCTCTATAAATAGGACCTTTTGCTATTGTATTTGGACATCTTGGGACGTTTAGTCCTTAGACCTTTGAGGCTGGCCATTCGGCCATGCTTACACTATTTGTTCTTATGTATTTTCAATGGTGGAGTTTCTACACACCATAGATTAAGGTATGGAGCTCTGCTGTTCTTCATGAATCAATACAAAGTACTATTATTTTTCTATTCAACTCAAGTCTATTTCTTCTCCAAGATATTCATTCGTTCTTCAACTTGATGAATGTGATGATCCGTGACACTCATCATCATTCTCACCTATGAACATGTGCCTGACAACTACCTTTGTTCTACTAGCAATGGCTTGAATGCGTATCTCTTGGGTTTCTAATCTAAGATTGGAACCTTCATGGTATAGGCTAGAATTATTGGCGGCCATTCCTGAGATCCGGAAAGTCTAAACCTTGTCTGTGGTATTCCAAGTAGGATCTGGGAAGGGATGACTGTGACGAGCTTCAAACTCGCGATTGTAGGGCGTGTGACAGACGCAAAAGGATCAATGGATCCTATTCCGACATGATCGAGAACCGACAGCTGATTAGCCGATGTTGTGACAGAGCATCAGGACCATTTTCACTGAGAGGACGGGATGTAGACATTGACAACGGTGATGCCCAACATAAAGCTTGTCATGGAAAGAAGTATGAATGATTGGAAGAAGGCGTTAGGAAAGCAGAGGTTCAAGGGGAACAAATCATCTTCATACACTTATCTGAAATCCACCAATGAATTACATAAGTATCTCTATCTTTATTTTATGTTTATTTTCATCACTTTAAACTCCATAACCATTTGAATCCGCCTGACTGAGATTTACAAGATGACCATAGCTTGCTTCAAGCCGACAATCTCCGTGGGATCGACCCTTACGCACGTAAGGTTTATTACTTGGACGACCCAGTGCACTTGCTGGTTAGTTGTGCAGAATTGTGACAAAGTGTGATTCACGTTTGAGAGATCTAAGTCTTTGGCGCCATTGTTGATGATCACAATTTTTCATATCACCTATGATCTCAATCCTTGCCATGAATGTCTCTCTTTACTAATTGCTTCTCTTTATTACTTGTCATCTTTAAATGCTTGCTTGATTTACTTTCCTTGCCATTTATTTTCTTGCACCCTTATAAATCAAACCCCTTGCACCTTCATAGCTAATAATTGACCACTTCATTGCAATTCCTTGTGAAATGACCCGAGATTTCAATACTTCGGTTAATTTTCATTGGGGTTTGTACTTGTGACAAAACCAATATTTTTGCATGTGAGGATTCTTCGTTGGTTTAGAACTATACTTGCAACGAGATTTCATCTGTGAAATTCTAGACCGTACGAGAATGCGAACATCAAAAATGGCGCCGTTGCCGGGGACTTGCAATGGTGCTATGTTATTGGCTATTGTATATACTGTGAATAGCTTGATTTTTGGTCTGTTTGTTAGTTTTTGCTAGTTTTAGGATTAGTTTTTCTTTGTTTCTTGTTAGACTTTGTTTTTGTTTTCTCTTATCTCCATGAATTCTCATCACTTTGGCTATGAGTGTGGTTCAAACTATGTTGTAGGAAATGGAAGCTTCAATGAGGATTTGCATCAAGGATTTGGAAATCAACGGTGGGAGGAGCCCCGAACTTATGGACAACCTTCTTGGGGACAACCTCCTTCCGAATCAAGTTTAACAAGAGTGCTTGGGGACATGACTACTCTCCTCATGGAGATGAGCAAGGACCAAAAGGCATTTTATTCCATCCAAGCCGTTCAAGCACCACCCCAACATGACTACTCTTCGGATTCTTATGGGTATAGTCCTAATCCTAATGCATACCAATCTAATGTATGTGATGACCCTTATTGTGATTGTCAACCATGACCACCACATACATATGACCCCTTCCCTCAACATAGCCCTCAACAACCATACTCACAAGCCTCATACCACCATTCACCTTCACATGATCCTAACTCATACACACCGTACCAACCACCATATGAACCATATCTAGAGCCACCACCACTCCAACACCAATTCTCCCATGAACCACAATTTTCTCATACACCACCTCAAGACTTCCGCCAATACGAACCACCTCCCAACTACAATACCTTTCCCTCAAACAATGAACCCTCTCTTCCACCACCGACCCCCAATGAAACCCTCATGCAAGAACTAAGAGATCTTGACTCTCATATCCAAGGGCAACAAGATGGGGTGGAAAAGGAGTTTAAAGAGCTAGAGGCCAAGATGGCTATCATGGTAGAAACCATTAACCACATAGCTTCTCATCTAAGCTCATGCATTCCAAGTACTCCCATTGTTGAATGTGGAGAAGCAACCAAAGAGCTTAGTAAGGGAGTGGAATTGGAACTCCAAGGTAAGGGAGATGAGTTAAAATAAGAAGTACAACAAGAGGAAGAGGTAGAGATTATTGAAAAAGAGGAAGTCGTGGTTGGGTATTTAAGATATGTTGAGTACATAGAGGAATCCCAAGTGGAAGAACCTTCTTCCACGGAGTTTGGAAGCAATGTTAAAGAGGAGAGTGATGTTAAGGAAGTGGATAGAGAGTTGAGGGAAATTGATCAAGAAATGGATTCCATCATTAGTGATTTTTTGTCCACATTGATCAATCCCCTTAATGATCTTGTTGAGCCTTCTTCCATTGGATTAGAAAGCAATGTTGAAGAGGATGTGCAACCTCCAAGGCATATTGCGAGTGAAGAATTGGAAGAGGTGTTCCAAGCAACAAGCCCTCCTATCTATGATGATTCTGCATCAACATATGATCCCTTTGAGCATGATGAGTCCTTCCCCAATGTGCTTGGAATTAATGATGAGGTAGACTTCACTAACCCTCCTATTTATGATTTGAGTGATGGGGAAGAGATAGAAAAATTTGGTGAAGATGAATGTGAACTTGAGAAAGCTTGGCAAGAGGTAGAACTTGAAGCACCTTGTCAAGTGGTGGACACCTCTAGAAGAGGATGGACGGGAGTGGAATGCGCTTTATCAAGACCGTTGGGAACTCCTCCACCTAGGTTGTCATCTAATCCTTCATTTGAGTGGGTAAAACTTCTAACTCTCGGCTTTAGTATCCCACTTGAATTTGGTTTACTTGAATCGGATGGCCAACTTAGAACGCTCTGTGGAATTAAGCGTAAGAGGAGGATGTTTAGTGGTTGGCGTTGTAAGCCTAGGCTCATTATGGTTGGAAGCTCAAAATTGAAGATCATGGATTGGTGTAGTGCTCGATTGAATGGGTCTAGGAGGATCGGTTGGTGCCTTCATGAGAATTCAGCCTCTCTACCACCTGGAGAAAATTATCATGACCAAATTGAAGATGGGTGTGAAAATAAGATATGGGATCCCGGATCACCACATGAAGACCAATTATGGGAGCTCATATCTTGGGAAGAACTACCCCCAAGCGTGGTGAAGAAGGATGAAAATTCTGACAACCATTTGAGGAGCAAGCATCCTTGGAGGTTCAAGGATGAATACAAGCATAAGCCACCATGACAAGGAGCTTTCCAAATGTCCAACTTAAGGACTTAAACCAAAAGTGCTTGGTGGGAGACACCCCATCATGGTAAACTCTTTCCATTCTCTTGTAGATATAATGAATGAATGAATTGAGTTCTATTGTAAGTAGTTTCTTTACTCCTTTGCATAGTTTGTTTTGCTTGCTAGGTTGTTTATACATTTTATACCTTGAATAAGGATAATTCTTTGAATTTGAGTTTTTGCTTGGATTGCAAGTTTCCTCAAATTGTTTGAAAAATTCTCACAAATCCAAAATATGGGTGATTTTGCATTTTGGCTGGTTTTTGAGTCATAGGGAAGGTTAGGAATTTTTAAGCTGTTTTTAGTATTTCTGAAAAAAAGAGATAGGGATACGTGCGCACGCTGTACGCGCACGCGTCGATAAGTGAACACAGCTCCTCATATGTGGAACCAGAGAGTAGTGCGAGTTGGGTGCGAATGTTGAGCTTCTCGCTCAAGCTGCTACCCACGCGGATGCATACATCACGCGTACGCGTCAACGCGCACCTCCCTCATCCATGCTTAAGCATACAGGGCGCTTGCGCATCCATTCCTTTTTCATCCATCCGCGCGGATGCGTCCAGGACGCGTACGCGTGGAATTAATAACATAACCCAAGGGACGCGAGAACCCTCACCAATCGTGTCCCTCACTTCTCTTTCTTCCAACGTTCCCTTTCCACTATTCCTCCATAGCCACCTCCTGCAACCCCCACAACCACCGTCCGGCGACTTCATTCCGCCGCAGACCCACCGCAACCACTCTTTTCCCCTTTCTCTTCTCTTCCCTTTCCCCTTCTCGCCTCTGCGCTTTCACTTCTCTCTTTTCGCCACCCCTCTCTCCCTACTCTCTGCCAGCGCCGCCGCAGCCACTCACTGCCGTCGGCGAACCACCCCTAGCCGCAACCACCCTCGCTCTCCTCTCCTCGCCCAGAATCCACACCTCTACCCCTGCCCTATTTTGGTGACCCCTGAGTTGCCCTGCTGCACCACCGCCACCATCACTGCTAGCAGCACCACACTGCAGCACCCACACCCTTCTTCCCTTCCCTTCATCTTCCATTTTCTCAGCTCTATTTCTCTTCTGCTCTGTTTTCAGGTTCCATACTTCCTACTGCTCTGTTTTTCTTTCTTTTATTAATTCTATTTGTTAATGACTAGATTAGATTAGTTAGTTGATTATTCTGTTTATTAGGTTAGATAAAAATGCATGATGTTAGGTAGTTAGGATGTGGTTAGAGGATTCTAGGCCTGATAAGTGCCCCGTTCTTGATTACTTTTCGAATAGTGCATGCTTTGCTGAATGATGGTTGCTGTGGTGATTTCTGTTTTACATGCTATTACCTACTGCTGCTTTGCTGAGATTCAATTGTATGATTGTGTTGATACTGCCTGAACATATGTAATCCATGCTCTTACGATGCTTGTTGCAATTCTTGGATTCATATGTGATTTTTGCTACTGTTTGCTATCCGGAAACGTCCAATTTACTGTCAGAATGCTATCCGAATTTCTGGAAATTGTTTTGTCCTTAAACTTGCTACCTAAAATTGAACTTGACAACCTTGAAATTGAGATTTCCTTGACCTCACCAAGTTTAATTCTTAGGCTACTCGGTTGGCACTTCCGTGTTGATTTTGATTCCCATTGATACGCATTGAAAGGGTTGGTCCAAGGTACTCTTTGTCGGATTTCTGTGACAAATAGTATCTTGCCTAACCCTATTTCTTCAATTTGAACCTTTTTGTGTTTTCACTTTTCAAGTTAAGTCAATTGGTTTTTTTACTCATACTAAACTTATCATTTAAATTTAACTTGTGATTTTCTCCAATAAGGTTCATTCATTTGAATTAATTGGTGGATTTCACTAGTGTGACCCTGTTGATTCAAAACTGTTCCCAACTTGTTTTTTGTTACACTAGTGCATATTTCACTCTGGCAACACCAATTATTGCAATCTTAGTGACCATAACATTGTTGATGACTTGATTTTCCATTGTATGCTTTGATGCAATTTCATATTTCATCATCAATGACTGCATCTTCCTCATGGATGTGAGTATGCTTATTTTCCATATTTTGTGCATTTCTTTTGATCGAGCCAACAATCGTCATACCACTAATCTTTGAATCGGTTCTCTAACTTCTAACTCGATTAACCAACTAACTTTTCTTTTTGCTTTCAAACTAACTCCTTTAATCATTCTTTTGGGTATGACGCTTCTTAGGCTTAATGAACAAGCATTGTGCAAATATGGCTTGAATTCTTGGTTTGTGAATTGTTTGAATTCTGAATTCTGTTTCTTGCAATCCAAGAATTCTTATCTCCTAACTCACTTCATGATTAATATCAATCCTCTTGTTTTCTGAATATGTCATTCCTTGCTTTGTTTTTTTCTACGTGTCTTAATTGTTTATATCCTGTATCTCTTTTTTAGGATGGCCGACTGAGGAAAAGCCAAGGTTACTTCAAGAAAGAGGAAGAAACCTCAAGCCTTCACTCTTTCACCTTTCTACGACTATGCCACAAACCCTCATAATGAGGAGGATAAGGTTAACCAGCAACTGCCGCCTACAGATGTATATAGGTTCCCTAACTTATACTGCGAGCTCTGCTTCCCAACACACCGAAAGAAAAATCTGAACATAGAAAAGAAACTGGCCATTCCATCTGACTTGAGGCGAGCTATTCAGACACGTATTCAGGGGATGGGCCTAGGCTTTATTGATAGGGAGCTAGGCAGGGTGAACTTCTCATGGGTCAAGAAATTTTACAGTAACTTCTTCAGACACACCCTTGATTCAGTCTACCTACGAGGCGGTCAGATATTGGTTACGGAGGCAGCCATTCAGGATAGACTCCGATGTCTGCCTAGGACCAGTGGCACAGATGCCATTGAGCAGGCAGAAGTGGCGATCCATTGTATGACCTTTGATTATGATGCTCTGAGGGACGTTATTGCTACCCTGGATGCTCCTTGGATGACGGACACTAACAACAAGAAGCCCAAGGGAATGCTGTTTACTTATCTTTCTAGGGAGGCCAGGACGTGGCAGCAGATCTTTGCGCATTACGTCATGCCGACCACCCACTTTACTGAAATCCTAGTGAACATGCTCGTCCTAATCGGATGTGTTATGGAGGGAAATGAGGTATACTTCCCCCAACTGATCAGGAGATATATGTGGCGAGCACATGTCCATGGCATACTTTCATTTCCCACCTTGGTCACCGAGATGATTCAGCTAGCCGGTGCACCATGGGAGGCAGATGATGAGACACCACCTCCCGACCACGGAAAGGAGGAAGTGATTCCATGGGGGACATGGGTACATGAGAAACCCCCATCCCGGTGCCGGTCCAGAGCCAGAGCAGCAGCAGCCGGACCTTCTTCTTCATCAGCTCCAACAGGACCATCAGCACCAGCAGCATCCACTGTACCACCAGCACCCCAGTCGACGTATCTCTTAGTACAGCATCTGATCTGCTTCATGGAGCGTAGTGAGCGCCGCATTATGTGACGCCTGGACAGAGTGCATCAGATGTTTGTGGCACTGGGCGTTGAGTTTCCCCTCTTCGTGACTCTTCCGCATCTGAGGAGGAGGAGCACGAGGAGGAGCCAGCTCAAACAAAGACACCTTTATAGACACAGGCCGTCCTAGAGGCTCAGCAGCCCTCTGAGGAGTCACAGCCTGAGGCCCAGCAGACAGATGTGACTCTTGACCCCCATTCTGAGCCCAAGCAGTAGCATCGAGGACGATGCTTCATTTTAAGTGTGGGGAGGTCACCGTCGGTGGATAGCCATTTTGGGGTGAACATTCCGGACATTTATCTCCTAGTTTATGTTATTTTACTTTATTTTGCATTTTGTTTAGGATTATTGTATATACTAGTATTGTGGATACTTATATTCTAGTTGTTGCATTTTGCACCTTAGATTGGATACATTTCATATTTTTAGTAGATTTTATTTACATAGTTGTTTTTGCTTGTCTTAGCTTTTTGGTTGTGATTAGGAAAATATTTTGGATTGTTGAAACCTAGTTGACCCTTTTTGCATATGAAATGTGTTTTGATTGAAAAAGGGGTAAACTAAGGAATTTTTTTTAAATTCTCAATCACAACATTACATCAATAAGCTTAGTCAAAATGAGGAGATTCTCCAAGAAATTTATCCATAGGGCACCACCCCAATTGATTGAAATTTTTTTTAGAACTTGCTTGAATTATACACTTTGTGGATCATGTTTTGAGCTAAGAACACAAGCTTGTGAGATTTGAGCCTAATAGTGTGGTTACATCTTATAACCACTTATTTTCCTTCTTGTGTGTAATTGTTCTCTTTCTATGATTGTGATTTTTGATTTGCTTATTTCTATATGTCCGTCATTCCTTATATACATGCACTTGATTGAGGCCATTATTTTATTAGCTCACTTACCCAAATAGCCTACCTCTTACTCTCCATTGTTAGCCAATTTTGAGCCTATGCTTAACCCAATTGTTCTTTATTTTAGCACATTACAAGCCTAAAGTGAAAAACAATAAAAGTCCCTTGTTTGGATCTTTGATTAGCTTAGGCTAGTGAGAGTGTTTATTATTCAAGTTTGGGGAGAATTGGGAACATTGGTTGGGATGAAAGGGTATTCTTGTATTTCCATATTTGGAAATTGGGTGCATACTCATGTATAGACTAAATGTATTAACCTTATGCATTGATGTTCTTGTGTATAGTTTGAAAAAAAATGAAAAGAAAAAAAAAGAAGAAAAACAATAAATAAGGGGACAAAATGCCCTAAAATAAGTTCAATAAAATCAGTGTATAAGTGTTGTTAAATGAGAAGGAATACATGATTATGTGAAAAAGAGTGAAGAATGGGTAGTTAGGTTAGAACTTGATTGAATAGGTTATTATATAGGTTAGGTGGAAAGTCTAGGTTAATCAAAGATTCAAATTTCAGTCCACTTGACCATATATGACCCTACCTTGAGCTTAACCTCATTACAACCTTATGGAAAGCCCTCATGATAATTATATACATGCATTGAATGGTTGTTGATTGTTAGATGATGAACAAATCTTGGAAAGCATGATTAGGGGAGAATTGAGTGAATCAACCCCTAAACACTTGAGTGATTAGAGCGAATATACATCCGGTGAGGGTTCGATCGCTCAATTACATGTTTTCAATATGATCATTCTTCTTCATGCAAGTTTGCAAATCTTTCTGATAATTCAATACAATTATGGGTTTGGTTGGGTTTGAATTGATTCCTATTGCTTCAGCCCTTATGCCTACACATGTTTTCTTGGAAGTTGAGTTGTTCTGACCAAGTGATTGCATTCATATAGATAGTTGCATTTAGGTAGGTTACAATTAGGTAGTTTACATTGAATAAATGTTGATACCCTTTTGTCTCTTTCTTGATTTTAGCATGAGCACATGCTTAGTTTAAGTGTGGGGAGGTTTGATAAACCCCAATTTTGTGGTTTATCTTGTGCTTATTTTAGGGACTTTTATCACCTTTTCCCACATTTATTCAATGAAATAGCATGGTTTTGTAATTCTTCCATAATTTATGCTTAAGTGTAAAAACATACTTTTTAGGTCCTTAAATTGGTGATTTTAAGTCACTTTAATTCTATTCGATGCCTTGATGTGTTTGTTGAGTGATTTCAGGATTATAAGGCAAGTATTGGATGGAAGAAATGAAGATGAAAGCATGCAAGTGGAGAATTCATGAAGAAATGAGCAAAATGGAAAATTAAGGGCCACGTGCACGTGCCATGCACGTGTACGCGTGCATTGAAGATTCACAAGCCACGCGCACGTGTCAAGTATGCGCACGCGTCGATGTTCGCATGTGACCCACTTAAAGTGAAATCGCTGGGGGTGATTTCTGAGCTGCCCAGGCCCAATTCTAACTCGTTTCTGAGGATATTTCATGCAAAATTCAAGCTTGAGCAAGGGGGAGCACTTAGTTAGTCAATATGAGCCTTTAGTTAGTTTTTTAGAGAGAGAAGCTCCCTCTTCTCTCTAGAATTAGGTTAGGATCAGGTTAATTTCTCTCAGATCTAGATTTGATTACTTGATTTCATCTTGTTTCCTGATGTGAACTCGTGGTTGCGTCGGTAAAAATTTTCTCAATAAAGTCGCGTTGCAAGTATAGCTCTACCAACAACAATCCTCGAGTATCAAATTTAGAAAGGGATTTAGTTGTCACAAGTTCAACCCCAATAGAAATAACCGAAGTATTCAAACCTCGGGTTGTCTCACAAGGAATGGGCAAACATGTGCTTCAATATTGGTTAGAAATCCGGGGTTGTGAGTCATGAGCAAGAATTTAAACTAGGAATCTTAACAAACAAGTAATCTTAAATTGCAAAAAACTAATTCAAATGACTAAGCAAGATATGAGCAATTCCAAATTAACAAAGTAACATCCAATATAATTATATTCTAGACTAAACAAGTAACTATAACTAAGACAAGTAATCAAGAAATTGGGTTTTCAAATATGAATGATAAAAGCAACTCTTGGCTAGGCATGGAAATTGGGGTCACCATCCTTGTCTAACAACCATATCTTGACAATTATGAGGAACCAAACTCATGAAGTCTACTTCTATACTTGAAGTACGTCAAATGGTTTGGTCAACATCAACCCATAAGTTCTAACCTCACTACTAATTGACTTAATAGAAGGTTAGCGTCAATGGCTATCAAATTAACCACTAAGGGCTCTCAAATCATCAACTCCATTAGATCCAATGACTCAAGTTTACCCAATTCCCTTAGCTTAGGTAAAGAGTAAAGAGAACTACTCCATGATCAAAGTAAACAATTCATCAAACACATGGTGAGCATTAATAAAAGACATGTTCAAATTGTAATTAAATTAAAATCAACAAGTACCTACTAACAATTATCAACATACAATCACTCAAGCAACACAATTAATTATAGAAATCATCAATGTAACATCAACAAGTCAAGATTCACAACATTCGTGAAATGGGTATAAAATGACAATTGACAAGAATTCATAAAATTGACATAAGATCTAAGCAAAATTATACTAAGGAATTCAAATTAAACAATTAAAACTAGTAATTAACAAGATCCAATTCAGAATTCAACAAGGAAAGATCAAATTAAAGCTAGATCTAGAGAGGAACAAGGGTTTCTCTCTCTAGAAGAACAAAGAACAAAAAAAAAAAACTAGCTAAAAATTATGTCTAGTGTAAAATGGGTGATCCCCCATTTTTCCCCTAGCATCCTTGGGTCTTTTCCATGCAGAAACAGCTTGAATTTGGGCCTGATGAGCCTCAGAAACTGCCAAGCCCGATTTCCTTTAATGAGGTCACGTGCAGCTTTCCGCGCGTGCACGCCATGCGTGCGTGCGCGCCGATTGCTTTTGTGATCCACGCGTGCACGCCAAGTGCGCGTGCGCGTCGGTGGGAATTCCCTGACCCGCGCGGATGCATCCATCCTTGCGCGCCACTTCCAGCTATCCTCATCCACGCGTGCGCGTGGAGTGTGCGTGCGCGCCAATGCTGAATTTTCCAAAATCCAAATCTTCATGTTCCTTCCTTTTTGTGCATCCTTCCTTTTTGTGCATGTTGAATTTCCATTCTTACCCTATTAATTCTGAAATCACTCAAAAAATACATCACGGTATCGAATAGAAATAAAAGAGAATCAAAATATAGCAATTTTAAGGCAAAATAAGCATATTTTTCATCATGGAGCAATATTAGGAAGTGAACACAAAACCATGCATTTCTTGTGAATAAGTGTGAGAAATATTGACAAAACCTCCCAAATTCTACACAATATAAACCACAAAATTGGGGTTTATCAAATCTCCCCACACTTAAACCAAGCATGTCCTCATGCTTAGAATAAAAAGACCAAAGATCATGGTGAGAAAGGGTTTATGAAATGCAAACTACCTAAGTGAATGCATGCAACTAATGTAAAACCATCTAATTTCTTGGTCAAGGGTAAATCTATCCTCCAAGAACACATGTGAGCATGTAAGGTGAAAATGATATGTAGTTCATGAATCCTACCAAATTGAACATCACTATGAAGTGCATATAACTTGCTAGATGAACGCTTGTGAATGCCGGGAACAAGGAGTTGAGTATCGAACTCTCACCAGAAGTGTATCTGCTCTATCTGCTCAAGTGTATAGGGTTCGTCACTCTATCCTCTCCTAATCATGCTTTCCAAGATTCGTCTTTCATCTAACAATCAACAATTACTTAATGCATGCTTACAAGTATCATGAGGTCTTATTCATGGGTTGTAATGGGGCTAAGGTGAAGGTAAGGATGTATATGGTCAAGTGAGCTTAAAATTTGAGTCCTTGATTAACCTAGAATCTCACTAGACACATAGAACAACCTATACAACTATAATACATTACTTAGCTACCCTTGAGTTTCACTTTTTTGTATACTCATGCATTCTTTTCAATTCACATCCCATATGCATTGTTTTTATTACTTTGTCTTGGGGTTTCTTTTGTCCCCTTTTATTGTGCTTTATTTGTTTGTTTTTTTTAAGGTCCCCTTTTTCTTGGGGCTTTATGTACAAAAGTTTCAATGCATATGGTTTAATCATTCTATACATGAGTATGTTTCCAAATCCTAGAATTTTTAGTTACAACTACAATACACCTCTTTATATCTACCCAAATTTCCCAAGTATACCCTCCCAATGGAATGATAGACACCTCCACTTACCTAAGCTAATCAAGGATCCAAATTTAGGGATATTCATTGTTTTTTGCTTAGGGTTTTTGATGTGCTCTTTTTAAGAACAAAAAGGGTTTATCATAGGCTTAAAATTGGTTAGCAATGGTAGATAAAAGGGTTAAGGCCATTTGGGAAAAGTGACTATTGAAATGATGGCCTCATTCATGTAAATGCATTTATACACAAAGTAATGGACATATAGAATCAGACAAAATAAGGATTGCAATTATAGAGAGAGAAATATGCACACAAGAATGGGAAATAATGGTTAGAAGATGTAACCATGCAATAGGCTTAAAACTTACATGCTTGTGTTCTTAGCTCAATCACTATGTTCCAAAATACATTTTTAAAGCAAGTTTGCCACAAAAAAATTTTCAAAATTTGGTAGGGTACCCCAAAACACAGTTTCTTGGGGAAGAAGTTATTATTTTGACCAAGCAACTCTATAGAAACTAACTATCATGCAAGAGGTATTTACAGGCAAGACTAACTACACATGAAATGTACTAACTACTAAGCAAAAGATAAATCCATGGGTATTGAAAGGAAGAGATTGTTACCCATGGAGATCGGTCGAACAACCTCCCCACACTTAGAATTTAGCACGGTCCTCCATGCTACGAACAAAGCGCAAAGGGCGGTCGGGACCAGAGCCGTCACTATCCTCTCCTTCAGAGCTCCCATCACTTGGGTTTGAGGTGGATGTGAATATTTCGGGTTCCTCCATGCTGGGGGGTAACACAACGCAAAAGCTTCCTGATGTAAGTGTATTGGCGTTGGTTGCGCCGCTCATATCTATCAAGCTTTCGGTGTAGATCTTCTATCCTTTGATGTGTGGATCTTTGCTGTGGTGGTGATGATGAGTTGGAAGGAATATTAGATAGAAGGGCTATGTCAAGGCTTGGGTTGTTCATGGGAAGATGTAAGTATTTTCCGCTTGGGACCACATCGCCCTTAGCCGGAACTATAATCTTCCTGTCCTTGGCATCCCAAGGGATACCCGCAGCAGCAACTAAATCAGATACCAATGCTGGCAATAGCAAATTACCCCGGTCGTGGACTTGACTCATCGCTTGCTTGACAAGAAACGGAATGTTCACCGACCTCTCCGTGAGAACACACCAAACAAGCAAGGTGAGGTCCGCCGTGAAGGACGACTTGTGTGTGCTAGGTAGCACATAGTGAGATAGGATCTAGGCCCAAGCTCTAGCTTCCACAGTGAGAAAACGAGCGTCAATGCACTTGGGCCTCATCCGGAGTCGACCATGGATTCAAAATGCCTCTGGCTCAGCAATGACTCGGAGGATCGAGTCCCAATCAAATCCAAACTTCTCTCGCTGACGTAGGACTTCTTGGTAGCCATCCATGTCACTTGGTACCGGTAGGACATTAAGCACTTTCTGAATAGCCTCTTCTGAAACTGATACTTGTTTCCGGCGCATGTATACCTATTGAAGAGAAGAGAGATGGTAGTTAGTGTAGAATTCTTCCACCCAAGAGAGGTTGATTTTCTTTGGTTTTCTCAAAAGAAACTCCCATCCTCACAGTTCAATGTGGGGTAGAATATAAGGAGCAACCTTGTTTGGCGGAGCGAGTAGATGCTCAGGATGATAGTTCCTCACAACTATGGAGGGGAACATAAGTTCACAGAAGCGGTTGGGGAACCTTGAAGAATCTTTTGCCGGTTTGCTCTTTTCATTCTCATCAATAGGAGCCGGTGTCTTCACCTTCTTAGATAGGGGTCTGGCTCCCAATGAAGAGTGCGCCTTAGAGGTTGATCTTTGGGGTGCCCTCTTTGCGGCTGGTTTTCTTGGAGCTTTCTCCTTGTCTTTCTTGGTGGCCATCTTGAGAAAGGAGAGGAAATAGGAAAACATTAAACCCAAAGAATCATTTTAACAAAATTATGCAAGTGAAGGATAGTGCCTAAAAGAAGTAGTGCAACAAAGTCATTATAGAGGTATGGGTCACAACACTTGGCATGGGATGCAAGAGGTAATATAGCATGTAATAGGGCATGAGAAGAGTAATCTCAAGCATCCATAACAAAGTTCAAGTTATGTTCAATGAGTATCTAATTAGCAAGCAAAGTAGACTCAATGCGTATAGAAGACAACAAGTGAATGAGGAGAAGCACCAATTTGAAAGTACATTATTAAAATAAACCAAAATGGCATTCATGCATTTCCTCGAACACTTGGTGTGAAATTAACAAGCAAAGAGCAATTATGAGATACTCAACCAATTTAAAGCCCAAAATGAAACATCAATCATCACATAAACACCACATATTGGCAAAGATAAGGAAAAAATGACAAAAGATCTATTAAAGCAAATTAAGCTCAAATACAACATCCATGGAAAAATAAGGAAAAGGAGAAGTAAGCAAACAAAAAGTAAGTAAGTAATATAATCATGCAACTAAAAGAGAAACTAAGTAAATCAACAAAAAGAATCTAACTAAAAGAAGAAATAATGCAAAGAGAGTAATAGATGAGATATGGTGGAAACAGAACCTTGAGAAGTGTAAAAGAACAAGGCAAAATTTTCTTTTGTGAAAATGAGAAGGAAATAGGAGAGATGTAGTGCCACCGGAAGAGGTGGTTGTCACCGGTGAGTGGCTGGAGACGGTAGTGGTGGATTGTGGAAGAAGAAGAAGAGAAGGGGGGTGATGGAGAAAGAAGAAGGAAGAAATAAGAAAAGAAAGGAGGTGAGAAAGACAGGGCGCGCAGCTTTAAAATTGGTTCGTGCAACTGGCACGCGTGCGCATAGTACGCTGGCGCGTCGGTGAGATGTTGGCAAGGGACACGTGCGTGTCAGTGGTGCGCACGCACGAGATCAGTTGTGCCCCTGGCACATGACTGGCATGAAGTTGGCATAAGTCTCTGGTTTTTATACCAGAGTTGGCATGTGGCGCAGACGCGCGGACGTGCACAGTGCGCAAGCGCGTGCTTGAGTCAGTTGGCAACTGGTGCGGACGCGCGCAGTGTGAGGACGCGTCGGTGTGGGCACAAGTATGGCATAAGTGAGGCATAACTCTCTAGTTTTTGTACCAGGGAGTCCATATAGCGCCATCGGCATACGCGCACAGTGCGCTTGCGCGTCGATGGGCGATTTACAAAGGTGCGCACAGGCGGCAAGCACGCGGACGCGTGGGTGTCTGGTGCGAGATGGGCATGAAGTGGGCATGACTCTCGGGTTATGGGCCCAAGAGTTGGAAGTGACCACCGGCGCGCGCGCGCACAGTGTGCTGGCGCATTGGTGCCCATTTTTCCTTTTTCTCTTCTTTTTTTTTTAACATAACAAGACCTATTCTAACACATTCTTGGTAGGTGCTTAAGCTAGTAGTCAAAGAGAAAACTTCACAATTTCGTGCATTATCCAAAACATGGCATTCTCTCTACTTTAACAATTCATCCATACCAAAATGATGAAAACTATATGAACATCCTATCTATTCAACAAGATGAGTAAAACTAGCATTCCTATGCAATCAATCAATAATCAAGAAATCACAAAATTCACAAGAATTTAAGGTTACAAACAAGATGGTATACACAAGGAAGATCTTACCACGGTGGGGTGCCTCCCACCAAGCACTTTTCTTTAACTTCCTTAAGTTGGACGATCCTTTGCTTAAGCTTTCTCTCTCCTTGGTGCATCCTCCAATAGGAACACCTCTAGCTCCTTTGGGAGCTTGTAGCCATGGTACTTCTTCACTCTATGTCCATTCACCTTGAAAGTTGCTTCACTTTTGGGATCAAACAACTCCACTACTCCATAGGGATTTATCTTCTTCACCTTAAAAGGTCCTTCCCATCTAGAGCGGAGCTTGCTGGTGCACGAAATTGTAAATCACACTTTTCACAACTCGTACCACTAACCAGCAAGTGCACTGGGTCGTCCAAGTAATACCTTACGTGAGTAAGGGTCGATCCCACAGAGATTGTCGGCTTGAAGCAAGCTATGGTTATTTTGTAACTCTTAGTCAGGAAATTAGTAATAAAAATGGTTGGGTTTATGAAGAGTAAATAACATAAAATAAATAATACTTGTTATGCAGTAATGGAGAACAGGTTGAGGTTTTGGAGATACTCTGTCTTCTGAATCTCTGCTTTCCTACTGTCTTCTTCTTCACGCACGCAAGGCTCCTTCCATGGTAAGTTGTATGTTGGTGGATCACCGTTGTCAATGGCTACCATCCGTCCTCTCAGTGAAAATGGTCCAAATGCGCTGTCATCGTACGGCTAATCATCTGTCGGTTCTCACTCATGTTAGAATAGGATCCATTGATCCTTTTGCGTCTGTCACTATGCCCAACACTCGCGAGTTTGAAGCTCATCACAGTCATCCCATCCCAGAGCCTACTCGGAATACCACAGACAAGGTTTAGACTTTTTGAATCTCAAGAATGATGCCAATTGATTCTAGCTTATACCACGAAGACTCTGGTCTTATAGATTTGAATGTTCTGTTGTCAGGAGATGCAATCAAACAGGTGAACCAGGAATCAAAGAGATACACACTCAATCTAAGGTAGAACGGAAGTGGTTGTCAGGCACGCGTTCATAGATTGAGAATGGTGATGAGTGTCATGGATCATCAAATTCATCATGTTGAAGTACAAGCGTGATTGAATGGAAAACAGTAGTAATTGCATTAATCCATCGAGACACAGCAGAGCTCCTCACCCCCAACCATGGGGTTTAGAGACTCATGCCGTAGAAAATATAAGTTTTGATATAAAATGTCATGAGGTACAAAATGAATCTCTAAAAGTAGTTTTTATAATGAACCAGTGACCTAGGTTTACAGAAAATGAGTAAGCTAAGATAGATAGTGTAGAAATCCACTTCCGGGGCCCACTTGGTGTGTGTTTGGGCTGCGCATTGAAGCTTTCACATGTAGAGACTTTTCTTGGAGTTAAACGCCAGAAAAAGGTAGAAAGTTGGCGTTTAGACGCCAGTTTGCGTTATAAAAACTCTGGAAAAGTATGGACTATTATATATTGCTGGAAAGCCCAAGATGTCTACTTTCCAACGCAATTAAGAGCGCACCAATTGGGTTTTTGTAGCTCTAGAAACTCCATTTCGAGTGCAGGGAGGGCAGAATCCAACAGCATCTGCAGTCCTTTTTCAGCCTCTGAATCAGATTTTTGCTCAGGTCCTTCAATTTCAGCCAGAAATTACCTAAAATTACAGAAAAACACACAAAATCATAGTAAAGCTCAGAAATGTGATTTTTGAATAAAAACTAAGAAAAATATAATAAAAACTAACTAAATCATACTAAAAACTACCTAAAAACAGTGCCAAAAAGTGTATAAATTATCCGCTCATCACAACACCAAACTTAAAGTGTTGCTTGTCCCCAAGCAACTGAAAATAAAATAGGATAAAAAGAAGAGAATATACAATGAATTTGAAACTTATCAATGAAGATTAGTTTCAATTAGATGAGCGGGACTTGTAGCTTTTTGCCTCGGAACAGTTTTGGCATCTCACTTTATCCTTTGAAGTTCAGAATGATTGGCATCTATAGGAACTCAGAATTCAGATAGTATTATTGATTCTCCTATTTCAGTATGTTGATCCTTGAACATAGCTACTTTATGAGTCTTGGCCGTCACCCTAAGCATTTTGTTTTCCAGTATTACCACCGGATACATAAATGCCATAGACACATAACTGGGTGAACCTTTTCAGATTGTGACTCAGCTTTGCTAGAGTCCCCAATTAGAGGTGTCCAGAGCTCTTAAGCACACTCTTTTTTCTTTGGACCACGACTTTAACCGCTCAGTCTCAAGCTTTGCACTTGACACCTTCACGCCACAAGCACATGGTTAGGGATAGCTTGGTTTAGCCGTTTAGGCCAGGATTTTATTCCTGTGGGCCCTCCTATCCATTAATGCTCAAAGCCTCAGATCCTTTTTATTTTACCCTTTCCTTTTGGTTTAAAGGACTATTGGCTTTTTCTGCTTGCTTTTTCTTTTTCTTTCTTTTTCTCTCTTTCTTTTCTTTTCTTTTCTTTTCTTTTTTTTCGCAAGCTTTGTCTATTCACTGCTTTTTCTTGCTTCAAGAATCAATTTTATGATTTTTCAGATTATCAATAACATTTCTCCTTTTTTATTATTCTTTCAAGAGCCAACAATTTTAACATTCATAAACAACAAATTCAAAAGTATGCACTGTTCAAGCATTCATTCAGAAAACAAAAAGTGTTGCCACCACATCAAAATAATTAAACTATTTTCAAGATATAATTCGAAACCATGTATTTCTTGTTCTTTTGTAATTAAAAACATTTTTCATTTAAGAAAGGTGATGGATTCATAGGACATTCATAGCTTTAAGACATAGACTCTAAATTTTATTAATCATGAAATAAAAATAAGACTTAAAATAAACATAAAAGCAGACCAATAATAATGGAAGACAGAAAATTAAAAACATAAAAATAAACGACTCTTAAAATAGATCTCTAATAACAAAAGTTATCACAGAGTTAGGACTCAACAACCTGCATTGGGAAAGGTAAGTACTCCTTCAAGTTGTGGGACGCCTGACTCTTCAAGGGAGAGCTTCGGCACTTCAGCTCATGTAGCTCACGCTCCTGCTTCTCCTATTCCTTAAGCAGCTTGCAAAGCATGCTATTTTGATTTTGTTGTTCCTCCTTAAGTTGATCCATAGCTTCTTGCAGCTTGGTGACAGATGCTTCTAGGCGGGTCCAGTAGTCAATCTGAGGGATTTCTGGGAGGAACTCCTGCGCCCTCCTTTTGATGGAGTTATCTTGCACTTGTTGTCCTTCCATTGACTTTTTGGTGATTGGGTGCTCAACTGGGATGAACTCATCTACTCCCATCTTTACCCCAGCATCTTTACATAGCAGAGAGATTAAGCTTGGGTAAGCTAATTTGGCTTCAGTGGAGTTCTTTTTTGCAATTGTGTAGATTTCACCAGAAATCAGATGATGAATCTCCACTCTGTTTCCCAGCATAATGCAATAAATCATCACTGCTTTTTTGACAGTGACCTCAGAGCGGTTACTAGTGGGCAGTATAGAACGCCCAATGAAGTCCAACCAGCCCCTAGCAACTGGTTTGAGATCTCCTCTCTTGAGTTGGTTTGGGACACCTTTTGTGTTGGTTATCCATTTAGTTCCCGGGAGGCATATGTCCTCTAGAACTTGGTCCAACCCCTTATCTACTCTTACCATTCTCCTATTAAAGGATTCTAGATCATCTTGTAGTTGAGGTAGTTTGAAGACCTCTCTTATTTTGTTCAGGTGGAAGTAAATAATCCTTTCTCTGACCATAGTTCGAAAGGTATGGAAGGCAGTTCCAGTCATTCTTTGCTTATCTGTCAGCCACATATTTGAATAGAATTCCTGAACCATGTTTCTTCCAACCTTTGTCTCAGGATCGGCTAGGATTTTCCAACCTCTATTTCGAATCTGCTCTTGGATCTCCAGATATTCATCTTCTTTCAGATCAAATTTAACTTCCGGGATCACTGATCTCAAGCCCATTATTTTGTGGTAATGGTCTGCATGTTCTTTGGTTAAGAACCTCTCTTGATTCCAAAGTGGCTTTGGAGTATTCTCTTTCTTGCCTCTTGAAGTGGTTTATTTTCCCTTAGGAGCCATGATCTTAGTGAGTCTTAGCTCGGTGATCACGGAAAAATACACCAAACTTAGAGGTTTGCTTGTCCTAAAGCAAAAGAAAGGAAAGGAGATGAATATGAGGAGAGTCAAATTCGAGTTGTGCATGAGAGGGGGTGGCCGAACATGTATTTAAAGGTGGAGGGGTGGGGTTTCGAAAATTTTGAAAAAGATATGATAGAAAGATATGATTGGTAAAAAATGAATCATGATATGAGAAAGATGAGACTTTAAAATTCAAGAGATACGAAAAAGACATAAAGAAGTTAACTCTGAAAATTTGTTGATGCATCTAAGGATTAAAAGAAAATATGATGAGTTGAAAAAAATTTGGAAAGGAATTGAAAAGATAAATGAGTTTTTGAAAAAGATTTGGAAAGGATTTGAAAGACAATTGAAAAGTGATTTAGAAATTTATAAATTTTTGAAGTTGGATTGTGAGTGATGAAAATTTGGAATATGTTTATGCAGAAAATTATGAATTAGAACATGAAAGTTTAAAAAAATTTGAAGTAAAAACAAAATCTCCTCCCCCTGCCTTTTCTGGCGTTAAACGCCCAGAATGGTATCCATTCTGGCATTTAACGCCCATATGTTGGCCATTGTGGGCGTTTAATACCCAACCAGGTACCCTGGCTGGCGTTAAATGCCAGAAATCTTTTACACTGGGCATTTTTCTAAACGCCCAGGATGATGTAACTCTGGCATTAAACGCCCAGAATGGTACCCAATCTGGCGTTTAACGCCCTGAATGGTATCTTTACTGGCGTTAAACACCCAGAATGGTACCCATTATGGCGTTTAACGCCCAGAATACCCCTTACTGGCGTTTTCGTGCCAGTGAGCTCCCTTTCTCTGCTTTATGCTCTGAATCCTTCTGTAACTCTGTAAACTCCTGCAATTGATAGTTAACCTTGAAGATAATTTATATCAAACTCATATAATTATTATTTAAATAACAAATAAACTTTGCTAATGGCTGGGTTGCCTCCCAGCAAGCGCTTCTTTATTGTCTTTAACTGGACTTTACTGAGCTTTAATCTAGTCTCAGTTTTGAGCATTCTTGCTCAACATTGCTTTCAAGATAATGCTTTACTCTCTGTCCATTAACAATGAACTTTTTATCAGAGTCAATATCCTGAAGCTCTACATATCCATATGGTGACACACTTGTAATCACATATGGTCCCCTCTACCGGGATTTTAATTTCCTAGGGAATAATCTGAGCCTAGAGTTAAACAGTAGAACCTTTTGGCCCGGTTCAAAGACTCTGGATGACAGTTTCTTGTCATGCCACCTTTTTGCTTTCTCCTTATAAATTTTTGCATTTTCAAAGGCATTGAGTCGGAATTCCTCTAGCTCATTTAACTGGAGTAATCTCTTCTCTCCAGCTAACTTAGCATCTAGGTTTAGGAACCTGGTTGCCCAGTAGGCCTTATGCTCCAGTTCCACGGGTAGATGACAAGCCTTGCCATACACAAGCTGGTATGGAGAGGTTCCTATAGGAGTCTTGAACGCTGTTCTGTATGCCCACAGAGCATCATCCAAGCTTTTTAACCAATCCCTTCTACGGGCATTTACAGTTCGTTCCAGGATTCTTTTTAGTTCTCTATTAGAGACTTCAGCCTGCCCATTTGTCTGTGGATGATATGGAGTTGCTACCTTGTGGATAATTTCTTATCGGACCATAGCAGAGTAAAGCTGTTTATTGCAGAAATGAGTGCCCCCATCACTGATTAGTACTTTAGGGACACCAAACCTGCTGAAGATATATTTCTAGAGGAACTTCAGCACTGTCTTAGTATCATTAGTGGGTGTTGCAATTGCCTCTACCCATTTAGATACATAGTCTACTGCTACCAGAATATACGTGTTTGAGTATGATGGTGGGAAAGGCCCATGAAGTCAATACCACATACATTAAACAACTCAATCTCCAAGATCCCTTGTTGAGGCATGGCGTAACCATGAGGCAGATTACCAGCTCTCTGGCAACTGTCACAGTTACGTACAAACTCTCGGGAGTCTCTATAGAGAGTAGGCCAGTAGAAGCACATTGGAGAACCTTGGTGGCTGTTCGCTCACCTCCAAAATGTCCTCCATATTGTGATCCATGGCAGTGCCATAAGATCTTCTGTGCCTCTTGGTGCACGAATTGTGAATCACACTTTTCACAACTCGTACCACTAACCAGCAAGTGCACTGGGTCGTCCAAGTAATACCTTACGTGAGTAAGGATCGAATCCCACGGAGATTGTTGGTTTGAAGCAATCTATGGTTATCTTGTAAATCTTAGTCATGAGGTCAATTATAATTATCAGTTTAAATTGCAAAAAATAAAAGAGCATGAATTAAATACTTGTTCTGCAGTAATGGAGAATATGTTGGAGTTTTGGAGATGCTTTGTCTTCTGAATCTCTGCTTTCTCCCTGCCTTCTTCTTCAAGCACGCAAGTTCCTCCTATGGCAAGCTGTGTGTTGGTGGATCACTGTTGTCAGTGGTTACCATCCATCCTCTCAGTGAAAAGGGTCCAAGTGCGCTGTCACCGCACGGCTAATCATCTGTTGGTTCTCACTCCTGCTGGAATAGGATCCATTGATCCTTTTGCGTCTGTCACTACGCCCAACCTTTGTGAGTTTGAAGCTCGTCACAGTCATTCAATCCTTGGATCCTACTCGGAATACCACAGACAAGGTTTAGACTTTCCGGATTCTCAGGAATGCTGCCAATGGATTCTAGCTTATACCATGAAGATTCTGATTAAGGAATCCAAGAGATATTCATTCAATCGAAGGTAGAACGGAGGTGGTTGTCAGGCACGCGTTCATAGGATGAGGATGATGATGAGAGTCACGAATCATCACATCCATCATATTGAAGTGCGAATAAACATCTTAGGTAGAAACAAGCGTGTTTGAATAGAAAACAGAAATAGTTACATTAATTCATCGAAACACAGCAGAGCTCCTCACCCCTAACAATGGAGTTCAGAGACTCATGCCGTCAAAGAGTACAAAGTTCAGATCTAAAATGTCATGAGGTACAAAATAAATCTCTAAAAGTTGTTTAAATACTAAACTAGTAACCTAGGTTTACAGAAAATGAATAAACTAAGATAATTGGTGCAGAAATCCACTTCTGGGGCCCACTTGGTGTGTGCTGGGGCTAAGACTTAAGCTTCTCACGTGCCTGGGCTGTTTTGGGCGTTCAACGCCAAGTTGTAACCTGTTTCTGGCATTGAACTCCAACTTGTAACTTGTTTCTGGCGCTGGATGCCAGACAGCAACATGGAACTGGCGTTGAACGCCAGTTTACGTTATCTATCCTTGGACAAAGTATGGACTATTATATATTTCTGGAAAGCCATGGATGTCTACTTTCCAACGCAATTGGAAGCGCGCCAATTGGACTCTTGTAGCTCCAGAAAATCCATTCCAAGTGCTGAGAGGTCAGAATCCAACAGCATCAGCAGTCCTTTTTCAGCCTGAATAAGATTTTTGCTCAGCTCCTTCAATTTCAGCTAGAAAATACCTGAAATTATAGAAAAATACACAAACTCATAGTAAAGTCCAGAAATATGAATTTTGCCTAAAAACTAATAAAAATATACTAAAAACTAACCAAATCATGCTAAAAACTATATGAAATTAACCCCAAAAAGCGTATAAAATATCCGATCATCACAACACCAAACTTAAACTGTTACTTGTCCCCAAGAAACTAGATAAATAAAATAGAATACAAATAAGTCACGCAGCAATAATATCTCAGAGTTCTTGAGTGAAGCTCAGATTCTAATTAGATGAGCAGGACTAGTAGCTTTTTGCTTCCGAACAGTTTTGGCATCTCACTTTATCCATTGAAGCTCAGAATGATTGGCATCTATAGGAACTTAGAATTCAGATAATGTTATTGATTCTCCTAGTTCAGTATATTGATTCTTGAACACAGCTACTTTATGAGTCTTGGCCGTGGCCCTAAGCACTTTGTTTTCCAGTATTACCACCGGATACATAAATGCCACAGACACATAATTGGGTGAACCTTTTCGGATTGTGACTCAGATTTGCTAAAGTCCCCAATTAGAGGTGTCCAGGGTTCTTAAGCACACTCTTCTTTTTGCTTTAGACCTTGACTTTAACCGCTCAGTCTCAAGTTTTCACTTGACACCTTCACGCCACAAGCACATGGTTAGGGACAGCTAGGTTTAGCCGCTTAGACCAGGATTTGATTCCCTTAGGCCCTCCTATCCACTGATGCTCAAAGCCTTGGATCATTTTTATTACCCTTGCCTTTTGGTTTTACGGGCTATTGGCTTTTTCTGCTTGCTTTTTCTCTCTCTTTTTTTTTTCTGCAAGCTTTGTATTCACTGCTTTTTCTTGCTTCAAGAATCCTTTTTATTTTTCATATTATCAATAACATGTCTCACGTTCATCATTCTTTCAAGAGCCAACATATTTAACATTCAAGAACATCAAATTCCAAAGACATATGCTCTGTTTAGGCATTCATTCAGAAGGCAGAAAGCATTGCCACCACATGTAAATAATTAGAATTTCTTTTATTAAAATTTCGAAAAATATTGCCTCCTTATTCTAAAGAAAATCTTCTATTTTATTTATGTTTAATGATGATGAGAAAAATAAATTATAGCTTAATTGGAGATAAAATAACTACTAATTACTACTATAACTTCTAAGGTAAAACTCAAATAAGAACAATTATCACAGAGTTAAGGCTAAGATTAGAACTCAACAACCTTGAGTTTGGGATGTGGATGTTCCTCTAGTCTGTGGGGTGCTTGGTCTTTCAAGAGATAACTTCTGACGCTTTAGTTCCTTTAAGTCACGCCCTTGCTCTTCTTGTTCCCTGAGCAGTTTGCAGAGCATATTGTTCTGATTTTGCTGTTCTTCCTTTATTTGGTCCATAGATTCTTGCAACTTGGTAACAGATGCTTCAAGCTGTTCCCAATATTCAAATTGAGGGACTTCTGGGAGAAATTCTTGCGCCCTCCTCTTGATGGGGTCATCCTGCACTTGTTGTTTTTTCATTGTGGTTTTAGTGATTGGTTGTTCCACTGAGATGTACTCCGTTATTCCCATCCTTACTCCAGCATCTTTGCAGAGCATAGAGATTAGGCTTGGATAAGCCAACCTGGTATCTTTGGAGTTCTTATTTGCAAGTATGTAAAATTCAGATGGAATCAGTTGATGAACTTCTACTTCTTTTCCCAACATAATGCAATGGATCATCACTGCTCTTTTAACGGTGACTTCAGAACGGTTGCTAGTGGGCAATATAGAACGCCCAATGAAGTCCAGCCATCCTCTGGCGACTGGTTTGAGATCTTCTCTCTTGAGTTGATTTGGGACACCCTTGCTGCTGGTAGTCCACCTGGCTCCAGGGATGCATATATCCTCTAGAATCTTATCCAGGCCCTTGTTAGTTCTTATCATTCTCCTATTGAAGGAGTCTGGGTCATCTTTCAGCTGAGGTAGCTTAAAGATCTCCCTGATTTTGTCAGGGTGGATGTGAACAATCTTCCCTCTGACCAT
The DNA here is from genome assembly GCF_000816755.2 of Arachis ipaensis. NCBI lineage: Eukaryota > Viridiplantae > Streptophyta > Magnoliopsida > Fabales > Fabaceae > Arachis > Arachis ipaensis. The sequence continues at coordinate 92,614,573 of NC_029793.2, forward strand.
AGTCCGATAGTCATAGAGGGCAGTTCCAAATATTCTCTGCCTGTCTATTTGCCACAGATTAGGGTAGAACTCTTGAACCATATTCCTTCCAACTTTTGTTTCAGGATTAGCTAGGACTTCCCAGTTCCTGTTTCGAATCTGCTCTTGGATCTCCGGATATTCATCTTCTTTCAGATCGAACTTGAATTCCGGGATCACTGATCTTAGACCCATTATTTTTGGATTGAAAAAGAATTTGTGTTTATGGATTAAGATACATTTGATATTTTTAAAGTAGGGTTTTTAGAAATTAGGGTTTGTAACATGTTTATGCAAGAAATCATGAATTGAAATATGAAAATTAAAATTAAAAAAAATGTGAAATAAAAATGAATTGACCTCCTCCCCACCATCTTGGCGTTAAACGCCCAAATGCTGCATGTTTTGGGCGTTTAACGCCCAAATGCTGCTTCTCCTGGGCGTTCAACGCCCAGCTGTTGCTTCTTTCTGGCGTTGAACGCCAGGAACTCCTTTGTCACTGGGCGTTTTTCTGAACGCCCAGGATGCTGTCAATCTGGCGTTAAACGCCCAGTAGATGCTCCTTTTGGGCGTTTAATGCCCAGTTGTGCCTCTTACTGGCGTTTTCTTGCCAGTGAGCTCTTTTTCTCTGTTTTGTGTGCTGAATCCTTCTGTAACCCTGTGAACCTATGCAATTGACTCTTTACCTTATTAATAGTGAACTTTATATAAACAAATAAAATCAAGAATAGGGCAAAACAACAGAAAAAGTTTTCCTAATGGCTGGGTTGCCTCCCAGCAAGCGCTTCTTTATTGTCTTTAGCTGGACCTTGCTGAGCTTTTAATCTAGCCTCAGCCTTGAGCACTCTTGCTCAACATTATCTTCAAGATAGTGTTTGATTCTCTGTCTATTAACAATGAACTTCTTATCAGAATCAATGTCTTGAAGCTCCACATAACCATATGGTGATACACTTGTAATCACATATGGTCCCCTCCACCGGGATTTCAGTTTCCCAGGGAATAGCCTAAGCCTAGAGTTAAACAACAGAACCTTTTGTCTTGGTTCAAAGACTCTTGATGACAGCTTTCTGTCATGCCATCTTTTTAATTTTTCCTTATAAAGCTTGGCATTTTCGAAAGCAGTGAGTCTAAATTCCTCTAGCTCATTTAGTTGGAGCAATCTTTTTTCTCCGGCTAATTTGGCATCAAAGTTCAGGAATCTGGTTGCCCAGTAGGCCTTATGTTCCAGTTCTACGGGCAGATGACAGGCCTTACCATATACAAGCTGGTATGGAGAGGTCCCTATAGGAGTTTTGAATGCTGTTCTGTAAGCCCACAGAGCATCATCCAAGCCTCTTGCCCAATCCTTTCTACTGGTACTTACAGTCCGTTCCAGGATTCTTTTTAATTCTCTATTAGAAACTTCAGCTTGCTCATTTGTCTGTGGATGATATGGAGTGGCCACCTTGTGGCTAATCCCATACCGGACCATGGCAGAGTAAAGCTGTTTATTGCAGAAGTGAGTGCCCCCATCACTGATTAGTACTCTAGGGACACCAAACCTACTGAAGATATGTTTCTGGAGGAACTTCAGCACTGTCTTAGTATCATTAGTGGGTGTGGCAATGGCCTCTACCCATTTTGATACATAATCGACTGCCACCAGAATATAAGTGTTTGAGTATGATGGTGGAAAAGGTCCCATGAAGTCAATTCCCCATACACCAAACAACTCAATCTCCAAGATCCCTTGTTGAGGCATGGCGTAACCATGAAGCAGATTACCAGCTCTTTAGCAGCTATCACAGTTACGTACAAACTCTCGGGAATCTCTATATAGGATAGGCCAGTAGAAGCCACATTGGAGGACCTTGGTGGCTGTTCGCTCACCTCCGAAATGGCCTCCATATTGTGATCCATGGCAATGCCATAAGATCTTCTGTGCTTCTTCTCTAGGCACACACCTACGGATTATTCCGTCAGCACATCTCTTAAAGAGATAGGGTTCATCCCACAAGTAGTACTTTGCATCGGTAATTAATTTTTTCTTTTGTTGCCTGCTGTACTCCTTGGGTATGAACTTTGCTGCTTTATAGCTTGCAATATCTGCAAACCATGGTGTTTCCTGAATGGCAAACAAATGCTCATCTGGAAAGGTTTCAGAGATCTCAAAAGAAGGGGGGACGCCCCTTCTATTGGCTCTATCCGGGACAGATGATCAGCCACTTGGTTCTCTGTCCCTTTTCTGTCTCTTATTTCTATATCAAACTCTTGCAGAAGCAACACCCATCTTATGAGCCTGTGTTTTGAATTCTGCTTTGTGAGTAGATATTTAAGAGCAGCATGGTCAGTGTATACAATCACTTTTGATCCTACTAAGTATGATCTAAACTTGCCAATGGCATAAACCACTGCAAGCAACTCTTTTTCTGTGGTTGTGTAATTTTTCTGGGCATCATTTAAAACACGGCTAGCATAATAAATGACATGCAGAAGCTTGTCATGCCTCTGCCCCAGTACTGCACCAATGGCGTGGTCACTGGCATCACACATTAGTTCAAATGGTAATGTCCAGTCTGGTGCAGAAATAACTGGTGCTGTGACCAGCTTAGCTTTCAGAGTCTCAAATGCTTGCAGGCACTCTGTGTCAAACACAAATGGCATGTCAACAACCAACAGATTACTCAGGGGTTTTGCAATTTTTGAAAAATCCTTTATAAACCTCCTGTAGAATCCTGCATGTCCCAGAAAGCTTCTGATTGCCTTAAGATTAGCAGGTGGTGGTAATTTTTCAATTACTTCTACTTTAGCTCGATCCACCTCTATTCCCTTGCTTGAAATTTTATGCCCAAGGACAATCCCTTCAGTTACCATAAAGTGACATTTTTCCCAGTTTAAAACTAGGTTGGTCTCTTGGCATCTTTTCAAAACAAGTGCTAAATGGTTAAGGCAGGAGCTGAATGAGTCTCCAAATACTGAAAAGTCATCCATGAAGAGTTCCAGAAATTTCTCTACCATATCAGAGAAGATAGAGAGCATGCACCTCTAAAAGATTGCAGGTGCATTACACAGACCAAAAGGCATCCTTCTGTAAGCAAATACTCCAGAAGGACATGTAAATGTTGTTTTCTCTTGGTCCTGAGAATCTACTATAATTTGGTTATAACCTGAATAATCATCCAAAAAGCAGTAGTATTCATGACCTGCTAGTCTCTCTAGCATCTAGTCTATGAATGGTAAAGGAAAATGATCCTTTCTAGTGGCTGTATTGAGCCTTCTCTAGTCAATACACATGCGCCACCCTGTAACTGTTCTTGTAGGAACCAGTTCATTCTTTTCATTATGAACCACTGTCATGCCTCCCTTTTTGGGGACAACTTGAACAGGGCTCACCCAGGGGCTATCAGAAATAGGATAAATAATCCCAGCCTCCAGTAATTTGGTGACCTCCTTCTACATCACTTCCTTCATGGCTGGATTTAGCCGCCTTTGTGGTTGAACCACTGGCTTAGCATCATCCTCTAATAGGATTTTGTGCATGCATCTAGCTGGGCTTATGCCCTTAAGGTCACTTATGGACGACCCAAGAGCTGTCTTGTGTGTCCTTAGCACCTGAATTAGTGCTTCCTCTTCTAGTGGATTTAAAGCAGAGCTTATGATCACCAGAAAAAGTGTCACCTTCTCCCAGAAATGCATATTTCAGGGATGGTGACAATGGCTTGAGCTCAGGTTTAGGAAGTGTTTCCTCTTCCTGAGGAAGTTTCATAAGTTCTTTCAATTCTTCTGAATCCTCCAAATCAGGCTGAACATTTTTAAAGATGTCTTCCAGCTCTGATTCGAGACTCTCAGCCATGTTGATCTCCTCTACCAAAGAGTCAATAAGATCAACTTTCATGCAGTCTTTGGGTGTGTCTGGATGCTGCATGGCTTTGACAGCATTTAACTTGAACTCATCCTTATTGACCCTCAGGGTTTCTTAGCTTCCCCCTTTTGGACATCAATGAGAGTTCGTCCAGTTGCTAGGGAAGGTCTTCCTAGAATGAGAGTAGCACTTTTGTGCTCTTCCATTTCCAGCACCACAAAGTCAATGGGAAAGGCGAATGGCCCAACCCTGACAATCATGTCTTCAATCACGCCTGATGGGTATTTAATGGAGCCATCAGCAAGTTGGAGACATATCCGGGTTGGTTTGACTTCTTCAGTTAAACCAAGCTTTCTGATAGTGGATGCAGGTATTAGATTGATGCTTGCTCCAAGATCACATAAAGCTGTCTTGGTGCAATTACCCTCTAGTGTGCATGGTATCAGGAAGCTCCCGGGATCCTTAAGCTTTTCTGGGAAGCTTTTCAGAATGACTGCACTACATTCTTCAGTGAGGAGAACTCTTTCAGTTTCTCTCCAATCCTTCTTGTGACTCAAGATCTCTTTCATGAACTTGGCATAAGAAGGTATTTGCTCAAGTGCCTCTGCAAACGGAATCTTTATTTCAAGAGTCCGAAGATAGTCTGTAAAGCGAGCAAATTGCTTATCTTGCTCCTCTTTATGGAGTTTTTGAGGATAAGGCATCTTGGCTTTTATTCCTCAACCTTAGTTCCTGCAGGTTTACTTCCTACAGAGGTGGTTGGGGAAGCCTTTTTAGAGGGGTTGTTATCAGCACTAGTGTGTGTCTGATCCCTCACTGGCATTTGATTGCCAGAGTCAGAAGCTTGAGTGGCGTTGGACTCCAACTCCTCACCTGTTCCTGGCGTCTGAACGCCAGAACTGTGCTTCTTTTGGGCATTCAACGCCAATTCCTTGCTTGTTTTTGGCATTGAACGCCAGGACTGAGCATGGTTTGGGCGAACAGTAATAATCTGTAGACATCCTGATCCACTTTCTTATCATGTACTGTGTCAGCAATTTGTAAAAACTGTGCCAGAAACTCTGTAGGTTCTTTCTGTGGAAGACCGGAATACTGGCAACTTTGCTGCCCCATGATAATGAGCTGAGGATTCAACTCGAAGCTACTGACTCCAATGGAGGGTATGCAGATACTACTCCCATATGAAGCAGTAGAGGGGTTAGCATATGACCTCAGAGTCCTTCTGGACTGTTCGTTTCCACTTAGATCCATGATGGAGAAAGGGAGATGATGTAAAATAGAGAAAAATATTTTTATTTATTTATTTATTTATTTCGAAAATAAAATAAATTAAAATAAAATAAATAAAAATGGGTGAAGATTTTCGAAAAATGAGGAGAGAGAAAGAAAAAAAATTGTTAGAAAGTTTTGAAAAAGATATGATTGAAAGGATTTGATTGGAAAAGATATGATTTGAAAAAGATATGATTTTTTAAATTTGATGACTAATTTTTCGAAAATTATGAGTGGAATGAAGAAAAGATAAATTTTTTTTTTTGAATTTTATGATGAAAGAGAAAAACACACAAAAGACACACAACTTAAAATTTTTAGATCTAATGCTCCTTGTTTTCGAAAATTTTGGAGGAAAAACACCAAGGAACACCAAACTTAAAAATTTTAAGATCAAGACACAAGGAAGACTCAAGAACACTTTAAAGAATCACAAGAATAACAAGAACATGAAGGTAGAACACCAAACTTAAAATTTTTAGAAAACCAAAATAAAATTTTCAAAAACCAAAGAAAAATCAACAAGAAAACACCAAACTTAAAGTTTGGCACAAGATTTAATCAAAGAAAAATTATTTTTAAAAAAAGAATTTAAAAAGAAGATACCCAATTACCAAGAACATAGACCAACGCTCTAGCCAATTGGGGAGTAAATGTAACACTTGTTTTGAAGAAGTATTTTTAATAACTAAGAATAATTTTTTTTTATTTTTTTTGAAAGCTAATGTTTTGAAATAGCACAAGAAAAACAAGAAAAGAAACAGAACAAGAAAAACTAAAGATCAAACAAGAAAAATAAACAAGAACAACTTGAAGATCCAGGAAAAACAAAGAACACAAATTCGAAAATTTAAAGGAAAATATAAAATATGCAATTGACACTAAACTTAAAATATGAAACTAAACTCAAACAAAAAAACTCAATTATTAGTAAAAATAAAAAATAAAATAAAATAAAATAAATAAAAAAAATAAAGTTTCGAAATTTTTTTTTTTTGAAAAAGAAAATAAGGATTCTAAAATTTTAACAAGAACAATAATAAAAGACTCTGACACAAAAGACAAAATCTTCCTAATCTAAGCAACAGGATGAACTGTCAGTTGTTCAAACTCGAACAATCCCCGGCAACGGTGCCAAAAACTTGGTGCACGAATTGTGAATCACACTTTTCACAACTCGTACCACTAACCAGCAAGTGCACTGGGTCGTCCAAGTAATACCTTACGTGAGTAAGGGTCGAATCCCACGGAGATTGTTAGTTTGAAGCAATCTATGGTTATCTTGTAAATCTTAGTCAGGAGGTCAATTATAATTATCAGTTTAAATTGCGAAAAATAAAAGAGCATGAATTAAATACTTGTTCTGCAGTAATGGAGAATATGTTGGAGTTTTGGAGATGATTTGTCTTCTGAATCTCTGCTTTCTCCCTGCCTTCTTCTTCACGCACGCAAGTTCCTCCTATGACAAGCTGTGTGTTGGTGGATCACCGTTGTCAGTGGTTACCATCCATCCTCTCAGTGAAAAGGGTCCAGGTGTGCTGTCACCGCACGGCTAATCATCTGTCGGTTCTCACTCCTGCTGGAATAGGATCCATTGATCCTTTTGCGTCTGTCACTATGCCCAACCTTTGTGAGTTTGAAGCTCGTCACAGTCATTCCATCCCTGAATCCTACTTGGAATACCACAGACAAGGTTTAGACTTTCCGGATTGTCAGGAATGCTGCCAATGGATTCTAGCTTATACCACAAATATTCTGATTAAGGAATCCAAGAGATATTCATTCAATCGAAGGTAGAACGGAGGTGGTTGTCAGGCATGCATTCATAGGTTGAGGATGATGATGAGTGTCACGGATCATCACATCCATCATATTGAAGTGCGAATAAACATCTTAGGTAGAAACAAGCGTGTTTGAATAGAAAACAGAAATAGTTGCATTAATTCATCGAAACACAGCAGAGCTCCTCACCCCCAACAATGGAGTTCAGAGACTCATGCCGTCAAAGAGTACAAAGTTCAGATCTAAAATGTCATGAGGTACAAAATAAATCTCTAAAAGTTGTTTAAATACTAAACTAGTAACCTAGGTTTACAGAAAATGAATAAACTAAGATAATTGGTGCAGAAATCCACTTCTGGGGCCCACTTGGTGTGTGCTGGGGCTGAGACTTAAGCTTCTCACGTGCCTGGGCTGTTTTGGGCGTTCAACGCCAAGTTGTAACATGTTTCTGGCGTTGAACTCCAACTTGTAACTTGTTTCTGGCGCTGGACGCCAGACTGCAACATGGAACTGGTGTTGAACGCCAGTTTACGTCATCTATTCTTGAGAAAAGCATGGACTATTATATATTGCTGGAAAGCCCTGGATGTCTACTTTCCAACGCAATTGGAAGCGCGCCAATTAGACTCTTGTAGCTCCAGAAAATTTATTCCGAGTGCTGAGAGGTCAGAATTCAACAGCATCAGCAGTCCTTTTTCAGCCTGAATCAGATTTTTGCTCAGCTCCCTCAATTTCAGCCAGAAAATACCTGAAATTACTGAAAAACACACAAACTCATAGTAAAGTCCAGAAATATGAATTTTGCCTAAAAACTAATGAAAATATACTAAAAACTAACCAAATCATGCTAAAAACTATATGAAAGTAACCCCAAAAAGTGTATAAAATATCCGCTCATCACCTCTTCTCTAGGTACACATCTACAGATTACTCCGTCTGCACATCTTTTAAATAGATATGGTTCATCCCACAAGTAGTACTTTGCATCAGAGATTAATTTTTTTGTTTGCTATCTGCTGTACTCCTTGGGTATGAATCTCACAGCTTTATAGTTTGCAATGTCTGCAAACCATGGCACCTCCTGAATGCTAAAGGGTTGCTCATCCAGAAAGGTCTCAGAGATCTCAATAGGAGGGAGGGACACTCTTGCTACAGGTTCTATCTGGGACAGGTGATCAGCTACCTGGTTCTCTGTTCCATTTCTGTCTCTTATTTCTATATCAAACTCTTGCAGAAGCAACACCCATCTTATGAGCCTGGGTTTTGAATCCTGTTTTGTGAGTAGATATTTAAGAGCAGCATGGTCAGTGTACACAATCACTTTTGATCCTACTAAATAGGATCTAAACTTGTCAATGGCATAAACTACTGCAAGCAACTCTTTTTTGTGGTTGTGTAATTCTTCTGTGCGTCATTTAGAACATGGCTGGCATAGTAAATGATGTGCAGAAGCTTATTGTGCCTCTGTCCCAATACTGCACCAATGGCATGGTTACTGGCATCACACATTAATTCGAATGGTAATGTCTAATTTGGTGCAGAGATGACAGGTGCTGTGACCAACTTAGCTTTCAGAGTTTCAAACGCCTACAGACACTCTGTGTCAAAGACAAATGGCGTATCAGCAGCTAGCAGAATACTTAGAGGTTTTGCGATTTTTGAAAAATCCTTTATAAACCTCCTGTAGAATTCTGCATGTCCCAGAAAATTTCTGATTGGCTTAACATTGGCAGGTGGTGGTAATTTTTCAATTACCTCTACCTTAGCTTGATCCACCTCTATTCCTTTGTTCGAAATTTTATGCCCAAGCACAATTTCTTTAGTCACCATAAAGTGACATTTTTCCCAGTTTAAAACCAGGTTAGTCTCTTGGCACCTTTTCAGAACAAGTGCTAGATGATCAAGACATGAGCTGAATGAGTCTCCAAATACTGAGAAATCATTCATGAAGACTTCCAAAAATTTTTCCACCACATAAGAGAAAATAGAGAGCATGCATCTCTGAAAGGTTGCAGGTGCATTGCATAGACCAAAAGGCATCCTTCTGTATGTGAATACTCCAGATGGACATGTGAATGCTGTTTTCTCTTAATCCTGAGGATCTACTATAATTTGGTTATAACCTGAATAGCCATCCAAAAAGCAGTAATAGTCATGACCTGCTAGTCTCTCTAGCATCTGGTCTATGAATGGTAAAGGAAAATGATCCTTTCTAGTGGCTGTATTGAGCCTTCTATAGTCAATACACATACGCCACCCTGTAACTATTCTTGTAGGAACCAGTTCATTCTTTTCATTGTGAACCACTGTCATGCCTCCCTTTTTGGGTACAACTTGGACATGGCTTACCCAGGGGCTATCAAAAATAGGATAAATAATCCCAACCTCTAGTAATTTAGTGACCTCTTTCTGTACTACTTCCTTCATGGATGGATTCAGCCGCCTTTGTGGTTGGACCACTGGCTTAGCATCATCTTCTAATAGGATCTTGTGCATGCATCTGGCTGGGCTGATTCCCTTAAGGTCACTTATGGACCACCCAAGAACTGTCTTGTGTGTCCTTAGCACCTGAAGTAGTGCTTTCTCTTCCTGTGGTTCTAAGGCAGAGCTTATAATCACAGGAAAAGTGCCATCCTCTCCTAGAAACACATATTTCAGGGATGGTGGTAGTGGTTTGAGCTCGGGTTTAGGAGGCTTATCCTCTTCCTGTAGAATTTTCAGAGGGTTTTCTGTTTCCTCTGGTTCCTCCAGATCAGGCTGAACATCTTTAAAGATGTCCTTTAGCTCTGATTCGAGACTCTTAGTCATATTGATCTCTTCCACCAAGGAGTCAATAATATCAGTGCTCATGCAATCATTTGATGTGTCTGGATGCTGCATAGCTTTGACAACATTTAACTTGAACTCATCCTCATTGACTCTCAGGGTTACTTCCCCTTTTTGGACATCAATGAGAGTTTGTCCAGTTGCTAGGAAGGGTCTTCCTAGAATGAGAGTTGCACTCTTGTGCTCCTCCATTTCCAGCACTACAAGGTCAGTGGGAAAGGCAAATAGCCCAACCTTGACAATCATGTCCTCAATTATGCCTGATGGATATTTAATGGAGCCATCAGCAAGTTGAAGACATATCCGGGTTGGTTTGACCTCTTCAGTCAAGCCAAGCTTTCTGATAGTGGATGCAGGGATTAGGTTGATACTTGCCCCAAGGTCACATAGAGCTGTCTTGGTACAAGCACCCTTGATGGGAAGCAGAAGCTGATGAATTAAAAAATTATTAAAATTGATACGTTGCAAGTATAGTTCTTAATTCACCGAAAATCTGCTTATCAATTTAGAAATGTGTCACAAAGAGTTTAAATCAAAATTACTGGGAGTTTTAAGTCCCAGGTCATCTCCCAACGAGTTGCAGAGGAGGGTGCTATCTTATTAATCAGAGGTTCGAAGAAATTGAGGTAAGTAAATTGGAATGTAAACTGAGGGAAATTAAATGATATGAATAAAAGCCTTGACTGGGAATTAATTAGTTAGAATCTCTATCATTGATGGAGTGATTTTTAAGATTAATTTATAATTAACGGTTACTCTGTTTAGTTATCCTTTACTAGGTAAGGGAAAGTCAAACAAGTTGGATTACTAGATCCGTTCACGAGTTACAACCCACTTAGTTCAAAGGGATTGACGTTGGTGACAGGATAGCAATTCAACAATTAACCCAATTACAAATTTTCTTTCAATCCTTCCAACTCAAGAGTTCCTTTTCAATCAATTCTCCATCAAGTAATGAAACTACTCACGCATTGTAAATAATAAATCCATAACACATAAAATGGAATTAAAAGAAGACATGATTATTGGAATTGAAATTGAATTAAAAAGAAATAATCCTTGCGTTAATTAATCATAAAAGTATCTGAATGACAAAATTGAACATAACAAAGAACATGGAAGAATAAAACCAAGTTAAGAAAACAAACTAGAATGATGAAGTCTTGATGAGGAAATAACTCTTCTCAATGTTCCAATGCTAAGGCCAATTGAAAATTAAAATTCTAAAAACTAGAGAGAAAAAACCTGAGAGTGAAAAACTAGATCTAAAACTACTAAATGAATGTGTGTGTTGTTTCTGCATATTCTCTGACTCTAGTCTACTGTTTTGGGCCGAAAACTGGGCCAAAATAAGGTCCAAAAATTGCCCCCAGCAAATTCTGCAGATTATGCATATCGCACATGTCACGTGATCGCGTCGTCCATGCGGACGCGTCACTTGCGCTTTTCCTCTCCACGCGTTCGCGTCGTCCACGCTACCGCGTCGCTTGCGCTTTCCAATCTGCACGGCCACGCAAGCCATGCGGCCGCGTCACTGCGATTTGTGCTCCTTCGCGCGGCCGCGTGAGCCATGCGACCGCGTCACTTCTCACTGGTTATCTCCTCAAATTCTTGTGTTCCTTCCATTTTTGCTAGCTTCCTCTCCAATCTCCATCTCATTCATGCCCTATAAAGCCTGAAGCACTTGACACACAGATCACGGCATCGAATGGAATAAAGAAAAATTAAAATTAAATAATTAGAGTCTCTAGGAAGCAATTTTCAAACATGTACTAAATTTAGGAAGGAAATCTAAATGCATGCTAAATTGATGAATAAGTGGGTAAGGATCATGACAAAACCACACAATTAAACACAATATAAATTATAAAATAGTGGTTTATCAACCTCCCCACACTTAAACATTAGCATGTCCTCGTGCTAAATTGAAGGAGACAAGGAAATAAGTATGAACATGCAGAAACTCATGAAATGCAATGCAATCCTACATATTTAAATAAATGCAACTATATGATTATTGTCCACTTGATCAAAAGTAAATAAGCCCTTCAAAACAGTTACAAATCAAATTCCACTAATTCTATCATTATACAATAAAACCGATAAAAGTGCAAGAAGATAGCTTATGAAAGCAGGAAACATGAAAATTCAAGCATTGAACCCTCACTGATAATGTATGTACGCTCTAATCTCTAATGTATAGGGTAATCACTCTATTCTTCTCTAGTCATGTTTTCTAACTTTTGTTTTTCTCCTAACCAATCAACAACAGTTAATATACCAATGCAAACATCATGAGGTCTTTTCAGGGTTGTAATGGGGCCAAGGTGCAGGTAAGGGTATATATATGGCTAAGTGAGCTTTATAAATTGAATCTTTAATTAACCTAAGCTCTCACCTAATATACATATATTCTTATACTTTTAAATTCATGCCTAGCTACCCATAATTCCCTTTTTCAACCCATACTCATGTTTCAACTTTGTATTTTAATTCTATCATATGTGCATTGATCTTTGAATTCTGAATTTAACATTGGGGTAATTTTGTCCCCTTATTTTTTTTTGAATTGAAATAAATAAAGCTTATCAACACACATAGATTTTTGATTCTTATAGTTTCACATGAATAGGTATCCAAATTCCCTTTAAATTTTCATGACACATTCCCTTAACAACTTTTGTTCCCACAATTTCCCATACTTAACTAGCACACACAATTCCATCTTAAGCTAACCAAAGATTCAATTTGGGATATGCAATTGTTTTTCAGCTTGAGGTTAGTAATGTGGTAAAATATAGAACAAATGGGGTTTTAAAGGCTCAAAGTGGTTAACAAAGGTAATTGAAAAGGGTAGGCTTGATTTGGATAAGTGAGTTTAAACAAATAATGGCCTCAATCATGTGCAAGCATGTAAATATAATAAATATTGGACATATAAGATAAAACAAAATATAGATTACAATTATAGAGAAGTAAACACACAAAAATAAAATAATTATGGTTAAATAATGTAACCATACATAAAGGCTCAAATCTTTCACAGGTTGTGTGTTCTTTAGCTCAAACATCATGTTCCAAATACAACTCAAGCAGATTTATAAAAAATTTGAAAAATTAGTGAAATTTTTTTCAAAGATAGATTTTTAAAAGAACTTATTGTCTTTTCAATCAAGTAGAACATGCATGCAACTATTCTAACCTATGCAATTTATTCTATTCTATAAAGGGGAGAAAATCTAACTAAAATATCCTAATTATTGGTGTACAGAGAAGAGAAATTACCTCCGGACGTCAGGTACTGACCGACCTCCCCACACTTAAGGCTTTGCACCGTCCTCGGTGCCATCTGTCAGGAACAGGGGTGGGCTGGTGGCAGTATCTCCACAGTCGGGACTATCATGGCTCCCGGTGCTGGTAAAAGAAGTGGAGTCCGGAGTGTCTGAGTCCTTAAATTTGCCCATGATCAGCTCCTTGAGGTATGTGAATCGGTGCTTGTTACGGCGCTCTCTCATCTTAGCTTTCTGTTCATGCCGATCCAACTTTTCAAGTATCTGCTGGAGCAATTTCTCAGTTGTAGATGCTTGTGGTGTTGAAGAAGGAATATCTTCAACTGGCTCAGTAGGCTGACTTGTAGTGGCTACTGAAAGTCTGAGGTATTTCCCGTTAGGGACATATTGATCATCCCGTGGAAGCATGGCTTTGGTGTCCCCAGCTCTGTAGGAGACTCCGGCTGCTGAGACAAGATCTGAGACCAGGGCGGGAAAAGGTAGGTTGCCCACAATTTGTACGTGTTCCATGGCATTCCGGATGTGTCTTGAGAGATTCAGAGGTTGGTCTGTAAGGATGCACCATAGTAGAACAGCCATGTCTACAGTGAAGGAGGACTCAT
>NC_029793.2:92628234-92632044 GCF_000816755.2 Arachis ipaensis
ACTCAACTACCCAAGAGAGATTGACCTGCCTCGGCTGTCTCCGTAAGAAACCCCATTGTCTTCGTTCAATTTGCGGCTCAACAAAGGAGGCAATATTGGATGGGAGGATAAGAAAGTATTCATTGTTATAGTTCCTTTCTGCTAGGATAGGGAACATCTGCTCACAGTAGCCAATGTCCAATTTAGATTACCATTTGTAACAAACTAGCCATCACGTTTGTATTGACAATTAAATTTAATTAATAAAATATGAAAGGGAATTTGTGAAAAGCAAGCATTGCATATTAGAGTAAAATAATGTGAAGAAGTGCATAATGCCATATGGGCTTTTTCACAAACACATAGCATGCATGTAGAATAAGCTCTTGAAAGTATGAATTTGAACATGCAAGCAATCCCTTAAAAAGTAATATATAGATTGTCAAACAAATTTATAACAAACCATAAGCATATAAAGATAAATAATGACTCACATAAATAGATAACACCAAGTAAAAAGGAAAAGAAAAGAAAAGAAAATAAGAACAATGAAGAAAAGATAAGAAGATAACATAGGAAAATAAGAAGAATAGTAGAAAAGTGAGAAAGAAGAAAAGAAAAACCTTGTTAATGGGGGTGAGAAAGATAGAGAATGAAAGGTGAGATAGAGAGGGGAAGGGAGAAAGAAGAAAGAAGGAGGGAAAAGAAAAATTAGGATTTGGAGGAAAGAAAGATAAGATAATTTGGCAACTGAGGTTGAGCTGTGCGGCGCATGCGACGCGGCCGCGGAAGGCACGCGTTCGCGTGGTTGCGCTCCAGGGAAGGTGCGCGATCGCGTCGGTCGCGTGACCTATGTTGCGCTGCTGGCGCGAGTGCAGCCTCGCTCCAGCACAACTCTCTGTTTGATTCATTTTAATTGCCAAAATTGGGTGACGCGATCGTGTGGGTCACGCGATCGCATGAGTGTGCGTTATAAAGTGGGTGATACGGCCGCGTCAGCGACGCGGTCGCGTGACAAGGATTGTGCTTCCAGCATCACTCTCGCACAGAATGCGACTGTGCATCCTTTTACGTCGACAACTCAGGGCACGCGGCTGCGTGGGGTACGCGATCGCGTGGGAGGCCATGATTTCCATGCGACGCGGTCGCGTGGGGTAATTTGTGCCATTGGCACGACTCTAGCGCTGCTCCTGCGTAACTTTCTGCTCATTTTTATTTTTCTTTACTCCCCCTGCCACGCGGACGCGTCATTGGTGCGATCGCTTCGGGCGGCGAAAAATTTTTTTTTTTTAAAAAAGAAATATAAGGACATGTAGGTGTAAAAGCATGAAAGTATTAATAAAGAGAAGAGTTATTGAAGAAGAAAAAAAAAACTAAAAGTGAAGAAAAGAACGATCATACCGCGGTGGGTTGTCTCCCACCAAGCACTTTGCTTTAACGTCCGTAAGTTGGACGCTCCGCTAGCTCAATCAGCTGCTATGTGGGGATCTTCCAAGTGGAGGATCTCAAGATCCTTGCTTTTCTGCACCTTCTCATTATGGTACAGCTTCAGGCGGTGTCCATTAACCTTAATAAGTTCAGAGCTTGAAGGATGGCGTAGGTGATAAATTCCGTACGGTTCAGCCTTCTCTACTCTGTATGGACCTTTCCATTTTGATCTTAACTTACCAGGCATTAGCCTTAGTCGAGATTTGTAAAGGAGGACGAAATCTCCAGGTTGAAATTCTTTCTTCTTGATGTTTTGATCATGCACAGCTTTCATCCTTTCCTTGCAAATTCTGGAATTCTCATAAGCTTCTAGGCGAAGGTTCTCCAGTTCTTGCAGTTGCAACTTCCTTTCAGTTTCGGCCTTCTCAATTTCCATGTTGCACTCTTTAACTGCCCAGAAGGCTCTGTGTTCGATTTCAACTGGGAGATGGCAAGCTTTTCCATAAACTAAGCGAAAGGGACTCATCCCAATGGGTGTCTTGTATGCTGTTCTATATGCCCACAGTGCATCTTATAGCCTGGTGCTCCAGTCTTTTCTATGAGGCTTCACTATCTTTTGCAAGATACGCTTAATTCTTTGTTCGACACCTCGGCTTGCCCATTAGTTTGGGGATGGTAAGATGTTGCAACTTTATGGATTATCCCATGCTTCTTCATCAATCCTGTTAGTCTCCTGTTACAAAAATGGGTGCCTTGATCTCTCACGATCGCTCGTGGTGATCCAAAACGGCATATAATGTGGTTTCTCACAAAGGAAACAACAGTGTTAGCATCATCAATGTGGGTAGGGATTGCTTCCACCCCATTTGGAAACACAATCCGCAGCTAACAATATATAAAAATATCCACTAGAATTTGGAAATGGACCCATGAAGTCAATGCCCCATACATCAAAAATTTCACAGAAAAGCATATAGTGTTGAGGCATCTCATTCCTCCTGGACATATTACCAAATTTCTGGCATGGGATACAAGATTTGCAAAACTCAGCAGCGTCTCTAAAAAGAGTAGGCCACCAGAATCCACAGTCTAAGATCTTTCTAGCTGTTCGTTGAGGGCCAAAATGTCCTCCACTCTCAGATGAGTGACATGCCTCTAAAATGGACTGGAATTCTGATTGAGGCACACAACGTCTAATTATCTGGTCAGCGCCACATCTCCATAAATATGGGTCATCCCATATATAATATTTAGACTCACTTTTCAGCTTGTCTCTTTGATGTTTAGAAAAATGTGGAGGAAATGTGTGGCTAACTAAATAATTAGCAACAGGTGCATACCAAGGGACTACCTTAGATACTGCTTGTAGGTTATCAAAAGGAAAATTATCATCTATAGGAGTAGATTCATCCTTAATATGTTCAAGGCGACTCAAGTGGTCTGCTACTAAATTCTGATTACCACTCCTATCCTTTATTTCTAAATTAAATTCTTGTAGCAGCAGTATCCAAC
Organism: Arachis ipaensis; assembly: GCF_000816755.2. Lineage (NCBI taxonomy): Eukaryota > Viridiplantae > Streptophyta > Magnoliopsida > Fabales > Fabaceae > Arachis > Arachis ipaensis. The sequence goes on from NC_029793.2 coordinate 92,631,154, forward strand.
GTATAAGTCTTGGTTTGGACTCCTTTTTAGCTAATAGATACTTTAGAGCTGCGTGGTCCGAATACACTACTACTTTGGTACCAAGTAAATAGGCCCGGAATTCAGCCAGAGCAAAAATAATAGCAAGAAGTTCTTTCTCAGTAGTAGTATAATTGGACTGGGCAGTGTCTAAAGTCTTAGATGCATAGGCAATAACAAAAGGATCCTTACCTTCACGCTGAGCCAGCGCTGCTCCTACTGCATAGTTAGAAGCATCGCACATGATTTCAAACGGCTGGCTCCAGTCGGGTCCTCTCACAATTGGGGCTTGAGTTAGAGCAGTCTTCAGCTTATCAAATGCTTGTTTGCAATCTTCACTGAACTCGAACTCAATGTCCTTCTGCAGTAATTTGGATAAGGGAAGTGCCACCTTACTAAAGTCTTTAATAAATCTCCTGTAGAAACCTGCATGGCCAAGGAATGAACGGACTTCCCTCACAGAAGAGGGGTAAGGTAAACTAGAAATAACATTCACCTTTGCTGGGTCTACAGAAATGCCATTATTAGATACCACATGTCCTAATACAATCCCTTGTTTTACCATAAAGTGGCATTTTTTAAAATTCAATACAAGGTTTGTATTAATACATCTATCTAATACTCTAGATAATCCCTCTAAGCAAAGGGTAAAAAAATCGCCATAAACGCTAAAATCGTCCATAAAAACTTCCATACAGTCCTCAATAAGATCAGAGAAAAGACTCATCATGCACCTTTGGAAAGTAGCTGGTACATTGCATAAGCCAAAGGGCATTCTCTTATAAGCATAAGTCCCAAAAGGACATGTAAAAGTAGTCTTTTCCTGATCCTCAAGAGCTATATGAATCTGGAAATAACCTGTGTAACCATCTA
>NC_029793.2:92632187-92633690 GCF_000816755.2 Arachis ipaensis
AGCATATTTGAGATGTGGAGGGAGAGGTTTCAATTCTAACTTTTGATCATGGGCAGGCTCTGGATTATCTGGGGCTTGTGAAAATGGCGAAGTGTCCTCATTGTCAGTTAAGAGGGTCCCCACACTCGGACCTTGTCCAGTTGGCCTCTCTTCAAACTCTTCTTTTTGAACTTCAGCCACACTTTCATCTATGACATCACACTGGAAGATAGAACGATCTTCTGGGGGGTTGTTAATGACAGCATTCAGATTGAAGATCACTATGCGGCCATCTATTTCAAAGGAGTATGTTCCTGAAAAAGCATCCAATTTGAATTTTGATGTCTTCAGGAATGGTCTTCCAAGTAGGATCGATGATGGCTTATCTGAATCATTATGGGGCATCTCCAAGATATAAAAATCAGTGGGAAATGTGAGCCCTTTAATGTTCACCAAAACATCTTCAGCAACTCCAGCCACTGTAATAATGCTTTTATCTGCTAACACAAAACAAACTGCCGACCTTTTTAAGGGAGGGAGCCTCAAAACATCATATATGGACAAAGGCATTATACTGACACATGCTCCTAAATCACACATGCAATCATAAATTACTACACCACCAATAGTACAACTAACTATGCAAGGACCTGGATCACTACATTTTTCAGGTAATCCTCCCATTAAAGCAGATATAGAACTACCTAAAGGAATAGTTTCTAATTCATTAATCTTGTCTTTATGGATACATAAGTCTTTTAGAAACTTTGCATATTTAGATACCTGCTGAATAACATAAAAAAGGGGGACAGTTACCTCAACCTTTTTGAATATCTCTACCATTTTAGGATCAGGTTCTAGCTACTTCCTGGGCTTCCTTGCAAGCTGTGAAAATGGAATGGGAATAGTGGTTTCCGTGGTGCCTGCGCCTTTTGGTGCTTCTTCTTGTGATTGAGCTATCTCTTCTTCAGCTATGTCCTGTATATCCTCTTCCTCTTCAACATCTTCGATTTCCACCACCTCTTCAGCTGAGGCGTATTCTAGTGAGCTTGGTTCCTCCTGATTCCTCTCCTGTAGTGTAGTTTCAAACCTCAGGGTGATGGCATTAATGCCTCCCTTTGGATTGGGTAATGGTTGAGAGGGGATTCCAGTGGTGCTTGAAGGTTGGTTACTGAAATTTTGTGCTGAACCAAGCTGTGTCATAAAAGCTTGCAAAGTAGAGGTGAGACCATTTAGACTGGCGATTAACCCAATTACAAATTTTCTTTCAATCCTTCCAACTCAAGAGTTCCTTTTCAATCAATTCTCCATCAAGTAATGAAACTACTCACGCATTGTAAATAATAAATCCATAACACATAAAAGAAAATTAAAAGAAGACATGATTATTGGAATTGAAATTGAATTAAAAAGAAATAATCCTTGCGTTAATTAATCATAAAAGTATCTGAATGACAAAATTGAACATAACAAAGAACATGGAAGAATAAAACCAAGTTAAGAAAACAAACTAGAATGATGAAG
>NC_029793.2:92633803-92714000 GCF_000816755.2 Arachis ipaensis
GATGAAGTCATGAAGTCTTGATGAGGAAATAACTCTTCTCAATGTTCCAATGCTAAGGCCAATTGAAAATTAAAATTCTAAAAACTAGAGAGAAAAAACCTAAGAGAGTGAAAAACTAGATCTAAAACTACTGAATGAATGTGTGTGTTGTTTCTGCATATTCTCTGACTCTAGTCTGCTGTTTCGGGCCGAAAACTGGGCCGAAATAAGGTCCAAAAATCGCCCCCAGCGAATTCTGCAGATTATGCAGATCGCACATGTCACGCGATCGCGTCGTCCATGCGGACGCGTCGCTTGCGCTTTTTCCTCTTCACGCGTTCGCGTCGTCTACGCTACCACGTTGCTTGCGCTTTCCAATCCGCGCGGCCGCGCAAGCCATGCGGCCGCGTCACTATGATTTGTGCTCCTTCGCGCGGCCGCGTGAGCCATGCGACCGCGTCACTTCTCGCTGGTTATCTCCTCAAATTCTTGTGTTCCTTCCATTTTTGGTAGCTTCCTCTCTAATATCCATCTCATTCATGCCCTATAAAGCCTGAAACACTTGACACACAGATCACGGCATCGAATGGAATAAAGGAGAATTAAAATTAAATAATTAGAGTCTCTAGGAAGCAATTTTCAAACATGTACTAAATTTAGGAAGGAAATCTAAATGCATGCTAAATTGATGAATAAGTGGGTAAGGATCATGACAAAACCACACAATTAAACACAATATAAATTATAAAATAGTGGTTTATCAACCCTCTAATGTGCATGGTATCATAAAGCTTCCGGGATCTTTAAGCTTCTTTGGTAAGCTTTTCAGAATGACTGCACTGTATTCTTCAGTGACAAAAACTTTTTCAGTTTCTCTCCAATCCTTCTTATGACTTAAGATCTCTTTCATGAACTTAGCATAAGAGGGTATTTGCTCAAGTGCCTCTGCAAACGGGATCTTTATTTCAAGAGTCCTGAGATAGTCTGCAAATTGGGCAAATTGTTTATCCTGTTCCGCTTGGCGGAGTTTTTAAGGATAAGGCATCTTGGCTTTGTATTCCTCAACCGTAGTTGCTGCAGGTTTATTTCCTATAGAGGTGGTTAGAGAAGCCTTCTTAGGAGGGTTACAATCAGCACTTGCATGTGTCTGATCCCTCATTGGCGTTTGAACGCCAGGATTAGGGGTTGGATGGGCGTTTAACGCCAATTTTCCACCCTTTTCTGGCATTTGAACGCCAGAACTGGGCATGGAATGGGCGTTTAACGCCAATTTTTCACCATTTTCTGGCGTTTGAACGCCAGAAGTGGGCATCCACTAGGCGTTTAACGCCAATTTTTCACCCTTTTCTGGCGTTTGAACGCCAGAATTATTTCTCTCTGGGCTCTTACTGTCCTCAGAGGGATTTTGGGCAGTGGTCTGGTCTTCCTCTATCAGTTGTTCCTTTCTTGGCTTTCTGCTACCTTGAGCTAAATTATTCAATGTCTTCCCACTCCTTAGTTGGACAACTTGGCATTCTTCTGTTATCTGTTTAGATAGCTGCTGTCTTGTCTGATTCAATTGTGCTTCCATATTCTTGTTAGCATCTTTAGTGTCTTGGAGCATCTCTTTAAATTCTGCTAACTGTTTTGTCATAAGAAACAATTGTTGATTAAGTTCAACAACTTGTTCTTGAGGACTAGGATCAGTAGATATTGCCCTAGCCTCTTCTTTCATGGAGGACTCACTGCTTGAGTACAGATGTTGATTTCTAGCAACTGTATCAATGAGATTTTGAGCCTCTGCAATTGTCTTTCTCATGTGCATAGATCCACCAGCTGAATGGTCTAAAGACATTTGAGCTTTTTCTATAATCCCATAGTAGAAGATGTCTAACTGTACCCACTCTGAAAACATTTCAGAGGGGCATCTCCTTAGCATCCCTCTGTACCTCTCCTAGGCATTATAAAGGGATCCATGATCTTCTTGTTTAAAGCCTTGGATGTCCAGCCTTAGCTGTGTCATCCTTTTTGGAGGGTAATATTGATTCAGAAATTTATTTGATAACTGTTTTCATGTTCTTATGCTTGCTGTGGGTTGGTTATTTAATCACCTCTTAGCTTGATCTTTTATAGCAAATGGAAACAGTAGTAATTTGTAGACATCTTGATCCACTTCTTTATCACGTACTGTGTCAGCAATTTGTAAAAATTGTGCCAGAAACTCAGTAGGTTCTTCTTGTGGAAGACCGAAATACTGGCAATTTTGCTGCACCATGATAATGAGCTGAGGATTTAGCTCAAAACTGCTTGCTCTGATGGGAGGTATACAGATGCTACTCCCATATGTAGCAGTAATGGGGTTAGTATATGACCCCAGAGTCCTTCTGGACTGTTCATTTCTACTTTGGTCCATGATGGAAAAAAGGGAATTGATGTGAATTGCAAATAAAATATATATTTTTATTTTTATTTTATTTAATTAAAAACAACCGAATAAGTAAAAAAAATAATATAAAATAAAATAATTAGAATTTAAAATATAAATTTCGAAAACTAAGAGAAAAAGGAAAAATAAATTCTAAAACTAAAATAATTACTTAATTAAGAAGATTTGAAAAACTTTGGATATGATTTTTGAAAGGGACTTTGAATTTTGAAATTTCAAAACTAGAATAAGATAGAATAAAAATTTCTAAAATAAAAATCTGAATTTTTAAATGAGATTTTCGAGAATTCAATTAAATAACTATAAAAGATATTTTTGAATTAAATGAGGAAAGAGAAAAACAACAAAATGACACCAAACTTAGAATTTTTAGATCAAAACAAAGGAAACAAACAGGAAAACTTTGAATATCAAGGCGAACACAGAGAGCAACTTTTGAAAAATTTTTAAGAAAACAGAAACACAAAGGACACCAAACTTAAAAATTTTTATATTCTGAACACTAATAATTCGAAGAAAATGAAAGGAAAAATAAAATTATGCAATTGACACCAAACTTAAAATATGAAACTAGACTCAAACAGAAGACTAAATTATGAAGTTATTGGTTTTGAAAATCTTCGAAAATAATTAAGACAAATAAAATAAGGATTTTAAAATTTTAACCAAAAACAATAATAGAAGACTCTAAACTGAAAAGAAAAATTTTCTTAATCTAAGCAACAAAATAAACCGTCAGTTGTCCAAACTCGAACAATCTCCGGCAACGGCGCCAAAAACTTGGTGCACGAAATTGTAAATCACACTTTTCACAACTCGTACCACTAACCTGCAAGTGCACTGGGTCGTCCAAGTAATACCTTACGTGAGTAACGGTCGATCCCACTGAGATTGTCAGCTTGAAGCAAGCTATGGTTATTTTGTAACTCTTAGTCAGGAAATTAGTAATAAAAATGGTTGGGTTTATGAAGAGTAAATAACATAAAATAAATAATACTTGTTATGCAGCAATGGAGAACAGATTGAGGTTTTGGAGATACTCTGTCTTCTGAATCTCTGCTTTTCTACTGTCTTCTTCTTCACGCACGCAAGGCTCCTTCCATGGCAAGCTGTATGTTGGTGGATCACCGTTGTCAATGGCTACCATCCGTCTTCTCAGTGAAAATGGTCCAAATGCGCTGTCACCGCACGGCTAATCATCTGTCGGTTCTCACTCATGTTAGAATAGGATCCATTGATCTTTTTGCGTCTATCACTACACCTAACACTCGCGAGTTTGAAGCTTGTCACAGTCATCCCATCCCAGATCCTACTCGGAATACCACAGACAAGGTTTAGACTTTCTGGATCTCAAGAATGCTGCCAATGGATTCTAGCTTATACCACAAAGACTCTGGTCTCATAGATTTGAATGCTCTGTTGTCAGGAGATGCAATCAAACGCGTGAACCAGGAATCAAAGAGATACACACTCAATCTAAGGTAGAACAGAAGTGGTTGTCAGGCACGCATTCATAGGTTAAGAATGGTGATGAGTGTCACGGATCATCACATTCATCATGTTGAAGTGCGAGTGGATATCTTAGAATAGAAACAAGCATGATTGAATGGAAAACAGTAGTAATTGCATTAATTCATTGAGACACAGCAGAGCTCCTCACCCCCAACCATGGGGTTTAGAGGCTCATGCCGTAGAAAATACAAGTTCTGATGTAAAATGTCATGACGTACAAAATGAATCTCTAAAAGTGGTTTTTATAATAAACTAGTGACCTAGGTTTACAGAAAATGAGTAAGCTAAGATAGATAGTGCAGAAATCTACTTCTGGGGCCCACTTAGTGTGTGTTTGGGTTGAGCATTGAAGCTTTCACATGTAGAGACTTTTCTTGGAGTTAAACGCCAGGTTTTGTGCCAGTTTGGGCGTTTAACTCCAACTTTTATACCAGTTCTGGCGTTAAACGCCAGAAAAGGGTAGAAAATTGGCGTTTAGACGCCATTTTGTGTTATCAAAACTAGGGTAAAGTATGAACTATTATATATTGCTGGAAATCCCAAGATGACTACTTTCCAACGGAATTGAGAGTGCACAAATTGAGCTTCTGTAGCTCTAGAAAATCCATTTCGAGTGCAGGAAGGTCAGAATCCATAGCATCTGCAGTCCTTTTTCAGCCTCTGAATCAAATTTTTGCTCAGGTCCCTCAATTTCAGCTAGAAATTACCTGAAATTACAGAAAAACACACAAACTCATAGTAAATCCCAGAAATATGATTTTTTAATAAAAACTAATAAAAATATAATAAAAACTAACTAAATCATACTAAAAACTACCTAAAAACAGTGTCAAAAATCGTATAAATTATCCGCTCATCACTTGCCAGGCATGAATCAAAGCCTTGAGCAATGCCTCTATCTTCCTGTTACAAAAGTGGGATCCTTGGTCGCTCACGATTGCTCGTGGCGACCTATAACGGCATACAATGTTATTCCTAATGAAAGAAATGACGGTATTGGCGTCGTCAAGGCGGGTAGGTATGGCCTCTACCCACTTTGACACGTAGTATACCGCTAATAGAATATACAGATACCCATTTGAGTTGGGAAACGGTCCCATAAAGTCAATGCCCCATACATCAAATATCTCACAGAACAACATAGGTTGCTGAGGCATTTCATCCCTTTGGGATGTGTTTCACGACTTCTGACACTGATGGCAAGACACACAGAACCGGTTAGCATCCTTGAATAAGGTTGGCCACCAGAATCCATAATCCAACACCTTTTTAGCGGTCCTTTGTGGGCCAAAGTGGCCACCACATTCGGACGAATGGCAAGCTTCAAGAATGGGTTGGATTTCAGACTCCAGGACACATCTTTGAATTACTTGGTCCACTCCCCTCTTCCACAAGTGAGGGTCAACCCAAATATAGTATTTGGAATCACTCCTAAACTTATCCCTTTGGTGTTTAGAAAAGTTGGGAGGGAAGAGTTTTGCAACCAAGTAGTTCGCCATTAAGGCAAACCAAGGAAAACTATTCGACACAACATGCAAAATATCCAATGGGAATGAGTCATTGATCGGAAGTGGCTCAAATTTTAAATTCTCAATGTGGCTTAAATGATCCGCAACCAGGTTTTGAGATCCACTCTGGTCCCTAATCTCAATGTCGAATTCTTGCAAAAGCAAGATCCAACGTATGAGTCTAGGCTTTGACTCATTCTTTGTCAATAAGTATTTTAAAGCTGCATGATCCGTGTATACCACTATCTTTGACCCTAGCATATAAGATCTGAATTTATCTAAAGCATGAACAATAGCTAGGAGTTCCTTTTTAGTAGTGGTATAGTTGGATTATGCTGCATCCAGTGTTTTAAAAGAGTAAGCAATGACATAAGGGAGTTTACCATCGCGCTGTGCAAGCACGGCACCTACAGCATGGTTTGACGCATCACACATTATCTCGAATGGCAACGTCCAGTTGGGGCCTCGCACAATTGGTGCTGTGGTAAGAAATCTCCTTAGCTCTTCAAAAGCTTTCACACATTCACTGTTGGTGCGCAGAAATTGTGGTTACACTTTGATTATGTAAAATTCATTGCTCTTTCTTTCTCTGTCAATAGTAAAAAGTCCTATTTATACTAAACTAGTTACTAGGGTTTACAGAAGTAAGTAATTGATGCATAAATCCACTTCTGGGGCCCACTTGGTATGTGCTTGGGCTGAGCTTGAATGTTACACGTGTAGAGGTCATTCTTGGAGTTGAACGCCAGCTTTTGTGCCAGTTTGGGCGTTGAACTCCACTTTGCAACTTGTTTCTGGCGCTGGACGCTAGAATTGGGCAGAGAACTGGCGCTGAACGCCTGTTTGCGTCATCTAAACTTGGGCAAAGTATGAACTATTATATATTTCTGGAAAGCCCTGGATGTCTACGTTCCAACGCAATTGGAAGCGCGCCATTTTGAGTTCTGTAGCTCCAGAAAATCCACTTTGGGTGCAGGGAGGTCAGAATCCAATAGCATCAGCAGTCCTTCTTCAACCTCTGAATCTGATTTTTGCTCAAGTCCCTCAATTTCAGCCAGAAAATACCTGAAATCACAGAAAAACACACAAACTCATAGTAAAGTCCAGAAATGTGAATTTAACATAAAAACTAATGAAAACATCCCAAAAAGTAACTAGATCCTACTAAAAACATACTAAAAACAATGCCAAAAAGCATATAAATTATCCGCTCATCACAGCACCAAACTTAAATTGTTGCTTATCCCCAAGCAATTGAAAATCAAATAGGATAAAAAGAAGAGAATATACTATAAATTCCAAACTATCAATGAAACATAGCTCTAATCAGATGAGCGGGACTTATAGCTTTTTGCCTCTTGAATAGTTCTGGCATCTCACTTTATCCATTGAGGTTCAGAATGATTGGCATCTATAGGAATTCTATTGGCATCTATAGGAATTCAGAGTTCAGATAGTGTTATTAATTCTCCTAGTTCAGTATGATGATTCTTGAACACAGCTATTTTATGAGTCTTGGCCGTGGCCCTAAGCACTTTGTTTTCTAGTATTACCACTGGATACATAAATGCCACAGACACATAATTGGGTGAACCTTTTCAGATTGTGACTCTGCTTTGCTAACGTCCCCAATTAGAGGTGTCCAGGGTTCTTAAGCACACTTTTTTTTTGCTTTGGACCTTGACTTTAACCGCTCAGTCTCAAGTTTTCACTTGACACCTTCACGCCACAAGCACATGGTTAGGGACAGCTTGGTTTAGCCGCTTAGGCCAGGATTTTATTCCTTTAGGCCCTCCTATCCACTGATGCTCAAAGCCTTGAGATCCTTTTTATTTGCCCTGGTCTTTTGGTTTTAAGGGTTATTGGCTTTTTGCTCTTGCCTCTTGGTTTTAAGAGCTTTTGGCTTTTTCTGCTTGCTTTTTCTTTTTCTTTCTATTTTTTTTTCGCCTACCCTTAGTTGTCCCATGTTGGAACTTAATTCTCCTAGGGAGGTGTTGATTTACTCCCAATAGTTTTGTGGAGGAAAGTGCATCCCTTGAGGTATCTCAGGGATTTCTTGATAATGAGCTTCTTCATGTGCCTGTTGAGATCCATGAATGTGCTCTCTTGTTTGCTCCATCCTTTTCTTAGTGATGGGCTTGTGAGATGAATCTTTCCATCTCCCATGGCTCAGAGGTGGAAGCATTTGTCTTCCCTTTCCTCTTTCTTAAGGTTTCTCTGGCCTTAGGTGCCATTAATGGTAATGGAAAAACAAAAAGCTTATGCTTTTACCACACCAAACTTAGAATATTGCTCGCCCTCGAGCAAGAGAAGAAAGAATAGATGAAGAAGAAGAAGATATGGAGGAGATAGAGGGATGTGTGTATGGATGTGAGTGGTGAATAGAAAACAGAAGGGATGACCATGAATGGAGAGAGAGAGGGTGAGGTGGGTGGGGATCCTATGAGATTCACAGATCCTGAGATGATCCTGTGGGGTCCACAGATCCTGACATGATCCTATGGGGTCCACAGATCCTGAGGTGTTCAAGGAATTACAACCTTGCACCAAATTAGGCATGTAAAATGCCCTTGCACACAACTCTGGGCGTTCAGCGCCAGGTTGGTGCCCATTTTGGGCGTTCAACGCCCATTTGTTGCCCATTTCTGGCGTTGAACGCCAGAACCATGCTTGTTCTGGGCGTTCAGCGCCCAGATACTGCCCATTTTGGGCGTTCAGCGCCAGAACCATGCTCTGTTCTGGCATTGAACGCCAGGCAGGTGCTTCCTCCAGGGTGTGATTTTTCTTCTGCTGTTTTTGATTCTGTTTCTAAATTTTTTCGTTTATTTTGTGACTCCACATGATTATGAACCTAAGAAAACATGAAAAACAAAAACAAAATTAGATAAATAAACATTGGGTTGCCTCCCAACAAGCGCTTCTTTAATGTCAATAGCTTGACAGTGGGCTCTCATGGAGCCTCATAGATGTGCAGAGCATTGTTGAGACCTCCCAACACCAAACTTAGAGTTTGGATATGGGGGTTTGACACCAAACTTAGAGTTTGGTTGTGGCCTCCCAACACTAAACTTAGAGTTTGACTGTGGGGGCTTTGGTTGACTCTGCTTTGAGAGAAGCTTTTTCTACTTCCTCTCCATGGATGCAGAGAGAGATCCTTGAGTTGTAAACACAAGGTTGTCCTTATTTAATTGAAGGATCAATTCTTCTCTGTCCACATCAATCACAGCTCTTGCTGTGGCTAGGAAAGGTCTTCCTAGGATGATGGATTCATCCTCTTCCTTTCCAGTATCCAGGACGATGAAATTAGCAGGGATGTAAAGGCCTTCAACTTTTACTAACACGTCCTCTACTTGTCCATGTTTGCTCCAATGACAGTAATGGAGATGCTTCTTCTATGTAAATTGGAATTAGGTGCAGTAAAGTCACTAAGCATCCTCCTTGCATTATTGTTGTTGGGTTCGGCTTCCATCTCCTTTACTTGTTCGAAATTTTCAATCAAGTTGTCTCTGGATTGTTGTAATTTAGCTTCTCTTAGTTTTCTCTTCAGAGTCCTTTCAGGTTCTGGATCAGCTTCAACAAGAATACCTTTTTCTCTGTCCCTACTCATAAGAAAGAGAAGAGAAAAAGAAAAGAAGAGGAATCCTCTATATCACAATAAAGAGGTTCCTTATTGTTAGTAGAAAAAGAAGTGAAGAAAAAAAATTCGAACACAGATAGAAGAGGGGGTTCGAATTTGGTGAGTGATGTGAGGGAGAGATGTTAGTAGATGAATAAATGAATAGAATAAGATGAGAGAGGGAGAGAATTTTCGAAAATTATTTTTGAAAAAGAGTTAGTGATTTTCGAAAATAGTTTTGAAAAAGGTTAGTAATTTTTGAAATTTTAAAATCAAAAATTAAAATAATTAGTTAATTAAAAAGAAACTTTTGAAAAAGAGGGGAGATATTTTCGAAAATTAGAGAGAGAGAGTTAGTTAGGTGGTTTTGAAAAAGATAAGAAACAAACAAAAAGTTAGTTAGTTAGTTGAAACAAATTTTGAAAAGATAAGAAGTTAGGAGGTTAGAAAAGATATTTTGAAATCATATTTTTGAAAAAGATAAGATAAGAAGATATTTTTGAAAAGATATGATTGAAATTGGTTTTGAAAAAGGTTTGATTTTTTTAAAATCACAATTAATGACTTGATTCACAAGAAATCATGAGATATGATTCTAGAACTTAAAGTTTGAATCTTTCTTAACAAGCAAGTAACAAACTTAAAATTTTTTGAATCAAAACATTAATTGTTATTGTTATTTTCGAAAATTTGATATAAAAATAAGAAAAAGATTTTTGAAAAATATTTTTGGAATTTTCGAAAATAACTAAGAAATTTGAAAAAGATTTGATTTTTGAAAAAGATTTTTGAAAAAGATAAGATTTTCAAATTGAAAATTTCATTTGACTCATAAGAAACAACTTGATTTTAAAAATTTTTGAAAAAGTCAATCCAAATTTTCGAATTTGATGAGAGAAAAAGGGAAAGATATTTTTTTGATTTTTGAATTTTTATGATGAGAGAGAAAAACAAGAAAAATGATGCAATGCATGAAAGTTATGGATCAAAACAATGAATGCATGCAAGAATGCTATGAATGTCAAGATGAACACCAAGAACACTATGAAGATCATGATGAACATCAAGAACACATTTTTGAAAAATTTTTAATGCAAAGAAAACATGCAAGACACCAAACTTAGAATTCTTTAATGCTTAGACATAAAGAATTCAGAATGCATATGAAAAACAAGAAAAGACATAAAACATGCAAATGCGAAGATCAAACAAGAAGACTTACCAAGAAAAACTTGAAGATCATGAAGAACACTATGAATGCATGATTTTTTTGAAAAATGCAAGATGCACATGCAATTGACACCAAACTTATAACATGACTCAAGACTCAAACAAGAACACAAAAAATATTTTTGATTTTTATGATTTTCTAATTTTTTTGTATCTTTTTTCGAAAATTATTTAAAAAACAAAACTAAGGATTCCAAAATTTTTTATATGAATTCCAGGAATCTTATGCTCTTTAAACTAAAGCTCCAATCAAAGGGTCAGGCATGGCTTAATAGCCAGCCAAGCTCTAGCATGTAACAGGTAGATCATGAACAGTAGTAGGTGGATTAGCACCAACTAGCTTGCTCTTGATAACAAATTGGAAGCCTCAGTCCAAATGAATTTAGACATGGCTTTACAGCTAGCCAGGCTTCACATGCTTCATGAAACACTAGAATTCATTCTTAAAAATTTTGAATAAAATTATAAAATTTTTGAAAACATTTTTATTTAAAAAAATTTTTTTTTCCGAAAACAAAGGAGAAAATTTTGAAAGATTTTTGAAAAATTTTTTGAAAACAAAACAAAAGGAAAATACCTAATCTGAGCAACAAGATGAACCGTCAGTTGTCCAAACTTGAACAATCCCCGGCAACGGCGCCAAAAACTTGGTGCGCAGAAATTGTGATTACACTTTGATTATGTAAAATTCATTGCTCTTTCTTTCCCTGGCAATGGCGCCAAAAACATGATGCCAGTACCATGGTTCACAACTTCGCACAACTAACCAGCAAGTGCACTGGGTCGTCCAAGTAATACCTTACGTGAGTAAGGGTCGAATCCCACGGAGATTGTTGGTATGAAGCAAGCTATGGTCACCTTGTAAATCTCAGTCAGGCAGATATAAAATAGTAATGGGGTTTTCGAAAATAATACTAAAATAAGGATAGAAATACTTATGTAATTCATTGGTGAGAATTTGAGATAAGCGCATAGAGATGCTTTCGTTCCTCTGAACCTCTGCTTTCCTGTTGTCTTCATCCAATTAGTCTTACTCCTTAGATACTCGTTCAATCGAAGGTAGAACGGAAGTGGTTGTCAGGCATGCGTTCATAGGGAATGATGATGATTGTCACGTTCATTACATTCAGGTTGAAGTGCGAATGAATATCTTAGAAGCGGAATAAGTTGAATTGAATAGAAAACAGTAGTACTTTGCATTGATCCTTGAGGAATAGCAGAGCTCCACACCTTAATCTATGGAGTGCAGAAACTCTACCGTTGAAAATACATAAGTGATAATGGAGTTCATTGGTCTCGGCCCCAGAGGGGAACCGGAGTAACCAAGACTACTATGATCCAAAGGTAAAACTCAGGATGTCTAATACAATAGTAAAAAGTCCTATTTATAATAAACTAGCTACTAGGGTTTACAGAAGTAAGTAATTGATGCATAAATCCACTTCCGGGGCCCACTTGGTATGTGCTTGGGCTGAGCTTGAATGTTACACGTGTAGAGGTCATTCTTGGAGTTGAACGCCAGCTTTTGTGCCAGTTTGGGCGTTGAACTCCACTTTGCAACTTGTTTCTGGCGCTAGACGCCAGAAATGGGCAGAGAACTGGCGTTGAACGCCAGTTTGCGTCATCTAAACTTGGGCAAAGTATGAACTATTATATATTGCTGGAACGCCCTGGATGTCTACTTTCCAACGCAATTGGAAGCGCGCCATTTTGAGTTCTGTAGCTCCAGAAAATCCACTTTGGGTGCAGGGAGGTCAGAATCCAACAGCATCAGCAGTCCTTCTTCAACCTCTGAATCTGATTTTTGCTCAAGTCCCTCAATTTCAGCCAGAAAATACCTAAAATCAAAGAAAAACACACAAACTCATAGTAAAGTCCAGAAATGTGAATTTAACATAAAAACTAATGAAAACATCCCAAAAAAAGAACTAGATCCTACTAAAAACATACTAAAAACAATGCCAAAAGCGTATAAATTATCCGCTCATCAACTGTCAAACTCAAAATCCACATCTTTTTGGAGTAGGCGCGAAAATGGCAAAGCAATCTTGCTGAAATATTTGATAAAGCGCCTATAGAATCCTACATATCCTAAAAACGAGCGGACCTCCCTCACAGATGAGGGGTGAGGTAAAGTGGTGATAACATCGACCTTGGCTGGGTCTACAGAGATGCCTTCATGAGATACTTCATGTCCTAACACGATACCTTGTCTTACCATAAAGTGACATTTTTCAAAATTCAAGACAAGGTTGGTGTCAATACATCTAGCTAAGACCTTGGCCAAGTTCTCTAAGCAACAATCAAATGAAGTACCATAAACACTAAAGTCATCCATAAAGACTTCCAGACAATTCTCCATTAGATCGGAAAAGACACTCGTCATACACCGCTGAAAAGTAGTAAGTGCATTGCATAGTCCAAATGGCATCCTTTTATGGGCAAAGGTGGCAAACGGACAAGTAAATGTGGTCTTTTCCTGATCTTCAGGAGCAATTGAATTTGGAAGTAACCAGTGAATCCATCAAGAAAACAATAATGGGATTTACCTGCCAAACGGTCCAACATCTGATCGATAAAGGGTAAAGGGTAATGGTCCTTTCTTGTAGCGGCGTTCAATCTTCTATAATCAATGCACACTCGCCACGTATTTTGTACTCTCTTGGTGACCACTTCACCATCATCCTTTTTAACCGCAGTGATGCCCGACTTCTTGGGAACAACCTGGACCGGGCTCACCCATTCACTGTCAGAAATTAGGTATATGATACCCGCATCAAGTAATCTCGTGACCTCTTTCTTCACCACATCTAGGATGGTTGGGTTGAGCCTTCTTTGCGGTTGCCTAACCAGCCTAGCTCCCTCTTGGAGAAATATCCGATGCATGCACTTGCGAGGGTCAATTTCCACAATATAAACTAGGCTCCATCCAATTGCCTTCTTGTACTTTCTTAGAACATCTAGGAGCTTTTCTTCTTCTTCACTTGAAAGCTCACTAGCAATAATGACCGGAAACCTTTGGTTGTCCTCTAAGAAAGCATACTTCAAATGAGATGGAAAGGGCTTCAGTTCACTCTTTGCCTCAAGCTGAGGTTTCTTTTCATCAAGCTCATGGAGTTCATTCTTAACAACTTTCTCATGTTCATCCTCTTGGTCATCCGTTTCCTCAACAATAGGGTAGCACAACTTGTTGTGGTCTTCTTCTTGCACTTCCGCCACGACTTCATCAATTACATCACATCGGAGCACGGAATGTTCCTTGGGAGGATGTTTCATGGATTCTTCTAAATTGAACTTGATAGTTTTGTCTCCAACCTCAAAGGAATATGTGCCGGTAAAGGCATCTAACTTGAATTTAGAGTTCTTGAGGAAGGGTCTACCAAGTAGAACGGAGGATGATTTTCTATTTTCTATTAGAGGCATTTCAAGGATGTAAAAGTCAACTGGAAAAACCAAATTCTTGATCGCCACAAGTACATCTTCCGCTATTCCCATCACTGTGATCACACTTTTATCGGCTAAGGCAAACCTCGCCACCGACTTCTTTAATGGAGCTAAATTCAGTCGCACATAGATAGAAAGCGGCATGATGCTTACACAAGCTCCCAGGTCACACATACAATCATGAAAAGTGTGCCCACCAATACAACAAGACACCAAACAAGGTCCAGGGTCACCACATTTCTTTGGAATAGGATCCATCAAGGAAGAAATTGAACTACCCAAGGATAATGTCTCCAATTCTCCTATCCTATCTTTGTGTGTACACAAGTCTTTCAAAAATTTTGCATACTTTGGAATTTGTTGAATAGCATCAAGAAGTGGTATGGTTACCTCAACCTTCTTGAACACTTGAAGCATGTTTAAATAAAATTTCGGTGTTTTCTTTACTTTCTTCACCATGGATGGGAATGGAATACGAATGGACTCATCCACTATAGCTTTACTCTTGGGTTCCTTGAGGTTTACTCCTTCTTCCTCATGCGTTTTGTCTACCACCTCTTCTTCATGTGGAGCTTCAACAACCACTTCTTCCTCATGAATGTCTCCCATGACCTTTGGAGGTATCTCCTCCAATGTAGTACCCGACCGTAGAGTGATGGCGTTGAGACCACCCTTTGGGTTTGGTTGGGGTTGGGATGGAAGGTTAGAAGAGCTTGAGGGTTGGTTGGTGTTGTTGTTGGGAGTTAATGGTTGGTTGACATGGCCATCTTTGAAAGCATGTTGGTGAGGTTAGCCAATTGAGGGCCCAAGGCATCAAATTGAGCCTTGTTGCTCTCGTCCCATTTCTCCATGGCGGCTCTAAGCTCATCAACTTGATTGTTGGAAGATAGAGGAGTTTGGTTGGATTGTTGTCTATGGTGTGGTGCTTGGTATTTGGTGTAGTTGTTTTGGTTTTGGTTGGAGTGGGCTTGGTTGGCTTGGTAGTTGGTGTTGTTATGGTGGTACTGGGATGAAGATTGGTTGTTGTTGTGATGAGAAGAAGAGTTGTTCCATCTTTGGTTTTGATTGCTCCCTTGTGCATTATCCCTCCACCCTTGATGTTAATTACCACCTTGAGGGTAATTGTTTTGGCCTTGAGAAGGATAGGGTGGGCAGTTATTGTAATTCACATTGGCTACTACAAGAGCATGTTCCTCTTGAATTTGATGGCAATGATCGGTGTAATGTGTGGTGCTAGAGCACAAACCACAAATCCTAGGAGGGCCTTCAAGTTGAGCAACGGGAGGTGGAGCTTGGATGGCTTGGATGGAGTAGTATTCTTTTTGATTTTTTTGTATTTGTGTGAGGATGGTAGTCATATCCCTAAGTACCTTGGTCAAGCTTGCTTCAGAAGGGGACGGTTCTACCACACCCTTGAGAGGATTACTTCTCACCCTTGTATGTTGTGTAGCTTCGGAAACATCCTTTATCAAATTCCAAGCTTCTCCATCCGTCTTATTTTTTGAAAGGGAACAACCACTAGAAGCGGTGAGCAATCTTCTATCTTCCACACAAAGACCTCCGGTGAAGTAGCTTATTAGCAAGTGAGTGTTCATTTCATGGTGCGGACAAGATTTCAATAGCCTCTTAAACCGAGACCAATACTCATACAAGCTCTCTTGGTCTTTTTGCATTATACCCGAAATCTCCTTCCGGATGTAGTCGGTCTTCTCCAGTGGGAAGAATTTATCTAGAAACTCTCTTCTCAAAAAATCCCAATTGGTCACAATCTCATCCGATAGCAAATAAAACCATGTCTTTGCTTGCCCTTCAAGAGAGAAAGGGAAGGCAAAAACCATGATAGCCACCTCATCGGCTCCATGCCTTCAAGCCGTAGAACAAGCAACTTGAAAATCTCTTAGATGTCGGATGGGGTCTTCACCCGGAAACCCATGATATTTAGGAAGTAGATGTATCAAGCTACTCTTCAATTCAAAGTTTGGATCAAGGTTAGGATACCTTGCTTGCAACGGTTGAAGTATGATATCTAGAGCTCCTTGCTCATGCAAAGTGATCCGTCGTGGTTCCGCCATGTGTGGCTCACCTGTAGGATGCAAAGATGTATTATTAGTGCCAACAAAAGAATAGGAAGTAGCGGACTCCAAGTCACTCTCGGTACCGCCTAGTGATTCGGTATGTTCCTCAAGAGAGGCCGAAGTACTAGCCGTATAATCCAACCGCCGTCTAGCTTGCCGAGTATGTAACAAAGTTCTTTCAATCTCGGGATCAAAATCGGCTAAGCTAGAATTTGGTTGAGACCGAGTCATCAAACTTGAGAATCATAGCACAAATATAAAAGAAATCTAAACTATAGCTAAGTATTGAAAGCAATTAAACTATCTACAATATTCACATATTCACATAACCAATATCAAGGCATATGTTGCAACCATTCCCTGGCAACGGCGCCAAAAATTTGATGTGAACTCGTGGTTGCGTCGGTAAAGATTTTCTCAATAAAGTCGCGTTGCAAGTATAGCTCTACCAACAACAATCCTCGAGTATCAAATTTAGAAAGGGATTTGGTTGTCACAAGTTCAACCCCAATAGAAATAACTGAAGTATTCAAACCTCGGGTCGTCTCACAAAGAATGGGTAAACATGTGCTTCAACATTGGTTAGAAATCCTGGATTGTGAGTCATGAGCAAGAATTTAAACTAGGAATCTTAACAAACAAGTAATCTTAAATTGTAAGAAACTAATTCAAATGAATAAGCAAGATATGAGCAATTCCAAATTAACAAAGTAACATCCAATATAATTCTATTCTAGACTAAACAAGTAACTATAACTAAGACAAGTAATCAAGAAATTGGGTTTTTAAATATGAATGATAAAAGCAACTCTTGGCTAGGCATGAGAATTGGGGTCACCATCCTTGTCTAACAACCATATCTTGACAATTATGAGGAACCAAACTCATTAAGTCTACTTCTATACTTGAAGTACGTCAAATGGTTTGGTCAACATCAACCCATAAGTTCTAACCTCACTACTAATTGACTTAATAGAAGGTTAGCGTCAATGGCTATCAAATTGACCACTAAGGGCTCTCAAATAATCAACTCCATTAGACCCAATGACTCAAGTTTACCCAATTCCCTTAGCCTAGGTCAAGAGTAAAGAGAACTACTACATGATCAAAGTAAACAATTCATCAAACACATGGTGAGCATTAATAAAAGACATGTTCAAATTGTAATTAAATTGAAATCAACAAGTACCCACTAACAATTATCAACATACAATCACTTAAGCAACAAAATTAATCATGGAAATCATCAATGTAACATCAACAAGTCAAGATTCACAACATTCATGAAATGGGTATAAAATGACAATTGACAAGAATTCATAAAACTGACACAAGATCTAAGCAAAATTATACTAAGGAATTCAAATTGAACAATTAAAACTAGTAATTAACAAGATCCAATTCAGAATTCAACAAGGGAAGATCAAATTAAAGCTAGATCTAGAGAGGAACAAGGGTTTCTCTCTCTAGAAGAACAAAGAACCAAAAAAAAACTAGCTAAAAATTGTGTCTAGTGTAAAATGGGTGATCCCCCCTTTTCCCCCTAGCATCCTTGGGTATTTTCCATGCAGAAACAGCTTGAATTTGGGCCTGATGAGCCTCAAAAATCGCCAGGCACGATTTCCTTTAATGAGGTCACGTGCATCTTTCCACGCGTGCGCGTAATGCGTGCGTTCGCGCCGATTGCTTTTGTGATCCACGCGTGCGCGTAGGTGGGAATTCCTTGACCCACGCGGGTGCGTCCATCCTTGCGCGCCACTTCTAGCTATCCTCATCCACGCATGCGCATGGAGTGCGCGTGCGTGCCAATACTGAATTTCCCAAAATCAAAATCTTCATGTTCCTTCCTTTTGTGCATGCTCTCTTTCTCACTTCTAGGCCATTCTTATCCTATTAATTCTGAAATCACTCAACAAATACATCACGGCATCGAATGGCAATAAAAGAGAATCAAAATATAGCAATTTTAAGGCAAATGTTTTTCATCATGGAGCAATATTAGGAAGTGAACACAAAACCATGCATTTCTTGTGAATAAGTGTGAGAAATATTGACAAAACCCCCCAAATTCTACACAATATAAACCACAAAATTGGGGTTTATCATTTTCTTTATGGTTTCTTGTTCTTTTCCTTTCATTCTCTTAGTTTGTGATGTTAATTTTACTTTTATGTCTCTTTTATGTTCATGAATGCTCATGTTGGATTTGGATCTCTTTAATGCAATTTAATATTTGATGTCATCTCAATTGTTGACTTGAGTTGTGATCTTACTTTTCTTGCAATTGGTAGTTGGTAGATTTATTATTCTTGCACTTTTACCATGCTTTCCTTTTATGCCCTCCAAGTGTTTGACAAAATGCTTGGTTGGATGTTGGAGTAGATTGTGAGCATTCTTGGCTTGAAAAGAGTAATTAGGCAATCTTGAGTCATGAAAACCCAACCTATGTTGGTGATCTAGAGTTGTTAGTTAATATGATTCCCATTGACTCTAATCTCTTGCTAATTCCATTAGTAAGTTGATTGGGATTTTTGGATTGAGATTAACTAGTCTTGTTTGACTTTCTCTTATGGAAGATAACTTACACCTTATTCCAACTTTGGAGATGATGAAATAAGATAAATTCTTGTTAATTATTGTTATTAGTGACTAGGATGGAAAGCTTATGATCTCAATCCTTGCCATGAATGTCTCTCTTTACTAATTGCTTCTCTTTATTACTTGTCATCTTTAAATGCTTGCTTGATTTAGTTTCCTTGTCCTTTATTTTCTTGCACCCTTATAAATCCCCCTTGCACCTTCATAGCCAATAATTGACCACTTCATTGCAATTCCTTGTGAGACGACCCGAGATTTCAATACTTCGGTTAATTTTTATTGGGGTTTGTACTTCTGACAAAACCAATATTTTTGCATGTGAGGATTCTTCATTGGTTTAGAACTATACCTGCAACGAGATTTCATCTGTGAAATTCTAGACCGTACGAGAATGCGAACATCATAGTTTAGGAATGTTAAGGGTCTTCGATTGAAAGAATTATATTTTATTTGGTCACTCTATGTTTAAACATTTATAATACAGTGGTTATGCCTTATTTGTGGAGTAAGATATAGTCCCTTTAGGATAGTTGTGGTTGATGTTTTGACTGTATCAACGGCGCGATTATGAGTTACATTTATCTATTTTGTATGTAATCAGGCTAGAAGATTGCACAGTTGTTCAAAAATGGATTTTAAGCGTATGTTAAACCGTGAGGGTGAAGACTCGGATGGGAGTACCTCAAATGATAGTTGCAGACATTATTGTACGAGTGATGATGAATGGGACGAGGACGAATGTAACACCCTAGTTACCCTAAGCCTTACCTCTAGTTGTAAAGCAAAGGTTAATCAAAGGTTACGACAATTCTAAGGTTGATACATATTTATATATAGAAGAAAATAATATATTCTAGAAGTCTAATGAAGGATTAAGCTCAAAGACAGAATTACAAAAGCGCGAAACATTCACACGAAGCTAACGCATAAGACATGAGGTATAGATGCAAGAGAAAATAACATATATAGATATAAGAATATCATAATCATAAGGAACTAGCCGCAGCTTGCGGAGTTTAAGCCTACTAGTTACACATAAAAAAAATAGAGAGTTTTGGAGTTAAAACAGCTTATACAACTTATCTCTCAAGTAAGCCTCTAAGGCCATAAAGTCTAAAACAAAAAGGGTGAGAGAAAGTACTACAACAAAATAAAATAGAAGTAAACCAAGAAGAAACCATACTCCGCTCTGCCACCATGTCCACAATTTCACTGAGGTGAATTATGACCTGCATCTGAAAAACAACAACGAATTATGGAATGAGAACCAGAGGTTCTCAGTATGGTAACAATGCCCAATAATATAAGATGTAAGGTTCTGGGATGCCGAAGGTGTAACGACCCAACTCCCAGTATGCCATGGTCATACAAGAAGCTAAGTGTTACTAACTTGTCCTTCCTAACTATTATCTATTATTTAATATATGAGCCTGTGCCTTGTTAGAACGTTGCCAATTTTACGAGTAACTTTTTTTTTTAACTTATATCGTTGCGAGGGAGGGAGTAAAATAAATAAGCACACACTGATAGAAATAATAAGGAAGCATAAAGAAACATAGAAACACAGCTGATAATATACATCATGTACACTATAACAAAACATGTAGCGTTTACACAAGATCAAGTCAGTTTACATCCTGGTCAACCTACGTAGCTAATATATACACGACACTCCTAGGGCCTGGCCTATACAAAAAGCCGCTAAACTGGCGCCCAAGCTAGCCTAACCACTATATAACTCCTAGCTCTCGGGTGTACTAACACAAGTGAGAGACTAACTCCATAAGGCTCATCCATCTCCTCATCCTGCTCTATCTCTATCTCTGGATCCTCCTCCTCATCATCATCCGCAGCTGTAGCTATACCCTCAGATCCACCAGAAACACTGATGTCACTATGTACAAACCATTCGCTAGCACAGATCCGTTCGCGTAAATAGGAGCTACCCCATCGTCCGGTAGTGTCGGCTCAGCAGGCTATGGAAAGTCTAGGATTGGCTCAGGGGAAAAGTCCCACTTTGGTGGAATCGTAGGTACATAGTCACCAGCTAACTCGGGCTCATCAGGTATGATAGGCTCAGATGCCGCCTCATTCAAGGGTTGAGCTGGTATAGGGTGTCCGGTACTATCGAGAAAAGGATGCCCAGGTGTGTCAAGGTGTAACCAGGATAAGGGAAAGTCGTAAGGAGCATCGGGGTCAAAATGCGGGATATACAGAGGATGTTGGAAGGGACAGTTTCGTAACGCGCAACGTCTCATACGAGGCTTCGTACTCAAAATGTAGTAACCATAGTACACTGGGTCCTCATAAATGTAAAGGTCTTCGACTTCATAGAATATCATGCCCGTTTCCATCTGATGGGGGAGGAGAGAGAAGGGGGTAAGAATTGGGGAGTTCTTAGTAGGGCCGGGGTTATTAGTTAAGTTCATTAATTCCGTGTTATTTAGCAGATAAATAGTAGAATACCGAGAAGTAGTGAACAGAAGAAACAGATAACTAGAGAAAATAGAGAAAACAGAAAGCAAAACACAAATAAGAGAATACAAGAAAACAAAACACAGATAAAGTGAATAGAATACAAACAAAGAAAGCATACATTCAAACAACAACCATAACAGAGTAAATGCGCAACCAAGTATGATGCATGTCTAGCCCTAGTGCAGGTAATGAGCTCATTTGTCGGTTTCTACCCGCTCCAGACGTAACCCGAAGCAGCTGAAACGGGTATGGCTTTCCAGTTGGCTATACCCCTGTGTACAGGAAATAACCCCTCTGCCACCACAGGGTCCACTGCACGCAGGAAATAACACATCTGCCACTGCAGGGATGTATGCCGACACACCTTCTGTATACAGGAAATAACTCCTCTGCCACTACAGAAATGGAACAGGTGGTCACGGTACTTCTGTAGCAGGAAATAACCCCTCTGCCTTACAGAAATGAAATATGGATCTGTACCGCAGGAAAGCGTTCTTAGTGGTCGCACCACCATCTATCTGACTGCCTCAATGCAGCAGATGAACAAACAAATAACTTTGGAGTTGCCTTAATGCAACAAATGAACAAACAAGCATCTCTTGGGTTGCTTCAAGCAACAAATGACCCTTCAACAGGTCCTCTATTTTTCATCATACTACTATTTTCTCTTTGTTTTTTTACTCTGCTCTGATTACTCTCTTCTCTGTATCTCTTTACTTTTCTCTGATTACTCTGCTTAACGTATGTATTTAAAGTTTATGTAAATTTTGGTATGAATAGTTAGCCTATCCCAAGTATAGGTTCATTAAGTCTATACTGAGACATTTTAACTTTTCATATAATACGTAACCCTAGTTGCAACTCAAGGACTAACTATGTTGCCCTAGTTCGTTCACTAGTCTCTGTCTGTTTTTCTGTCATTAAAACTTTACAGACTTTTTCTTCGATTTTTATGTTTGCTTCACCTTTTTATCTTTCTTTTATCTTTGCCTCACTAATATGTTCTTACCACTCTTTAACCTTTTACTTTATAAATTCACTTTTTACCACCTGTAACTTTTAATATTTCTACTTTAACCACCCTAACTTTCAGACATTACAAAATAACCCCTCAAACACCAAAATATTTACTTCCTTGCCCTTTCTAAGATCTAAAAGGTGTTCTTCAATATTCTTCATCACACTCAAAGTGTTCTTCGTGTTCTTCGTAAATTCTTCAGATTCTTTCTTTGTTTTTACCCGTTTTTCAATTTTTTCAGCAACCGATTTTTACCAAAATTCAAAATAAATTCCCAGCCACTAAAACCCCATCTTTTCTACATGTTTTAAACACAAATTGAACCCCAATTTAAGGATTAGGGTTCGTTTTTCCAGATGCACTCAAGAACATGTTTCATAGCTTGAATATCATCAAATTTCATCAAATTTTCACCAAAATTTCAACAAGAATCACTCATATAAATCATCAATTTCAAGCACAGCCAAACCATATCATAATCACACAACTCAAACACAATCAATCAAGATTAAATTCGTCAAGAGATCATTTTGGTGAAATCGGAGTTTTGATTTGAGTTTTAGTTCAGAAGAAATCAAGCTTTGAAGATTAAGTGTTCATGAAAGTTTTCTCTTTTCTCTCTTATTATTTTTGTTCAAAATGAAGAAATGAGACAGCCTTGGAGTGTCTTGGGGGTATAGGGTGAGTTGTGATTGGTTGGCTTGGAGGTGGATTAAAATAATATTAAAATATCTCAGGTGTATAACTACTAAAACTAGGTGTATCGGAACACTTATAAAAACATCTCTAAAAATTATTTTCTGGGTTACTAGCATAAATGACACTAGTAACATATTTATTGTGAGAATAAAACAGGTATAATGAGGCCTTAGCATTGCTAAAGTCATCAGAGAGTGCTGGTGCTAAGCTGCACCAGTAAACTGTGAACCCGATTAAACCGATTTTCTATTTTTAACTAAAACTGATCAGGTAACCTTATAATATCATTCAAGAAGCTTCTAATACTCATATAATGATTATATTATCCTATTATCTCTCTTCTCTCATAAATCGAGTTCGGTTCGTCAAATTGAGACTTTTTACGAAAAACCGAATCAAAACTCCTAACCGATACGGTTCAAAAACTAGGTTCTTCGTGACCGCATTTTTGAGCTTGCCTCGGAAAAGGTTCTAGCTTAAATATAACATAATGACAATGAGGATTGAAATACTTGATGATATATCAAAGGTTTTCCCTTTACTGATCTTCTGGAGAAATCCGTACTTTCAGAAAAGATCTCGCGTATTCGAAAACCGGGATTATTACAGAAGGCAATCCTAGAACTTCACACCAAATAGATATTCCAGCTTAAATGAATAAACAACTTAAACCGTTGATGTGGCAAAAAATTACCGATTAAGAATTTATAGAGAAAACAGCGTTGCAAGTACAGTTCTTAACGACGAAAATTCCGCTTATCAATTTAGAAAGGGTTGTCACAAAATTAGAATAAAAATACTGGGAGTAGAATTCCTAGGTCATCTCCCAACGAGTTGACAAAAGAGTGCTATTTTCTTAGTCAAAAAATTTTCGAGAATTTTTAAAGTTGGAGAACGGGAAATTAAAATAATAATTAATTAAAGCAATGAAAATTGACGAGAGAATTTATATAATCAAAGTAAAAGCCTTGAGTCGGGGAGGATTAATTGGAAGTTCTATCCTTGTTAGATTCTCCCAAGTGGAATGGCAAGAGGTCGTGGTTTTCACTTAGTTAACCCTTACTAAATAAAGGAAAGTGAAGTGATTGAGCTAATCTTATTCGCAAGTCCTAATCCTCTCCTTATGGAAGGATTAACGTTAGTAAATAGAGAGTTAGCCAACAACTTCCAATTGAACTAATCACTTGAGTATTCCAACTCAAAGGTCTCCTTTTAATCAACCCCAAGGTCAAGTTGGGAGTCTACTCCATTGACATGGATACAGCGTTCACAGGCATATAAAGGGAATAAGAAGAAGACATGATAAATTAAATGAAATAGGAATTGAAAACTAATTAAAGGTAAAAGTAGTTCTTTACATTAATAAATCCCAAAATCATAAACATACTTATCTGAACAGGGCTAATAAATAATCAAAAGAGTAAAGGAAAAAGAAAATAAACTAGAATAATGGAAACTTCAACGGAGGTAGTAACTCTTCTCAATATCTAAAGCAAAAGCATCAAAAGCATAAAAACTGGAAATCTATGAATGTGAAGAAAACCTAGAGGAAGTAGTGATTTCTCTTTAAGATTCCGATCTAAAACTAAAAACTATGCGAATGAGAATGTGTGTTGAGTCTCTGCTTATCCCCTGGCTCTAGTCTGTGTTTCTGGGCCAAAAACTGGGTCCAAACTTAGCCCAAAATCGCCCCCAACATTTTCTACGATTTCTGCAGGTAGCGCATGTCACGCGTACGCGTCGCTGGTCATCTTCGCGTGTCACGCGTATGCGTCAGGTACGTGCACGCGTCGCCGTGCAATTTCGCTTTTCACACGTACGCGTTAGGTGCGCGCACTCATCGCCATGGAAGTCTCCAAATCACGCGCACGTGTGAGCCATGCGTGCGTGTCGTTCCTCGCTGGTTGTCTCCTTAGTTTCTTGTGTTCCTTCCATTTTTGCAAGCTTCCTTTCCATCCTCTAAGCCATTCCTGCCCTATAAAGCCTGAAAACACTTAACGCACAGATCACGGCATCGAATGGTATAAAGGGGAATTAGAAATACACAATTTAAAGGTTTAGGAAGCAAGTTTTCAATCATATGACAAAATTGGAAGGGAATTGTAAAATCATGCAAATTGTATGAATAAGTGTGCAAAGACTTGATAAAACCACTCAATTGAGTACAAGATAAACCATGAAATAGTGGTTTATCAATCTTCCCACACTTAAACATTAGCATGTCCTCATGCTAAGCTCAAGGAGATATAAAGAATGAATGGGGGAAAGTAAGACTCATGAGATGCAACCTATGAATGCAACTATATGCTAAGATGATTCTGTCTACTTGGTTAAAAAGTAAATAAGTTCCCAAGACAAAAAACAAATCAGATTTTACTAATTTAAATCACACAATAAAAGACAAGTAAACTTGTAAGAAGATAGCTCATGAAAGTAGGAAACATAGAATCAAGCATTGAATCCTCACTGGTAGTGTATATGCACTCTAATCGCTCAAGTGTCTAGGGTTAATTCACTCTATTCTTCTCTAGTCATGCTTTCTAGACTTTGTTCTTCATCTAACCAATCAAAAAAAATTTAGTACACCAAGGCAAACATCATGAGGTATTTTGAAGGTTGTAATGGGGCTAAGGTAAGGGTGAGGATATATGTATGGCCAAGTGAGCTAAAATATGAATCTTTGATTAACCTAAGCTTTCACTTAACATACACAGACACTCTATGTAATTCCAAAATCATGCCTAGCTACCCAAAATTCCCACTTTTGCATCACATACTCATGCATCAACTTTTTTTTCCTTTAATTTTACCACATATGCATTAATCTTTCATTAAACTTAACATTGGGGTAATTTTGTCCCCTTATTTATTTATTTATTTATTTGGATATTTTTTATTTTATTTTTTTAATAAAAATATAAAAGTAAACATAACATATCAACGCAGATAGATTTTTAATTTTTCTAGTCTCACATGAGTAGGTACCAAAATTCCCAATATTTTGTCAATGAAACATTGTACACTTTCGTCAACCCAAGTTTCCACAATTCCCCACACTTAATTGACACACAATCTCTATCTTAAGCTAACCAAAGATTCAATTGGGGTAATTAATTATTTTTTCACTTAAGGCTAGTGATGTGGTAAAATATAGAACAAATGGGGATTAAAAGGCTCAAGGTGGCAAACAAAGGTGATTGAAAGAGTAGGTTATTTGGGATAAGTGAGCTAATAACAAATGATGGCATCAATCATATGTAAGCATGAATATACTAAATAATGGACATATAGAATGGAACAAAGTAAAGATTGCAGTTATAGAGAGGAAAACACACAAGAATAAAAATTTGTGGTTACATAATGTAACCATATAATTAAGCTCAAAATCTCACAGGTTGTGTGTTTTTAGCTATAAACTATGTTCCAATTTACAATCTTCAAACAAGTTTAACACAAAATTTTTAATTTAATTTAGTGAAATACTAAAAAAAGGGGTCTTGAAAAGAAACTCATTACTTCAACCAAGCAAAACATATATGCAAGTAATTATTATCATGCAATCTATCCTATTTAATGAAAGAAAAAGTGAAATGTTGGTGTTAAGAGAGAGAAGTTACCTCCGGAAGTCAAGGACTAACCTTCCCACACTTAAGTCTTGGCACGGTCTTCTGTGCTCTCAGTAAGGAGCAAGGTAGGGCTGGAAGCATCGCCTCCAGTGTCTGGTTTGCCCGGGCTTCCTGTGCTACTGGATGAAGGGTAGTCCGGGGTGTCGTTCTATTCTAGAGGTGGGTGAGTACCAACAATGAGTTCCCTCAGGTAGTTGTATCGGCGCCTGTTACGGCGCTCCATTTGCTCCATCTGCCGGTCTTGCCAGTCTTGCTGGTTGAACCTCTCAAGGATCTGAAGGAACATCTGATGGGTGGATGGTGCTTGTGGTGTGGATGAGGGTGGAGTAGGAGAAGAAGGAGTATCCAAAAATGGACCTGCAGGCCGGCTTGCCGAAGGAACTGGTGGCCAGATGTACTTCCCACTCGGGACATACTGGTCAGCCCTAGGGATCATGACCTTCGTGTCTCCTGCCCAATAGAACACACCTGATGCAGAGACTAAATCTGAAACCAAGGCGGAGAAAGGCAGGTTACCCGCAATTTGTACATTTCCCATTGCTTATCGGATGTGTCGGGGGAGGTTGAGGGGTTGCTCTGTCAGGATGCACCAGAGAAGAACAGCCATGTCTACTGTGAAGGTTGACTCGTGAGTGCTCGGAAAGAGATAGTGGGACATAATCTGTGCCCACACGCGAGCCTCCAAGGTATGTGGCTGGGCGAAGATGCTCTTGTGTTTTGACCGATGCGGCCCATAGATCCAGGTGCTGCCAGGTTGGGCTATAACTCCAAGGACGCTATCCTAGTCGAACTGATACATCTGGCGCTTAAGAGAGGCCTCTTGATATGTATCCAATCCCTCAGGACTAGGTGGAAGGTCTAGTACACTCTGGATGGCACTCTTGGAGACAAGGACTTGTCGCTGACGAACATAGACAGTCTGCAGGGTAGGCGAGTAGAAGTTGGAGTAGAATTCAACTACCGGTGATAAGTTGGCTTCTGATAAACCCCGATTTCGTGGTTTATTTTGTGCTTATTTTAGGGGATTTATTCACCCTTTCCCACATTTATTCAATGGAATAGCATGGTTTTGTAATTCTCCCTTGAATTATGCTTAAATGTAAAAACATGCTTTTTAGGCCCAAATTTGGTGATTTTAGATCCACCTTAATTCCATTCGATGCCTTGATGTGTTTGTTAAGTAATTTCAGGTTCATAAGGCAAGTATTGGATGGAAGAAATGAGAAGAAAAGCATACAAAGAGGAGAATGCATGAAGAAACAAAGATTTGGAATGTACCAACGGACACGCACGCGTACAAGGCGCGCACGCGCAGAAGTGGTTTTTCACAAGGACGCGACCGCGTACATACCGCTTCCGCGCAGATTGGGAATTTGCCAGTGACGCGCACGCGCACATGGCGCGCGCGCGCCGATACTCTCACTTGGCTCACTTAATGACAAAACGTTGGGGGCGATTTCTGAGCTGTCCAAGCCCAAATCCAACTTGTTTCTGAGTGTATTTCATGTAGAATTGAAGTTCAAGCAAAGGGAGAGCAATTAGTTTAGCCAACATGAGCCTTTAGTTAGTTTCTAGAGAGAGAAGTTCTCTCTTCTCTCTAAAGAATTGTTAGCTAGTATTGTTTCCATTAACGCTAACCTTTTGCTAATCTGATTAGTAAGTGGGTTAGGACTTTTGGATTGAGATTAGCTAGTCTTGTTAGACTTTCTCCCTATTTGTTGGAGATGACGTAATGAGATAAATTCTTGTTTATAATAGTGACTCGATTAATTGGTCTTGTTTGACATTCTCCCGATGTGTGAGTTAACTAAACAAGATAAATTAATCATGCATGACTAGGATAGAAAGCCTAAGATCTCAATTCAATGCCATGAATGTCTCTCTCCTTTAATTGCTTCTTTTAACTGTTTGCTTCAATTACTTTCCTTGCACAATTAAATTCCTTGTCGATCATCAACCAAAGACCCTTTTCCCCCTCTATAGCCAATATGCATGCACTCTATTGGCTCCTAGGGAGACGACCCGGAGTCTAAATACTCCAGTTATAGGATCATTTGGGGATTGTATTTGTGACAAAATCCACAAACACCAAAATTTTTGCATGTGATGACTCTTGATTGGTTTGGAAACTATACTTTATAACGAGACTCCATTAGATAAATTCTAACCCGTCAAGAGTCATTGCACATCAAAATGGCGCCGTTGCTGGGGAGACCAATGGTGCTATGTTAATTGGCTATTGTAAATATTGTGAATAGCTTTATCTTTGGTTTATTTGTTGATTTTTTCTAGTTTTAGGATTTAGTCTTCCTCATTTTATTGCTCTTTGTTTTTATTTCCCACTTCATTATGAATTCTCACTTTGGCTATGAGTGTAGCTCAAACTATGTTGTAGGAGATGAAAGCTTCACTGAGGATGTGCATCAAGGAATTGGAGATCAAAGGTGGGAGGAGCCTCAAACACTTGATCAACCTCCATGGCAACAACCTCCACCAATGCACTATGAAGAAGAGCCGTTCTATGATGCATATCGATCCACTAGCTATGGTGAATTCCCTTGTGATTTTTAAGAACTACCACCATATGCCTATGAGCCATATCCTCAATATAGCCACACGTCATACTCACAAGCCTCATACCACCATTCACCTCCATATGACCATAACTCATACACACCATATCAACCACCATTAGAATCACATGTAGAACAACCACCATCCCAACCCCAATACTCTCAAGAACCACAAATTCCACATACACCACCTCAAGAACTTCACCAATATGAACCACCTTCCGATTACAACAATCTTCCCCTAACTGATGAATTTTCTCTTCCAATGCCACCTCCTGATGAAGCCTTCATGTTAGAATTGAGAGACCTTAAATCTCGTATTTTAAGGCGACAAAAGGAGGATGAAACCAAGTTCAAGGAGTTAAGAGTAAGGGTGGCCGGCATAGTAGAAGACGTGGGTCACCTAATATCTCACCTAAGCTCATGCGCCATAAGTACCCCAATTGTTGAAACAACCCAGGAGCTCAGTGAGGATATGAACATGGAACTCGATGGTGAGGAAGAAGAATTGAAGCAAAGAGCGCAACAAGAGGAGAAGATAGGAATCAGCGAACAAAAGGAAGTAGTGGGCGGATGTTTAGGACATGTTGAGTACATAAAGGAGTCTCAAGTTGAGGAACCCCCCTCCAAGGAGTGTGGAGGGAGTATCAAAGAAAAGTGCAATGTCGCGGGAGTAAACAATGAGTTAAAGGAAATTGATAGAGAAGTGGATTCCATCACTAGTGATTTTTTGCCCACCTTGATCAGTTCCCTTGACGATCCTGTTGAACCCTTCCCCAATACATTGGAAAGCAAGGTTGAAGAGGACTTGCAACCTCCAAGGCCTAATGCGAATGAAGAACTGGAAGGAGTGTTCCAAGCAACAAACTCTCCTACTTATGATGATTCCGAATCAACATATGATCCTTTTGAGTTTGAAGAGTCCTTCCCCAAATTGCTTAGACTTGATGATGAGGTAGACTTCACTAGACCTCCTATCTACGATGAAAGTGAGGGGGAAGAACTAGAAGAAATTGGTGAAGAGGAGTGTGAACTTGAGGAAACTTGGCATGAGGAGGAACTTGAAGAACCTCGCCAAGTGATGGAAACCTCTAGAAGAGGATGGACGGGAGTAGAGCATGCTTTATCATGATCTTTGGGAACTCCTCCACCTAATTCGTCATTCAATCCTCAGCTTGAGTGGGTAAAACTTCTAACTCTCAGCTTTATTATCCCACTTGAGTATGGTTTGCTTGAAACGGATGGCCAACTTAGGGCGCTTTGTGGAATCAAGCGGAAAAGGAGGATGTTTAGTGGTTGGCGTTCTAAATCTAGGCTCATTATGGTGGGAAGCTCGAAATTAGAGAGCATGGATTGGTGTAATGCTAAACCAAATGGGTCTAGGAGAGTAGTTTGGTGCTTCCATGAGAATTCTATTTTCTTGTCGCCTGGACAAAGTCAAGACAATCAACTAGAAGATGGGTGCGAGGACAAGATATGAGATCCTGGATTATCTTGTGATAGTTATTCTCGGGAGCTCACATCTTGGAAAGAACCTCACTAAAGCTTGAGGAAAAAGGTTGGAACTTCTGACAACCGATTGAAGGACAAGCACTTTTGGAGGTTCAAGGATGGGTACAAGCATAAGCCACCTTGACAAGGAGCCTCCCAAGGTCCAACTTAAGGACTTAAACTAAAAGTGCTTGGTAGGAGACACCCCACCATGGTAAACTCTTTCCATTCTCTTGTAGATATAATGAATGAATGAATAGGGTTCCATTGTATATAGTTTCTTTACTTCTTGACATATTTTTTTCTTTGTTCACTAAGGTGTTTATACATTTTATGCTTTGATGAGGGATGAATTTTCTTTGAATTGAGTTTTTGCTTGAATTGCAAGTTTTCTCAAGTTGTTTGAAAATGTCCCTATGTTTCAAAATATGCTTAATCTTGCACCTTAGCTGGTCCTAGAGTTTTAGAGAAAGATAGGAAGTTATGAGATCCTTTGATGCTCTCTCAAAAAAAAAAAAGGGAAAAGCAAGCCACGCGCAAGCGCAGAGCGCGCACGCGCGTCGGCTGCGTATTTTAGTTCCCTGGGCCAAAAAACCAGAGAGTTGCGTCACTTTTGGGCCAACTCTGTGCCTCAACTCACGCAGACGCACGCTATACGCGTCCGCGTCACTCCTTGTTTGCCTTTTTACGCGTTGGTGTACTACACGCCTCCGCGCCCATCCAATAAGCTCAAACCATCCACGCGAACGTGCACAGTGCGCGCGCGCGTCGATGCGTCTTAGCATCGTCCAGGCCAAAGGACCCGAGAGTTGTGCCAACTCTGGGCCCCTTTTGTGCCTTCAGCCCAGCACATCCGCGCCGACGCGCACGTTACGTGTCCGCGCCCATTCCGATTCCTTCATCTATGCGCAAGCGCGCATGGCACTTTCGCACCGTTCTTCCATTTTGCCCACCCACGCGAACGCGCACAGTGCGCACGCGCGTGGATTCGAATTTTTCACTTACCCCAGAGACGCGAAGCCCTAGCGCATTCGCGCATCACACCATCCTCTCTCTAACGTTCCATTTTCTTCTTCTCCTCCATCTTCAAACCTCCAGCGAACCTCCGGCGAGCGTCCGCCGCCGTCGCCGCCATCATCACCTCGCCCTCTTCTCTTCCTTCTCTCATCTTTCTTTCTCTTCCACTCACCCCTCCTCTCTATCTCTGCCCTCTATTCCGCCCAGCACCGCCCCGACCACCAATGTCGCCGGCGCAAGCTTAGCGGTGCAACCCGACAGCTGCGCTACTCTGGCCAGTTCTTCCTCTCACCACTCCACTTCACTTTCTCCTCCCTCTTGTTCTGTTAGCCTCTGCACCCAGGTTCTCACCCTCCCCTGTTTTGCTTCTTCTTTTGCTGTTTACTGTAATTACAGTAGCATAGTTAGGATCAGTTTAATTAGGTTAGATTAGTTAGTTTAGTTTGAATTAGGTTGTTAGCGAATCTGGGCTGAGTAGTGGATTTAGGCATTGTTTGAATTTATGTTGCTGTGTGAACTGCTCTGTTACATTGCTGTTTCCATTTAGGCATTAACTGAGTTTGGCTTGCTGTTGTTAACAGTTGCTTTACTCATGGATATTGGCTGCTTACCTGTTCATAACTGCTTCTTGGCTGATTTAATTTGAATTGTTTTCGATTTCTCTGCTTGCTGCTGTTTGTACTACATTATTGGCTTGTTCGCCCACTCATATGGATTCAAACCTGATTTCTGTGTTTCTGATTCCTTAATTAATCCATGCGGAATTTGTTGCGACTGTTTAAATTTGGGAATTAGCCAATGTGCTGCTGAATTGCTGCCGGATTTTCATTAACCACAGTTTTTGTGTTGATCTTGTTTGATGAATGTAACAGCCCCTAGTTGATGAATTCTGCTCAACTAGAGTGCTGCTGCTTAAATGGTTTTTGAAAAAAAAAAACTTCTCAAGAACAAGCTCCTTGGTCATGCTTTTCATATTCTTGCTCGTTATTCATGCTGATTTGCTTCTTTGCATTGCATGGTTGAGTAAGCTTTTCGATTGGCCATTGCTTGGGATTCTTCTAAGGGTTCATGCCTCTTTTACATCAACACACAAGTTGAAGATTTTTAATCTAGGTGGCTGGTTTAATTCGCGTTATTCATGCACAATTTGCATTAAGCCACATAGACCACAGGCTTTCCGCGTCTCTCTCGACTTGTGACATTGATGCATCATTGAATTTATTGTTGAATGCCTTTTGATTGGTTCATTCCTTGATGAATTAATTTTACCAACATAAATTCATGTGATTTTAGTGATCTTCACATTGATTGATGGTTTGTTTCTTATTAGTTGCTTTCTAGCAATATCATATTTCATCATCAATGACTTGTTGCAATTCATGATTGTGAACTTATTAACTGCCTTGTTTTGTGCCTTAATTTCGAATTGAGATGGTAATCACCATATCACTAATTTTCAAACTGAATTCTAACTCTAACTTGTTTCACCACCTGACTTCTTTCAGTTTTCAACCTAACTCTTTTGTCATTCTTTTGGATATGGTGCTTTCTGAACTCAATTAACGAATAATGTGCAAAATATGGTTTGAATTCTTGGTTTGAAGTTTGGTTTGAATTCTTCATTCTGTTGCTTGCA
Organism: Arachis ipaensis; assembly: GCF_000816755.2. Lineage (NCBI taxonomy): Eukaryota > Viridiplantae > Streptophyta > Magnoliopsida > Fabales > Fabaceae > Arachis > Arachis ipaensis. The sequence continues at coordinate 92,666,729 of NC_029793.2, forward strand.
TTCCAAGGAATCTTCTTTCTTTACTCACTTCATGATTATGCTTCGCTTTGAGCACTTTGTATCTACTTGGCTATAGGTTTATACTATATTATTTCTGTTTTTCAGGATGTCAGATAAAGGAAAGGCTATAGCCACCACTTCCAAAAAGAGGAAGTGCTCTAAGACCTCTACACCCTCACCATATGCTAACTATGCTAAGAATCCGATGAATGATGAGGAAAAAGAAAATCAGTTACTTCCATCCACTGATTCCACTAAATTCCCAAACCTCTACTGCGAGCTATGCCTTTCTGGTTATGCAAAGACAAAGCTGAACATTGAGAAGAAGCTGAATCTTCCCAATGATGTGAGGCGTGCCATAAACGCCCGTATTTCTGAGTTGGGATTGGATTTTGTCGATAGAGACTTGGGACGGATTAACATCTCGTGGGTCAGGGAATTTTACTGTAACTTCTTCCGACCAGGCTTGGATTCAGTACACTTGAGGGGTAGAGAGATTATGATCACTGAGGATGCCATAAGGGATGCACTGCTTTGCAGAGTTGGTACTCTTGAGACTTGTGCCTACCAGCAGGCAGAGGTAGCTCTCCTCTCCATGACTTTTGACTATGAGGCGCTTAAGCGCGTGATTGCTACACCAGATGCTTCCTGGGTGATGGATTCGAGCAACAAGAAGCCCAAGGGAATGCTATTTGCATATCTGACTAGGGAGGCTAGGACCTGGCAGCAGATATTTGCCCACTATGTCTTCCCTGCTACTCACTTCTCAGAGATTCCGATGGATATGCTAGTTCTGATTGGGTGTGTCATGGAGGGGAAGGAGGTGTATTTCCCCCGTTTGATTAGGCATAGCATGTGGAGAGCTCATATCCGCGGCTTGTTACCATTTCCGACACTGATTACTAGCTTAGCTGAGTTAGCTGATGTCCCATGGGAGGACGATGACATGACACCACCACCTCTAGATGATGATGACAAGGAAGTTACTATTCCCTGGGGTCTATGGGTGCACGAGAAGCCCCCGACTAGCCGCCGTTCTCGAGCTAGAGCGGTAGTCGAGGTGGCTAGACCTTCATCCTCCACAGCAGCACTTGCACCACCATCAGCACCTAAGCCGACCTATCTGTTAGTGCAGCACCTTCTTCGCTTCATGGAGCGCTTCGAGCGTCGCATCATGCGACGCCTCGACTGCTTAGACCAGGCGGCTGCATCACAGGGTATCGAGCTCCCTCCACTTCCAGAGTCTCCCGCTTCTGATGAGCAGGATCTGGAGGAGGAGCATGGTGAGGAGCCGATACAGCAGGAGGCACCACCAGAGACGCAGACCACCACTGAGGTCCAGTAGCCTCCTGAGGTCCAGCATGACATTCCAGAGCCACAGCCAGTACCTAAGCCACGGCCAGTGCCACCTCTAGTTCCACCACCCGAGCCTGAGCATGAGCCACAACCTGGTGCGATTGTTGACCCCCATCCCGAGCTTCAGTAGTAGCATCGAGGACGATGCTCAATTCTAAAGTGTGGGGAGGTCACCGTTCATGACCGGTGTTTGCACTTCTGTGGTGAACTTTCAGACTTTTATTTCTATTCGCTGCTACTATATTTTGTTTTATTCCGCACTTTATGTTTTAGATCATTTTGGGATTACTATACATAGTTATGCTTTTGTAGACTATTCCGCACTTTTGGTTGTTGCACACTTTTAGTATATATATATATATATTTGCATCTCAGTTGTTGATTGTGATTAGAAAATTAATGGATTGCTGAAAATCTAGTTGACCCTTCTTATAGAAGAAATGTGTTTTGATTGAAAAAGGGGTAAACTAGAAGAATTTTTTAAATTTTTTTTCTAAATCACAATTTTGCATTAGAATAAGCTCAATCAATATGATGAAAATTTCCAAGAAACTCATTTTTAGGGCACCACCCCAATTGGTTGATTTTTTTTTTTGTAGAACTTGCTTGAAATATATACTTTGTGGATCATGTTTTGTGCTAAGAACACAAGCATGTGAGGTTTGAGCCTAATTGTGTGGTTACGTCATATATAACCACTTATTTATTTGATTATTTATATCCATTACTTTGTGTATACATGCATTTATATGATTGAGGCCATTGTTCAAATAGCTCACTTACCCAAATAGCCTACCTTTTATCTTCCATTGTTAGCCAATTTTGAGCCTATGCTTAACCCACTTATTCTTAATTGTAACACATTACAAGCCTAAGTGAAAAACAATAAATATCCCTTGTTTGGATCTTTGATTAGCTTAGGCTAGTGAGAGTGTTTATTATTTGATTTTGGGAGAGTTGGGAACATTGGGTAGAGATAAAAGTGTGCTTATATTTTTGTTGAAAAATCTTGGGAATTGGGTACATACTCATGCATTAATCAAATGTCAAACCATATGCATTTGTACTTGTATATATATTCCTTAAAAAAAAAGAGAAAAGAATTGCAATAAAGAGGGGACAAAATGCCCCAAGTTGAAGTTCAATAAGTGCCAATGCATATGTGTGATGATCAAAAAGAGAATGCATGAGTGTGTGAAAAAGTGAAGAATGGGTAGTTAGGTTTGTTTAGAATTGTATAGGTTATCATAGGTTAGGTGGGAAGTTTAAGTTAATCAAAGATTTGAATTTCTAGCTCACTTGACCATATGCATCCTACCTTGACCCTAGCCCCATTACAACCTATGGGAAAGCCCTCATGATAATTGTATGCATGCATGATTTGATTGTTGATTGTTAGATAAAAAACAAATCTTGGAAAGCATGATTAGGGGGGAATTGAGTAAATCAACCATATACACTTGAGTGCCTAGAGCGGATACATATCCGGTGAGGGTTCGATCGCTCAATTACATGTTTCCACCCTTTATAATCTTTTCTTGCAAGTTTGTAAACTCTTTTGGTGATTCAATCCAATTGTGGTTTGTTTGATTGCTAATACCCTAGCCCTTGTGCTTATATGTGTACTCTTGGAAATTGACTTGTTTCGACTGAGCCATCGCATTCATGTAGATAACTTGCATATAGATAGATTGCATTTAGTTAGTAGTTTGCATTGAATAAATGTAATACCCTTTGCTTCTTTCTTAATTTTAGCATGAGGACATGCTTAGTTTAAGTGTGGGGAGATTTGATAAACCCCGATTTCGTGGTTTATTTTGTGCTTATTTTGGGGGATTTATTCACCCTTTCCCACATTTATTCAATGGAATAGCATGGTTTTGTAATTCTCCCTTGAATTATGCTTAAATGTAAAAACATGCTTTTTTAGGCCCTAATTTGGTGATTTTAGATCCACCTTAATTCCATTCAATGCCTTGATGTGTTTGTTAAGTAATTTCAGGTTCATAAGGCAAGTATTGGATGGAAGAAATGAGAAGAAAAGCATACAAAGAGGAGAATGCATGAAGAAACAAAGATTTGGAATGTACCAATGGACGCGCACGCGCAGAAGTGGTTTTTCACAAGGATGCGCCCGCGTACATACCGCTTCTGCGCAGATTGGGAATTTGCCAGTGACGCGCACGCGCACATGGCGCGCGCGCTGATACTCTCACTTGGCCCACTTAATGGCAAAATGCTGGGGGCGATTTCTGAGCTGCCCAAGCCCAAATCCAACTTGTTTCTGAGTGTATTTCATGTAGAATTGAAGTCCAAGCAAAGGGAGAGCAATTAGTTTAGCCAACATGAGCCTTTAGTTAGTTTCTAGAGAGAGAAGCTCTCTCTTCTCTCTAGAATTAGGTTAGGATTAGGTTAGATTATTTTATTTTCATGTTTAATTACTTGATCTTATTTAGTTTCTTCTATAATTTCTCTTTTCTACATCATAATTCTCTTAGTTTTTATGTTAACCTTCCCTTTTGCTCTCTTTTGTGATGATGAACTCATGTTGGATTTGTTTACATTTAATGCAATTTTAATGTTGATGTTTCTTTAATTGATGTTGATTTGGATTGTGATTTTACATTTCTTGCAATTGAGAGTTAGTAGATTTGCATTTCTTACACTTTCACTAAGTTTTTCTTTACTACCCACCAAGTGTTTTACAAAATGCTTGGTTGGACCTTGGAGTAGATTGTGAGCATTCTTGGCTTAGAAAGAGTGATTGGGCAATCTTGAGTCATGAAAACCCAACTTACGTTGGTGATTTAGAATTGTTAGCTAGTATTGTTTCCATTAACGCTAACCTTTTGCTAATCTGATTAGTAAGTGGGTTAGGACTTTTGGATTGAGATTAGCTAGTCTTGTTAGACTTTCTCCCTATTTGTTGGAGATGACGTAGTGAGATAAATTCTTGTTTATAATAGTGACTCGATTAATTGGTCTTGTTTGACATTCTCCCGATGTGTGAGTTAACTAAACAAGATAAATTAATCATGCATGACTAGGATAGAAAGCCTAAGATCTCAATTCAATGCCATGAATGTCTCTCTCCTTTAATTGCTTCTTTTAATTGTTTGCTTGAATTACTTTCCTTGCACAATTAAATTCCTTGTCGATCATCAACCAAAGACCCTTTTTCCCCTCTATAGCCAATATGCATGCACTCCATTGGCTCCTAGGGAGACAACCCGGAGTCTAAATACTCCGGTTATAAGATCATTTGGGGATTGTATTTGTGACAAAAACCACAAACACCAAAATTTTTGCATGTGAGGACTCTTGATTGGTTTGAAAACTATACTTTACAACGAGTCTCCATTAGATAAATTCTAACCCGTCAAGAGTCATTGCACATCAGCTTCCCGCGGCTGTCTCCTCAAAAATCCCCATTGTCTCCTCTCTATTCGGGGCTCCACAAAATCAACAAAGTGTGTTGGGACAATGAGTAGATGCTCATTGTTGTAGTTCTTCTCAGCTAGGATGGGAAACATCTATTCGTAATAACGGTTAGCACACCCTGTGGAGTCTCGGATGGGAAAAGCTTTCTCTGATTCATCAACCTTAATGATCCTCTTCACCCGCTTTGTTGGTGCTTTACACTGGTAGATGGAAGTGCTTTTGCCAGTGTTCTCTTGGTTCCTCTCCTTGCTGGTGTCTTGTCAGCGGGCTTCTCTTTTTCTTTCTTGGTACCCATGCCTAAGGAAGAAAGAAAGAGGAAGAAGGTGAAAGAGATATATATAACTAAAATCGGAGAGAAGAAAATTCCAAGTGATAATGAATGCCAAAGAAAAGATCATAGCTTAAAAACATGGTAGCTATAACATGTAGGTAAGACATCAATTAAGAGCAAGAAGGCAAGTCATAATTAAATAGATGCAAGAGGTAAAAGCATGCAAGTGGAGGCATGAGAAGCATAACTCAAGCATCAATAATTAAATATACCAAATTAAAGAGTACTATAGATGATGACAATTGTGAATGATAATCTCAAATACATGTGGAGTGCAAGTGTTGTGAAAAAGAGGCATTCAAATAAAAGGGTAAAACAAAATAGAGTTCAAGATGCCATAGGCTTTTTCACAAACACTTGGTGAGCAAGTTAAAGTAGGAATGAAAATAATATAATCCAAATGTATATGAAAGCCAAATTAAAATATCAATTGTCAAATCACTCCTCATAATATCCACAAGCTTTAGTATAGTAAGGTAATGCCCAAATAAAATTCCAATACCAACATAAGAATGCAAGAAAAATAAAAAGAAAAAGAAACCATGGATAATGAAACTAAAAGAAAAATAAAGAGGAAAGAAACATAAATTAATGGAATAATGAAAGAGTAAAAGGGGAAGAAGAAAAGAACCCTGATGAAGAAGATGAAGAAGGAAAGAAGAAAGTAATAGATATAAAGAAAGAATAAGGAAGAAAGGATAAGGAAGAAGGAAGAATAGATAATTAGGATTGGAAAGAATTAGGATTGGGGGGGATAATTTGAAATCAGGCACTGAGGTGGCTTAATTGTGCGTCGCATGCGACGCGTACGCGTGCATCACGCGTACGCGTGGGTCGCGCAGATTGAATAGTGACGCGTAAGCGTCGGGCACGCGTACGTGTGGCCTTGATTGTGCGAGTCGCGCGAAGGCATCAACGCATATGCACAACTCTCTGTTCGCTCTGGGCTTGGGGCAAAAATGACATACGACGCGTGCACGTGCCCTTTGAGAAAATGACGCGCACGCATCAGGGATGCGTACGCGTGACGGGGCTTGTGCTTCTAGCACAGTTCCATCCCCACACCATCATAACTCTCTGGCCATATACCCATTTATGCCGATTTTCAGGGTCACGCGTACGAGAGGACTGGTAAAATCACAAGCGACGCGCACGCGTGAGGGACGCATACACGTGGTCTTGCTTGTGCGCATGGCACGCCACCAGCAGCACTCCGGCCCAACTCTCTGTTTAATTCTTATTTTTCTCGCACGCACATAGGACGCGTACGCGTCAGCAACGCTTGCGCGTCGTGTGCTCTCTTTTTTTTATATGCAGAATGCAAAATGCAGAATGCAAATGAATATGCAGAATTAATGAATGAACACTAATAAAAATAAAATAAAATAAGACTAAGAATAAAAAGGAACAATCATACCATGGTGGGTTGTCTCCCACCTAGCACTTTGCTTTTACATCCTTAAGTTGGACGGTCCTCAAGCTCATTCTGCTTTTGTTGGTGGGTCCTCCAAGAGGAAGATCTCTAGCTCTTTATTGTCCTTCATCTTCTCACCATGATATAGCTTTAAGCGATGTCCATTGACTTTGATGAAATTGGAACTTGAGGGATGAGTCAGGTGGAAGATTCCGTATGGCTCTGCCTTCTCTACTCTATAGGGGCCTTCTCATCTTGATCTCAGCTTGCCTGGCATGAGCCTTAGCCTTGAGTTGTAGAGGAGAACTAGCTCCCCAAGTCTGAAATGTCTTCTCTTGATGTGCTTGTCATGCACAGCCTTCACCTTCTCTTTGTATATTCTGGAGTTGTCATATGTTTCGAGTCGAAGGGTCTCTAGTTCTGCCAGTTGCAGCTTCCTTTCAGCACCAGCCTTCTCAAATCCCATGTTGCATTCTCTTACCACCCAGAAAGCCTTGTGTTCTACCTCCACCGGGAGGTGACAAGCCTTTCCGTACACTAAGCGGAAGGGGCTCATTCCTATGGGTGTCTTGTATGCTGTCCGATAAGCCCAAAGCGGATCTACAAGTCTGGTGCTCTAGTCCTTCCTATGAGGCTTTACTATCTTCTCCAGAATACGCTTTATCTCTCTGTTAGACACCTCTGCTTGCCCATTGGTCTGGGGTATGTTGTTGCTACCTTGTGAACAATTCCATGCTTCTTTAGTAGACCTGCTAATCTCCTGTTACAAAAGTGAGTGCCTAGATCACTCAAGATTGCTCGTGGTGATCCAAAGCGACAGATAATATGGTTTCTAACAAAGGAGACAACAGTGTTAGCATCATCAGTACGGGTAGGAATTGCTTCCACCCATTTAGAAACATAATCTACAGCTAACAATATATATAAGAAACCGCTAGAGTTTGGGAATGGACCCATGAAGTCAATGCCCCAGACATAAAAAATTTCACAGAATAGCATGTGCTGTTAGGGCAACTTATCCCTCTTGGATATATTTCTAAACCTTTGGCATGGGGAACAAGATTTACAGAAGGCAGTGGCATCCTTAAAAAGAGTGGGCCACCAGAATCCACAATCTAAAATTTTTCTAGCTGTTCTTTTACGGCCAAAATGTTCACCAATCTCAGAGGAGTGGCAGGCCTCTAAAATTGATTGGAATTCTGATTGAGGCACACACCTTGTAATTATCTAGTCAGCACCATACCTCCATAAATATGGGTCATCCCATATATAATATTTGGACTCGCTTTTCAGCTTGTCCTTTTGATGCTTAGTAAAAATTGGGAGGGAAGGTATGACTAACTAGATAATTAGCTATAGGTGCATACTAAGGAACTACTTCAAATATTGCATGCAAGCTATCAAATGGAAAAGCATCATTGATAGGAGTGGAGTCATCCTTAATGTGCTCAAGGCGACTCAAGTGGTCTGCCATTGAATTCTGGGAACCACTCCGATCCTTAATTTCTAAATCAAATTCTTGCAGCAGCAATATCCAACGTATTAGCCTTGGTTTGGACTCTTTTTTAGCTAATAAATATTTTAGAGCTGCATGGTCTGAGTACACTACCACCTTGGTACCAAGTAAATAGGCTCAGAATTTATCCAGAGCAAAAAAATAGCCAGAAGCTCTTTTTCAGTGGTAGTATAATTAGACTGAGCAGCGTCTAAGGTCTTAGAAGCATAAGCAATTACGAAGGGATCCTTACCTTCGCGTTGAGCTAGCGCTGCTTCTATTGCATGGTTGGAGGCATCACACATAATCTCAAATGGCTAGCTCCAGTCTGGTCCTCTCACAATCGGAGCTTGAGTTAAGGCGATCTTCAGCTTATTAAACGCATTCATGCAGTCCTCACTCAGCTCGAACTCAACATCTTTCTGCAGCAGTCTGGATAAAGGCAATGCTACCTTATTAAAGTCCTTGATAAACCTCCGGTAGAAACCTGCTTGGCCAAGAACGGACTTCCCTCACGGAGGAGGGGTAAGGTAAACTAGAAATGACATCTACCTTTGCTAGATCTACAGAAATACCAGTATTAGAAACAACATGTCCTATAACAATACCTTGTTTAACTATAAAGTGACATTTTTCAAAATTTAAAACAAGGTTTGAACTAACATACTTGTCTAATACTCTAGCTAAACTATCCAAGCAAAGGTTAAATGAATCACCATACACACTAAAGTTATCCATGAAAACTTCCATATAGCTCTCAATAAGATCTGAGAAAATACTCATCATGCACCTTTGGAAAGTAGCTGGTGCATTACATAAGCCAAAAGGTATCCTCTTGTATGCATACGTTCTAAAGGGACATGTAAAAGTATTTTTCTCCTGATCTTCAGGAGCTATATGAATTTGAAAATATCCTGTGTAACCATCTAAAAAGCAGTAGTGTGATTTACCTGACAAATGATCAAGCATCTGATCGATAAATGGCAGGAGATAGTGATCTTTATGAGTAGCCTGGTTGAGGCGCCTGTAATCAATGCAGACTCTCCATGAATTCTGCACTCTAGTTGCTATGAGCTCTCCATGCTCATTCTTCACTCTGGTGACTCAAGACTTCTTGGGCACCACTTGTACTGGGCTGACCCATTCGCTATCTGAGATGGGATAGATAATATCAGCTGCAAGCAGTCTGGTCACTTCCTTCTTCACAACTTCTAAGATGGTAGGATTTAACCGCCTTTGAGGTTAACGGACAGGCCTTGCTCCCTCTTCTAAAAATATCCTGTGCTAACAAACTTGATGGCTGATGCCTACTATATACGCCAAGCTCCACCCAATTGCTTTCTTGTGTCTTCTCAGCACACTAAGCAACTGCTCCTCCTGTTGGAAAGTGAGTTCCCTTGCAATGATAACTGGGAGCTTCTGATGATCCTCAAGGTAAGTGATGAGCGGATAATTTATACCCTTTTTGGCATTGTTTTTACATAGTTTTTATTATATTTTTATTAGTTTTTGTTCAAAAATCACATTTCTGGACTTTACTATGAGTTTTTGTGTTTTTCTGTGATTTCAGGAATTTTCTGGTTGAAATTGAGGGACCTGAGCAAAAATCTGATTCAGAGGCTGAAAAAGGACTACAGATGCTGTTGGATTCTGATCCTCCTGCACTCGAAGTGCATTTTCTAGAGCTACAAAGGTCCAATTGGCGGGCTCTTAATTGCGTTGGAAAGTAGACATCCTGGGCTTTCCAGAAATATATAATAGTCCATACTTTGCCCGAGATTTGATGGCCCAAACTGGCATCTAAAGATAGCCTAAAATATCTTGGCGTAAAACGCCCAAACTGGCACCAGAATTGGAGTTAAACGCCCAAACTGGCACCAAAGCTGGCGTTTAACTCCAGGAATAGCCTATGCACATGAAAGCTTCAATGCTCAACCCAAGCACACACCAAGTGGGCCCCGGAAGTGGATTTATGCACTATCTGCACTTAGTTACTTATTTTCTGTAAACCTAGGTTACTAGTTTAGTATAAAAACTACTTTTAGAGATTTATTTTACATCTTTGATCATCTTTGGACATTTAGTCCTTAGACATTGGACATGGAGGCTGGCCACACGGTCATGCCTAGACTATTTTCTCTTATGTATTTTCTATGGTGGAGTTTCTACACCCCAAAGATTAAGGTGTGGAGCTCTGCTGTTCTTCATGAATTAATGCAATTACTATTGTTTTCTATTCAATTCACGCCTACTTCTTCTCCAAGATATACTCTCGTACTTAATTCAGTTAAGTCAGAATGAAGAGGTGACCCGTGACAATCACCCAATCTTCATTACTCGGTTAGCCAAGATCGCGTGCCTGACAACCACAAAGCAGTCTACATGATGTTCAACGTAGTCATTGGACGACAGCCAGAGTATATTCTATTGGATACCTAATACACGGACCGAGTCTGTGAGATTAGTATCTTCGTGGTATGGGCTAGAACCAAATGGGCAGCCATTCCTGGGATCCGGAAAGTCTAAACCTTGTCTGTGGTATTCCGAGTAGGATCCGGAAAGGAATGATTGTGACGAGCTTCAAACCTGCGAATGTTGGGTGCAGTGACAGTGTGCAAAAGGATCAATGGCTTCTATTCCGACGCTAGTGAGAACCGACAGATGATTAGCCATGCGGTAGCTGTACCTGGTATTTTTCATCCGAGACGAGAAATCCGACAGTTGATTAGCTGTGCAGAAACCATAGAGGACCATTTTCACTGAGAGGATCTTACAGCTTGCCATGGAAGAAAGTAACGCATGGTTGGAAGAAGGCAATAGGAAAGCAGAGGTTCAGAAGCAACAAAGCATCTTCAGACGCTTATCTAAAATTCCCACCAATGAATTACATAAGTAACTTTATTTTATTTTATGTTTTATTTATCTTTTAATTATCATAACCTCATAACCATTTGAATCCGCCTGACTGAGATTTACAAGATGACCATAGCTTGCTTCAAGCTGACAATCTCCGTGGGATTGACCCTTACTCACGTAAGGTTTATTACTTGGACGACCCAGTGCACTTGCTGGTTAGTTGTGCGGAGATGTGAAAAGTGTGAATCACGATTTTCGTGCACCAAGTTTTTGGCGCCGTTGCCGGGGATTGTTCGAGTTTGGACAACTGACGGTTCATCTTGTTGCTTAGATTAGGTAATTTTATTTTATGTTTAATCTTTTTATTTTTAATTTTGAAAAAAATTAAAAAAAAAAATTTGTTCTTCAGAATTTTTAAGAACGAATTCTAGAGTTTCATGAGATATGTTGAAGCCTGGCTAGCTGTTTAGCCATGTCTAATCTTTTGGATTGAGGCTTCCACTTCTCATTGACATGCTTGTATGTTTTATGCTAAAGCTTGGTTGGCAATTTGGCCATGTCTAATCTTTTGGACCGAAGCTTTCACTTAAAGCTTGGCTGGCCATTTGGCCATGTCTAATCTTTTGGACTGGAGCTTTAGACTAACATTGCATGATTCCTGGAATTCTTATTAAAAATTTTGTATCCCTTTATTTTTTTTCCAAAATAATTTTCGAAAAATACAAAAAAAATTAATAAAATCATAAAAACCAAAAAAAATTTGTGTTTCTTGTTTGAGTCTTGTGTCAAATTTTAAGTTTGGTGTCAATTGCATGTTTTAACTTTTCTTAAAATTTTCGAAAATTCATGCATTATGTTCTTCATTGATCTTCAAGTTATTCTTGATGATTTTTCTTGTTTGATCTTTAAATTTTCTTATTTTTTGTCTTTTCTTGTTTTTCTTGTGCATTTTTGAATTCATAATGTCTAAACTTTAAAAATTTCTAAGTTTGGTGTCATGCATGTGTCTCTTTTTCTAAAAATTTTTAAAAATATGTTCTTGATGTTCATCATGATCTTCAAAGTGTTCTTGGTGTTCATCTTGACATTCAAAGTGTTCTTGGATGCATTTTTTGTTTTAATCTTAAACTTTTATGTTTTGTGTCATTTTTGTGTTTTTCTCTCTCATCGTTAAAATTCAAAACTCAAAAATATATCTTTTCCTTATTTCAATCATAAATTTCGAAATTTTTAGTTGATTTGGTAAAAAAATTTTAAAATTTAGTTGTTTGTTGTTAGTCAAGTCAAAATTTTAATTTAAAAATTCTATCTTTTCAAATCTTTTTCAAAAATCAAATCTTTTTCAATTTTCTTTCCTGTTTTTCGAAAATTCTTCAAAATTAATTTTCAAAATCTTTTTCTTAATTGTATTTCATATTTTCGAAATTAATACTAACAATTAATGTTTTGAGTCAAAAATTTTCAAGTTGTTACTTGCCTATTAAGAAAGGATCAATCTTTAAATTCTAGAATCATATATTTTAGTTTCTTGTTAGTCAAGTAATCAACTTTAATTTCAAAAATCAAATCTTTTTAATTTCCTTTCAAATCTTTTTCAAAATAGATTTCAATCATATCTTTTTCAAAACTTAATCTCAAAATCTTTTTCTAACTTCTTATCTTTTCAAAATTGATTTTCAAATCTTTTTCAATTAACTACTTGACTTTTTGTTCGTTTTACTATTTCTTATCTTTTTCAAAACCACCTAACTACTCTTCTCTCTCAAATTTTCAAAAATCATTAACCACTTTTTCAAAATTCTTTTTAATTAACTAATTGTTTTAAATTTTAATTTTATTTTATTTCTTTTAATAAATTCGAATTCTAACTAATAATTAAAATAAAAACAAAAATATTTTTATTTTCTTTTGAATTAATTTTCTAATACTCTCTCTCTCTCTCATCTCCTTCTATTTATTTTATTTGTTTACTAACACTTCTCTTCTTCTTATAATTTGAACCCTCTCCCTCTCTCTCTGTGTTCGAATTCTTCTTCTCCCTTCTTCATTCTATTTCTTCTATTCTTCTACTCACATAAAGGAATCTCTATACTGTGACATAGAGGATTCCTCTTCTTTTCTGTTCTCTTCTTTTTCATATAAGCAGGAACAAGGATAAGAACATTCTTGTTGAAGCTGATCCTGAACCTGAAAGGACTCTAAAGAGGAAACTAAGAGAAGCTAAAGCACAAAACTCTGGAGAGGACCTCACAGAAATTTTTGAACAAGTAGTTATGGCAGCCAAAAATAACAACAATGGTGGAGATGCAAGGAAGATGCTTGGTGACTTTACTGCACCCACTTCTGACTTCTATGGAAGAAGCATCTCAATTCCTACAATTGGAGCAAACAACTTTGAGCTTAAGCCTTAATTAGTTTCTCTAATGCAACAGAATTGCAAGTTTCATGGACTTCCATTGGAAGATCCTCATCAGTTTTTAGCTGAATTCTTACAAATCTGTGATACTATTAAGACCAATAGGGTTAATCCTGAGGTCTACAGACTTATGCTTTTCCCCTTTGCTGTAAGAGACAGAGCTAGGACATGGTTGGACTCACAACCTAAAGAAAGCCTGAACTCTTGGGAAAAGTTGGTCAATACTTTCTTGGCCAAATTCTTTCCACCTCAAAAGTTAAGCAAGCTTAGAGTGGAAGTCTAAACCTTCAGACAGAAGGAAGGTGAATCCCTCTATGAAGCTTGGGAAAGATACAAGCAATTGATCAGAAGGTGTCCTTCTGACATGCTTTCAGAATGGAGTATCCTATGTATATTCTATGATGGTCTGTCTGAATTGTCCAAGATGTCATTGCATCACTCTGCTGGTGGGTCTCTTCATCTGAAGAAGACACTTGCAGAAGCCCAGGAACTCATTGAAATGGTTGCAAATAACTAGTTCATGTACACTTCTGAAATAAATCCTGTGAATAATGGGACAACTCAGAAGAAAGGAGTTCTTGAGATTGATACTCTGAATGCCATATTGGCTCAGAACAAAATATTGACTCAACAAGTCAATATGATCTCTCAGAGTTTGACTGGAATACAAGATGTATCCGGCAGTGCTAAAGAAGCTTCCTCTGAAGAAGAAGCTTATAACACTGAGAATCCTGCAATGGAAGAGGTGAATTACATGGGAGAATCCAATGGAAACACCTATAATCCCTAATGGAAAAATCATCCAAATTTTTCATGGAAGGATCAGCAGAAGCCTAATCAAGGCTTCAATAATAATAATGGTGGGAGAAATAGGTATGGCACTATGAAGCCTTTTCCATCATCTTTTGAGCAACAGACAGAGAATTCTAAACAGAGCCTCTCTGACTTAGCAACCATAGTCTCTGATCTAAGTAAGACCACTCACAGTTTCATGACTGAAACAAGGTCCTCCATTAGAAATTTGGAGGCACAAGTGGGTCAGCTGAATAAAAGAGTTACTGAAATCCTTCCTAGTACTCTCCCAAGCAATACAGAAGAGAATCCAAAGAGAGAGTGCAAGGCCATCAATATGTCCAAAATGGCCGAACCTGTAGAGGAGAGAAAGGCATTGATTTCCACTGAGGAAGACCTCAATGGACGTCAGCTGGCCACTAAGGAGTTCCCTATTGAGGAACCAAAGGAATCTGAGGCTCATACAGAGACCATAGAGATTCCACTGAACTTACTGTTGCCATTCATGAGCTCTGATGAGTATTCTTCCTCCGAAGAGGATGAAGATATTACTGAAGAGCAAGTTGCTCAGTATCTAGAAGCAATCATGAAGCTGAATGCCAAGTTATTTGGTAATGAGACTTTGGAGGATGAACCTTCATTGCTTATCAATGAACTAAATACCTTGGTTCAACATAAATTACCTCAGAAGAAACCGGATCCCGGAAAGTTCTTAATACCCTGCATCATAGGCACCATGACTGATGAGCGGATAATTTATACGCTTTTTGGCACTATTTTTTGTATGTTTTTAGTATATTTTAGTTAGTTTTATTATATTTTTATTAGTTTTTATTTAAAATTCACTTTTCTGGACTTTACTATGAGTTTGCGTGTTTTTCTGTGATTTCAGGTATTTTCTGGCTGAAATTGAGGGACCTGAGCAAAAATCTGATTCAGAGGCTGAAAAAGGACTGCAGATGCTGTTGGATTCTGACCTCCCTGCACTCGAAGTGGAATTTCTGGAGCTACAGAAGCCCAATTGGCGTGCTCTCAATTGCCCAAGATTTGATGGCCCAAACCGGCATTCCAAGTCAGCTTAAGAATTCTGGTGTTTAATGCCAGAACTGGCATAAAAGATGGAGTTAAAAGCCTAAACTGGCACAAAAGCTGGCGTTTAACTCCAAGAAAAGTCTCTACACATGAAAGCTTCAATGCTCAGCCCAAGCACACACCAAGTGGGCCCCGGAAGTGGATTTTTACAATAAACACCCTAGCTTACTCATTTTCTGTAACCCTAGGTCACTAGTTTACTATAAAAACTACTTTTAGTAATTCATCTTGTACCTCATGACATTTTACACGTTTCATATTGTATTTTCTATGGCATGAGTCTCTAAACCCCATGGTTGGGAGTGAGGAACTCTACTGTGTTTCGATGAATTAATGCAATTACTACTATTTTCCATTCTATCATGCTTGCCTCTATTCTAAGATATTCATTCGCACTTCAACCTGATGAATGTGATGATCCGTGACACTCATCATCATTCTCACCTATGAACACGTGCTTGACAACCACTTCCGTTCTACATGCTAACAAGCTTGAATGTGTATCTCTTGGGTTTCTAATCTAAGATTGGAACCTTTTGTGGTATAGGCTAGAATTATTGGCGGTCATTCTTGAGATCTGGAAAGTCTAAACCTTGTCTGTGGAATTCTGAGTAGGATCCGGGAAGGGATGACTGTGACAAGCTTCAAACTCGCGAGTGTTGGGCGTAGTGACAGACACAAAAGGATCAATGGATCCTATTCCGACATGATCAAGAATCGACAGATGATTAGCCGTGCGGTGACAGCACATTTGGAACATTTTCACTAAGAGGACGGGAAGTAGCCATTGACAACGGTGATGCCCAACATAAAGCTTGCCATGGAAGGAGCCTTGCGTGCATGAAGAAGAAGACAATAGGAAAGCAGAGATTCAGAAGACAAAACATCTCCAAAACCTCAACCTATTCTCCATTACTACATAACAAGTATTTATTTCATGTTCTTCTACTTTTTACAATTAAATCTGAGAATTATTGATATCCTGACTAAGAGTTACAAGATAACCATAGCTTGCTTCAAGCCGACAATCTCCGTGGGATCGACCCTTACTCACGTAAGGTATTACTTGGACGACCTAGTGCACTTGCTGGTTAGTTATGCGGAATTGCAAAAGTGTGATTGTGATTTTGTGCACCAAGATTTTGGCGCCGTTGCCGGAGATTGTTCGAGTTTGGACAACTGACGGTTTATCTTGTTGCTTAGATTAGGAATATTTTATTTTTGTTGGTTTAGAGTCTTTTATTTGAGTTTAGTTTCATATTTTAAGTTTGGTGTCAATTGCATGCTTTTACTTTCTTTTAATTTTTCGAATTTGCATACTCTTAGTTGTTTCTTGATCTTTAAAAATTCTAAGTTTGGTGTCTTCTTTGTGTTTTCCTTTAATTTTTCGAAAATTTGTGTTTGATTTTCTAAAAATTTTAAGTTTGGTGTTTTTGTGCTTTTATTTACTTAAAAATTTTTCAAAAATTTGTTCTTGGTGTTCATCTTGATCTTCAAAGTGTTCTTGGTGTTCATCTTGACATTCATAGTTTTCTTATTTGTTCTCTTTGTTTTGATCTAAAATTTCTATGTTTAGTGTCATTTTGTTGTTTTTCTCTTTCCTCATTAAAATTCAAAAATAAAAAAATATATATTTTCCTCATTTTATTCATAAATTTTGAAATTTTACATTAAATTAGTCAAATATTTTCAAAATCATATCTTTTTTTTAGTCAAGTCAAAATTCTAATTTCAAAAATTGATCTTTTCAAATCTTTTTCAAAAATCAAATCTTTTTAATTTCTTCAATCATATCTTTTCAATCATATCCTTTTTTTTATTAAATTGCAACCATATCTTCTCAATCATATCTTTTTCAAAATAATTTTCAATCATATCTTTTTGATTGCTAATTCCAAAATCTTTTTAATTAATTAATTAGTTTAGTTTTCAATTTGCTTTTATTCCATCTTCTTCTAATTTTCAAAAATCATATCCAGAATTTTTCAAATCTTTTTAAATTAATTAGCCTTTTTAGCATTCAAATTATTTATTTATCTTTTTTTTTTAATTTTTTCTTAATTTTTGAAAACTTTTATTTCATTTTTTCGATTACTTTTAAAAAAAAATTTAATTAAAAATATAATTTATTTGCAATTCATATCAATTCCCTTTTCTCCATCATTGACATAAGTGGAAATGAACAGTCCAGAAGGACTCTGGGGTCATATGCCAACCCCATTACAGCTGCATATGGGAGTAGTATCTGTATACCTCCCATCAAAGCAAGCAGTTTTGAGCTAAATCCTCAGCTCATTATCATGGTGCAGCAAAATTGCCAGTATTCCGGTCTTCCACAGGAAGAACCTACTGAGTTTCTGGCACAGTTCTTACAAATTGCTGACACAGTACGTGATAAAGAAGTGGATTAGGATGTCTACAGATTATTACTGTTTCCATTTGCTGTGAAAGATCAAGCTAAGAGGTGGTTAAATAACCAACCCACAGCAAGCATAAAAACATGGAGACAGTTATCAGACAAGTTCCTGAATCAATTTTACCCTCCAAAGAGGATGACACAGCTAAGGCTGGACATCCAAGGCTTTAAACAAGAGGATCGTGAATCCCTTTATTATGCTTGGGAGAGGTATAGAGGGATGCTAAGGAAATGCCGCTCTGAAATGTTTTCTGAGTGGGTACAGTTAGACATCTTCTACTATGGGCTTACAGAAAGAGCTCAAATGTCTCTAGACCACTCAGCTGGTGGATCTATACACATGAGAAAGACAATTGAAGAGGCTCAAGAACTCATAGATACAGTTGCTAGAAATCAACATCTGTACTCAAGCAATGAGCCCTCCAAAGAAAAAGAAGCTATGGTAGCAACTACTGATAATAATCCTCAAGAACAGATTGTTGAACTAAATCAGCAATTACTTCTAATGACAAAACAATTAGCAGAATTTAAGGAGATGCTCCAAGACACTAAAAATGCTAACAAGAATATAGAAGCACAATTAAATCAGATAAGACAGCAGCTATCTAATCAGATAACAGAAAAATGCCAAGCTGTTTAACTAAGGAGCGGGAAGACATTGAATAATTCAGTTCAAAGTAGCAAAAAGTCAAGAAAGGAACAAATGACAGAGGATGATCAAACCACTGCCCAAAATCCCTCTAAGGATAGCATGAGCCCAGAGAGGAATAATTTTGGCATTCAAACGCCAGAAAAGGGAGAAAAGCTAGCGTTAAACGCCCATCCTGCACCCAATCATGGCGTTCAAACGCCAATGAGGGATCAGACACCTGCAAGTGCTGATAGTAACCCCTCTAAGAAGGCTTCTCCAACCACTTCTGTAGGGAACAAACCTGCAGCAACTAAGGTTGAAGAATATAAAGCCAAGATGCCTTATCCTCAGAAACTCCGCCAAGTGGAACAGGATAAACAATTTTCCCGCTTTGTAGACTATCTCAGGACTCTTGAGATAAAGATCCCGTTTACAGAGGCACTCGAGCAAATACCCTCTTATGAAAAGTTCATGAGAGAGATCTTAAGTCATACGAAGGATTGGAGAGAAACTGAAAAAGTGTTTCTCACTGAAGAATGCAGTGTAGTCATTCTGAAAAGCTTACCAGAAAAGCTTCAAGATCCAGGAAGCTTTATGATACCATGCACATTAAAGGATGCTTGTACTAAGACAGCTCTGTGTGACCTTGGAGCAAGTATCAACCTAATATCTGCATCTACTATCAGAAAGCTTGGGTTGACTAAAGAAGTCAAACCAACCCGGATATGTTTTCAACTTGCTGATGGCTCCATTAAATATCCATCAGGCATAATTGAGGACATGATTGTCAAGGTTGGGCCATTTGCCTTTCCCACTGACTTTGTAGTGCTGGAAATGGAGGAGCACAAAAATGCAACTCTCATTCTAGGAAGACCTTTCCTAGTAACTGGACGACCTCTTATTGATGTACAAAAAGGGGAAGTGACCCTGAGAGTCAATGAGGATGAGTTCAAGTTAAATGCTGTCAAAGCTATACAGCATCCAGACACATCAAATGACTGCATGAACACTGATATTATTGACTCTTTGGTGGAAGAGATCAATATGACTGAGAGTCTTGAATCAGAGCTAGAGAACATCTTTAAAAATGTTCAGCCTGATCTGGAGGAACCAGAGGAAATTAAAGAACCTCTAAAAATCCCTCAGGAAGAGGAGAAACCTCCTAAACCCGAGCTCAAACCACTACCACCATCCCTGAAAGATGCATTTCTGGGAGAGGGTGACACTTTTCCTGTGATCATAAGCTCTGCTTTAAATCCACAAGAAGAGAAAGCATTAATACAAGTACTACGGACACACAAGACAGCTCTTGGGTGGTCCATAAGTGATCTTAAGGGCTTTAGCCCAGCAAGATGCATGCACAAGATCCTATTGGAGGATGATACAAAGCCAGTGGTTCAACCACAGAGGCGGCTAAATCCAGCCATGAAGGAAGTGGTGCAGAAAGAGGTCACTAAGTTACTAGAGGCTGGGATTATTTATCCTATTTCTGATAGCCCCTAGGTGAGCACTGTCCAAGTTGTCCCCAAGAAGGGAGGCATGACAGTAGTTCATAATAAAAAGAATGAACTAGTTCCCACAAGAACAGTTACAGGGTGGCGTATTTGTATTGACTACAGAAGGCTCAATACAGCCACTAGAAAGGATCATTTTCCTTTACCATTCATAGACCAGATGCTAGAGAGACTAGCAGGCCATGAATACTACTGCTTTTTGGATGGCTATTCAGGCTACAACCAAATTGTAGTGGATCCTCAAGACCAAGAGAAAACAGCATTCACATGTCCATCTGGAGTATTTGCTTACAGAAGAATGCCTTTTGGTCTGTGCAATGCACCTGCAACCTTTCAGAGGTGCATGCTTTCTATCTTCTCTGATATGGTAGAGAAGTTCTTGGAAATCTTCATGGATGACTTCTTAGTATTTGGAGACTCATTCAGCTCTTGTCTTGATCATCTAGCACTTATCTTGAAAGGGTGCCAAGAGACTAACCTGGTCTTAAACTGGGAAAAATGTCACTTTATGGTGACTGAAGGAATTGTCCTTGGGCACAAAATTTCAAGCAAGGGAATAGAGGTGGATCAAGCCAAGGTAGAGGTGATTGAAAAATTACCACCACCTGCCAATGTTAAGGCAATCAGAAGCTTTCTGGGGCATGCAGGATTCTATAGGAGGTTCATAAAGGAGTTTTCAAAAATTGCAAAACCTCTAAGCAACCTGCTAGCTGCTGACACGCCATTTGTGTTTGACATAGAGTGTCTACAAGCGTTTGAAACCCTGAAAGCTAAGTTGGTCAAAGCACCAGTCATCTCTGCACCAGACTGGACATTACCATTCGAACTAATGTGTGATGCCAGTGACCATGCCATTGGTGCAGTGTTAGGACAAAGGCATAACAAGCTTCTGCACGTCATTTACTATGCCAGTCGTGTTCTAAATGACGCACAGAAGAATTACACAACCACAGAAAAAGAGCTACTAGTAGTGGTTTATGCCATTGACAAGTTTAGATCCTATTTAGTAGGATCAAAAGTAATTGTGTACACTGACCATGCTGCTCTTAAATATTTACTCACAAAGCAGGATTCAAAACCCAGACTCATAAGATGGGTGTTGCTTCTGCAAGAGTTTGATATAGAAATAAGAGACAGAAAAGAGACAGAGAACCAGGTAGCTGATCATCTGTCCCGGATAGAACCAGTAGCTGGGGCGTCCCTCCCTTCTACTGAGATCTCTGAGACCTTTCCAGATGAGCAACTCTTTGCCATTTAGGAAGCACCATGGTTTGCAGACATTGTAAATTATAAAGCTGTGAGGTTCATACCCCAGGAGTACAGCAGGGTGCAAAAGAAAAAACTAATTTCTGATGCAAAGTACTACTTGTGGGATGAACCATATCTCTTTAAGAGATGTGCAGACGGAATGATCCACAGATGCATCCCTAAAGAGGAGGCACAGAAGATCCTGTGGCATTGCCATGGATCAAAGTATGGAGGACATTTCAAAAGTGAGCGCACAGCCACTAAAGTCCTCCAATGTGGCTTCTACTGGCCTACTCTCTATAGAGATGCCCGAGAGTTTGTGCGTAACTGTGACAGTTGCCAAAGAGCTGGCAACTTACCTCATGGTTATGCCATGCCTCAATAAGGGATCTTAGAGATTGAGTTGTTTGATGTATGAGGTATTGACTTCATGGGTCCTTTCCCACCATCATACTCAAACACTTACATTCTGGTGGTAGTAGACTACGTATCTAAATGGGTGGAGGCAATTGCCACACCCACTAATGATACCAAGACTGTGCTGAAGTTCCTTCAGAAACATATTTTCAGCAGATTTGGTGTTCCCAGAGTACTAATCAGTGATGGGGGCACCCATTTTTGCAATAAACAGCTTTACTCTGCTATGGTCCGATATGGAATTAGCCACAAAGTAGCAACCCCGTATCATCCACAGACAAATGGGCAGGATGAAGTCTCTAATAGAGAGATAAAAAGAATCCTGTAATGGACTGTAATTGCCCGTAGAAAGGATTGGGCAAAGGGCTTAGATGATGCTCTATGGGCATACAGAACAGCATTCAAGACTCCTATAGGAACCTCTCCATACCAGCTTGTGTATGGCTGGTGCACGAAATTATAATGTTAATGTTCACATTACTCTCTTACAACTTCGCACAACTAACCAGCAAGTGCACTAGGTCGTCCAAGTAATACCTTACGTGAGTAAGGGTCGATCCCACAGAGATTGTTGGCTTGAAGCAAGCTATGGTTATCTCGTAACTCTTAGTCAGGATATAATATCAATAATAATTCTTAATTTGAATTTAAAAAAGTAAGAAGGGCAGAACACAGATTATACTTGTATGCAGTAATGGAGAATATGTTGGAGTTTTGGAGATGCTTTGTCTTCTGAAATTCTGCTTTCCTCTGTTTCCTGATTCACGCACGCACGTCCTTCTATGGCAAGATGTGTGTTGGTGGATCACCGTTGTCAATGTCTACCATCCATCCTTCCAGTGAAAAGGGTCCAGGTGCGCTGTCACCGCACGGCTAATCATCTGCAGGTTCTCAATCGTACCGGAATAGGATTTACTATCCCTTTGCGTCTGTCATTACGCCCAGCACTCGCGAGTTTGAAGCTCGTCACAGTCATTCAATCCTTGAATCCTACTCGGAATACCACAGACAAGGTTTAGACTTTTCGGATTCTCTTGAATGCTGCCATCAATCTAGCTTATACCACGAAGATTCTGATTAAGAGATCCAAGAGATATTCATTCATTCTACGGTGAACAGAAGTGGTTGTCAGACACGCGTTCGTGGGGGAATGATGATGATTGTCACGTTCATCACATTCATGTTGAAGTGCGAATGGATACCTTAGATAGGAACACGCATGTTTGAATGGAAAACAGAAATACTTGCATTAATTCATCGAGACACAGCAGAGCTCCTCACCCCCAACAATGGAGTTTAGAGACTCATGCTGTCAAAGAGTACAAAATTCAGATCTAAAATGTCATGAGATACAAAATAAGTCTCTAAAAGTTGTTTAAATACTAAACTAGTAACCTAGGTTTACAGAAAATGAGTAAACTATGATAGATAGTGCAGAATTCCACTTCTGGGGCCCACTTGGTGTGTGCTGGGGCTGAGACTAAAGCTTCTCACGTGCCTGGGCTGTTTTGGGCATTCAACGCCAGGCTGTAACCTTTTTCTGGCGTTGAACTCCAACTTGTAATGTGTTTCTGGCGCTAGACGCTAGACTGCAACATGGAACTGGCGTTGAACGCCAGTTTACGTCATCTATCCTTGAGCAAAGTATGGACTATTATATATTGCTGGAAAGCCCTGGATGTCTACTTTCCAACGCAATTAAAAGCGCATCAATGGGACTCCTGTAGCTCCATAAATTCCATTCCGAGTGCAGAGAGGTCAGGATCCAACAGCATCAGCAGTCCTTTTTCAGCCTGAATCAGATTTTTGCTCAGCTCCCTCAATTTCATCCAGAAAATACCTAAAATTACATAAAAATACTCCTTGTTCTAAAGAAAATCTTCTATTTTATTCATGTTTAATGATGATGAGAAAAATAAATTATAGCTTAATTGGGGATAAAATCAAAATATAAATACTAATTGCCATTATATGACTCCTAAGGTGAAACTTAAATAATAGAAAAAAAAGTTATCACAGGGTTAAGGTTAAGATCAGAACTCAACAACCTTGACTTTGGGAAGCGGATGCCTCTTTAGTCTGTGGGGTTCTTGGCCCTTCAAGAGATAGTTTCTGACGCTTTAGTTCTCTTAATTCACACCCTTGCACCTCTTGTTCTCTGAGCAGTTTGCAAAGCATGCTATTTTGATTTTGCTGTTCTTCCTTCAATTGGTCCATGGTCTCTTGCAACTTAGTGACAGATGCCTCAAGATGCTCCCAGTATTCAAATTGAGGGAGTTCTAGTAGGAATTCTTGCGCCCTCCTCTTGATGGGGTCATCCTGCATTTGTTATTTTTCCATTGTGATTTTAGTGATTGGTTGCTCCACTGAGATATACTCTATTATTCCCATCTTTACTCCAGCATCTTTGCAGAGCATAGAGATTAGGCTTGGATAAGCCAACCTGGCATCCTTAGAGTTCTTGTTGGCAAGTATGTAGAATTCAGATGGGATCAGTTGATGAACTTCTACTTCTTTTCCCAACATAATGCAATGGATCATCACTGCTCTTCTAATATTGACTTCAGAACGGTTGCTGGTGGGCAATATAGAACGCCCAATGAAGTCCAGCCATCCTCTGGCGACTGGTTTAAGATCTTCTCTCTTGAGTTGACTTGGGGCACCCTTCGTGCTGGTGGTCCACCTGGCTCCAGGGATGCATATATCCTCTAGAATCTTATCCAGGCCCTTGTTTGTTCTCATCATTCTCCTATTGAAGGAGTCTGGGTCATCTTTCAGCTGAGGTAGCTTAAAGATCTCCCTGATTTTGTCAGGGTGGATGTGAACAATCTTTCCTCTGACCACAGTCCTGTAGTCATAGAGGACAGCTCTAGATATTCTCTGCCTGTCTGTTTGCCACAGATTAGCGTAGAATTCTTGAACCATATTCTTTCCCACTTTTGTTTCAGGATTAGCTAGGACTTCCCAGTTCCTGTTTCGAATCTACTCTTGGATCTCCGGATATTCATCTTCTTTTAGATCGAACTTGACTTCCGGGATCACAGATCTTAGACCCATTATTTTGTAGTAATGGTCTGAATGTTATTTGGTTAAGAACCTCCCTTGATTCCAAAGTGGTTTTGGAACACTCTCTTTCTTGCCTCTTGGAGTGGGTTGTTTTCCTTTAGGAGCCATGATCTTAGTGGGTATGGTTTAGTGATCACGGAAAAACACACCAAACTTAGAGGATTGCTTGTCCTCAAGCAAAAGAAAAGAAAGGAGAGGGATAGAAGGAGAGCTAGTGTTGAATGGTGGATGAGAGGAAGGAGGCCAATTAAGATTAAAATGAAAAATATGAAGAAAAAATGAATTTCCCCCCTCCCCCCCATCCTGGCGTTTGAACGCCCAAACGCTGCATGTTTTGGGCGTTCAACGCCCAACTGCTGCTTCTCCTGGGCGTTCAACGCCCAGCTGTTGCTTCTTTATGGCGTTGAACGCCAGGAACTCCTTTGTCACTGGGCGTTTTTCTGAACGCCCAGGACGTTGTAAATCTGGCGTTAAATGCCCAGAAGGAGCTTCTTTCTGGCGTTAAACGCCCAGATGGCTATCCTTACTGGCGTTTTCTTGCCAGTGAGCTCTTTTTCTCTATTTTGTGTGCAGAATCCTTCTGTAACCCTGTAAACTTATACAATTGACTATTTACCTTAGTATCAATGAATTTTATATAAATAAATAAAATCAAGAATAGGGCAAAATGCTTAGAAGAAGTGATGCCCCATGGCTGGGTTGCCTCCCAGCAAGCGCTTCTTTATTGTCTTTAGCTAGACCTTGCTGAGTTTTTTAATCTAGCCTCAGCCTTGAGCACTCTTGCTCAACATTGCCTTCAAGATAGTGCTTGATTCTCTGTCCATTAACAATGAACTTCTTATCAGAATCAATATCTTGAAGCTCCACAAAACCATATGGTGATACACTTGTAATCACATATGGTCCTCTCTACCGGGACTTCAGTTTCCCAGGAAATAGCCTGAGCCTAGAGTTAAACAATAGAACCTTTTGTCCTGGTTCAAAGATTCTAGATGACAGCTTTCTGTCATGCCACCTTTTTTATTTCTCTTTGTAAAGCTTGGCATTTTCGAAAGTAGTGAATCTGAATTCCTCTAGCTCATTCAGCTGGAGCAATCTTTTCTCTCCAGCTAATTTGGCATCAAAGTTAAGGAATCTGGTTGCCCAGTAGGCCTTATGTTCTAGTTCCACGGGCAGGTGACAAGCCTTACCATACCCAAGTTGGTAAGGAGAGGTCCCTATGGGAGTCTTGAATGCTGTTCTGTAAGCCCACAGAGCATCATCCAAGCTTCATGCCCAATCCTTTCTACGGGTACTTATTGTCCGTTCCAGGATTCTTTTTAGTTCTCTGTTAGAGACTTCAGCTTGCCCATTTGTCTGTGGATGATATGGAGTTGCCACCTTATGGCGAATCCTATACCGGACCATGGCAGAGTAAAGCTGTTTGTTGCAGAAGTGAGTGCCCCCATCACTGATTAGTACCCTAGGGACACCAAATCTACTGAATATATGTTTTTGGAGGAACTTTAGTACTATTTTAGTATCATTGGTGGATGTGGCAATGGCCTCTACCCATTTTGATACATAGTCAACTGCCACCAGAATATAAGTGTTTGAGTATGATGGTGGGAAAGGCCCATGAAATCAATTCCCCATACATCAAACAACTCAATCTCCAAGATTCCTTGTTGAGGCATGGCATAACTATGAGGCAAATTACCAGCTCTCTAGCAACTGTCACAGTTACATACGAACTCTCGGGAATCTCTATAGAGTGTAGGCCAGTAGAAACCATATTGGAGGACCTTGGTGGCTGTTCGCTCACCTCCAAAATGGCCTCCATATTGTGATCCATGGCAATGCCATAGGATCCTATGCGCTTCTTCTCTAGGCACACACCTACGAATTATTCCGTCTGCATATCTCTTAAAGAGATAGGGTTCATCCTACAAGTAGTATTTTGCATCAGTAATTAATTTTTTCTTTTGTTGCCTGCTGTACTCCTTGGGAATGAACCTTGCAGCTTTGTAGTTTGTAATGTCTGCAAACCATGGTAATTCCTGAATGGCGAACAAATGCTCATCCGGAAAGGTTTCAGAGATCTCAATAGAGGGGGAGAACGCCCCTTCCACTGGTTCTATCCGGGACAGATGGTCAGCCACTTGGTTTTCTGTTCCTTTTTTGTCTCTTATTTCTATATCAAACTCTTGCAGAAGTAACACCCATCTTATGAGTCTAGGTTTTGAATCCTGTTTTGTGAGTAGATATTTAAGAGCAGCATGATCTGTGTACACAATCACTTTTGATCCTACTAAGTATGATCTAAACTTGTCAATGGCATAAACCACTGCAAGCAATTCTTTTTCTGTGGTTGTGTAATTTTTCTGGGCATCATTCAAAACACGGCTAGCATAATAAATGACATGCAGAAGCTTGTCATGCCTCTGCCCCAGTACTGCACCAATGGCGTGATCACTGGCATCACACATTAATTCGAACGGTAATGTCCAGTTTGGTGCAGAGATAACTGGTGCTGTGACCAGCTTAGCTTTCAGAGTTTCAAATGCCTGCAGACACTCTGTGTCAAACACAAATGGCGTGTCAGCAGCTAGCAGGTTTCTTAGAGGTTTTGCAATTTTTGAAAAATCCTTTATAAACCTCCTATAGAATCCTGCATGCCCCAGAAAGCTTCTGATTGCCTTAACATTGGCAGGTGGTGGTAATTTTTCAATTACCTCTATTTTAGCTTGATCCACCTCTATTCCCTTGTTTGAAATTTTATGCCCAAGGACAATCCCTTTAGTCACCATAAAGTGACATTTTTCCCAGTTTAAAACCAGGTTGGTCTCTTGGCATCTTTTTAAAACCAGTGTCAGGTGATCAAGACAGGAGCTGAATGAGTCTCCATATACTGAGAAGTCATCCATGAAGACTTCCAGAAAATTTTCCACCATATCAGAGAAAATAGAGAGCATACATCTCTGAAAGGTTGCAGGCGCATTTCACAGCCCAAAAGGCATCCTTCTGTAAGCAAATACTCCAGATGGACATGTGAATGCTGTTTTCTCTTGATCCTGGAGATCTACCGCAATTTGGTTGTAGCCTGAATAGCCATCCAAAAAGCAGTAATAATTATGACCTGCTAGTCTTTCTAGCATCTGGTCTATGAATGGTAAGGGAAAATGATCCTTTCTGGTGGCTGTATTGAGCCTTCTGTAATCAATACACATGCGCCACACTGTAACTGTTCTTGTAGGAACCAGTTCATTTTTTTCATTATGAACCACTATCATGCCTCCCTTTTTAGGGACAACTTGAACAGGACTCACCCAGGGGCTATCTGAAATAGGATAAATAATCCCAGCCTCCAGTAATTTAGTGACCTCTTTCTGCACCACTTCCTTCATGGTTGGATTTAGCCGCCTCTGTGGTTGAACCACTGGCTTAGCATTGTCCTCCAATAAGATCTTGTGCATGCATCTAGCTGGGCTGATGCCCTTAAGGTCACTTATGGACCACCCAAGAGTTGTCTTGTGTGTCCTTAGCACTTGAATTAGTGCTTCCTCTTCCTATGGATTTAAAGCAGAGCTTATGATCACTGGAAAAGTATCACCTTCTCCCAGAAATGCATATTCCAGGGATGGTGGTAATGGTTTGAGCTCGGGTTTAGGAGGTTTTTCCTCTTCCTGAGGAAATTTCAGAGACTCTTTCAATTCCTCTGAATCCTCTAGATCAGGTGGAACATCTTTAAAGATGTTTTCCAGCTCTGATTCAAGACTCTCAGCCATGTTGATCTCTTCTACCAAAGAGTCAATAAGATCAACTTTCATGCAGTCTTTTGGTGTGTCTGGATGCTGCATGGCATTGACAGCATTCAACTTAAACTCATCCTCATTGACTCTCAGGGTGACTTCCCCCTTTTGAACATCAATGAGAGTTCGTCCAGTTGCTAGGAAAGGTCTTCCTAGAATGAGAGTAGCACTCTTGTGCTCCTCTATCTCCAGCACTACGAAGCCAGTGGGAAAGGCGAATGGCCCAACTCTGACAATCATGTCCTCAATCATGCCTGATGGGTATTTAATGGAGCCATCAGCAAGTTGGAGACATATCCGGGTTGGTTTAACTTCTTCAGTTAAACCAAGCTTTCTGATAGTGGATGCAGGTATTAGGTTGATGCTTGCCCCAAGATTGCATAAAGCTGTCTTGGTGCAATTTCCCTCTAATGTGCATGGTATTACAAAGCTTCCGGGATCTTTAAGCTTTTCAGGAAAGCTTTTCAGAATTACTGCACTGCATTCTTCAATGAGGAGAACTCTTTCAGTTTCTCTCCAATCCTTCTTATGACTCAAGATCTCTTTCATGAACTTGGCATAAGAAGGTATTTGCTTAAGTGCCTCTGCAAACGGAATCTTAATTTCAAGAGTCCTGAGATAATCTGCAAAGCGAGCAAATTGCTTATCCTGCTCCTCTTGGCGGAGTTTTTGAGGATAAGGTATCATGGCTTTATATTCCTTAACCTTGGTTGCTGTAGGTTTATTTCCTACAGAAATAGTTGAAGAAGCCTTTTTAGAGGGGTTGTCATCAGCACTTGTATGTGTCTGATCCATCTCTGGCATTTGAGTGCCAGAGTTAGAAGCTGGAGTGACGTTAGACACCAATTCCTCATCTGTTCCTGTCGTCTGAACGCTAGAACTGTGCTTCCTTTGGGTGTTCAACGCCAGTCCTGAGCATGGTCTGGGCGTTCAACGCCAGCCTTCCACCCAATTTCTGGCGTTTTAACGCCAGAATTATTTTTTCCTGGGCTCTTACTGTCCTCAGATGGATTTTGGGTGGTTTGCTCATTTCTTGGCTTCCTGCTGCCTTGAGGTGCGGTATTTAATGTTTTCCCACTTCTTAATTGAACTGCTTGGCATTCTTCTGTTATTTGTTTTGACAGCTGCTGTTTTGTTTGCTTCAATTATTCTTCCATATTTATAATAGCCATCCTTGTCTCTTGTAGTCTATCTTTGAATTCGGTCCTTATCATGTACTGTGTCAGCAATTTGTAAAAACTGTGCCAGAAACTCTGTAGGTTCTTCCTGTGGAAGATCGGAATACTGGCAGCTTTGCTGCACCATGATAATGAACTGAGGATTCAACTCAAAGCTACTGACTCCAATAGAGGGTATGCGGATACTACTCCCATATAAAGCAGTAGAGGGGTTAGCATATGACCCCAAAGTCCTTCTGGACTGTTCATTTCCACTTAAATCCATGATGGAGAAAGGGAGATGATGTAATAATAAAAAAATTATTTTTATTTATTTATTTATTTATTTATTTATTTATTTCGAAAATAAAATAAATTAAAATAAAATAAATAAAAATGGGTGAAGATTTTCGAAAAAATGAAGAGAGAGAAAGTGGTTAGGAAGTTTTGAAAAGGATATGATAATTTTTGAAAAAGGTTTTAAATTTTGAAATAAAAATCTGAATTTTAAAGGTAAATTTTGAAAAAAATTTTAAGATCAAGACACAAGGAAAACTCAAGAACACTTTGAAGATTCACAAGAACACAAGAACATGAAGAAAGAACACTAAACTTAAAATTTTTAGAAAACTAAAATAAGATTTTTTGAAAACGAAAGAAAAATCAACAAGAAAACACCAAACTTAAAGTTTGGCACAAGATTTAATGTAAAAATTATTTTTGAAAAAGAATTTTAAAAAGAAGGTACCCAATTTACCAAGAACACAGACCAACGCTCTAGCCAAATGGGCAGTAAATGTAACACTTGTTTTGAAAAATATTTTTAATAACTAAGAAAAAATATTATTTTTAATTTTATTTTTTTTTGAAAAGAATATAAAAGACTCTGACCCAAAAGACAAAATTTTCCTAATCTAAGCAATAGGATTCACCGTCAGTTGTTCAAACTCAAACAATCCCCGGCAACAGCGCCAAAAACTTGGTGCACGAAATTGTAATGTTAATGTTCACATTACTCTCTTACAACTTCGCACAACTAACTAGCAAGTGCATTGGGTCGTCCAAGTAATACCTTACGTGAGTAAGGGTCGATCCCACAGAGATTGTTGGCTTGAAGCAAGCTATGGTTATCTCGTAACTCTTAGTCAGGATATAATATCAATAATAATTCTTAATTTGAATTGTAAAAAGTAAGAAGGGCAGAACATAAATTATACTTGTATGCAGTAATGGAGAATATGTTGGAGTTTTGGAGATGCTTTATCTTCTGAAATTCTTCTTTCCTCTGTTTCCTGATTCACGCACGCACGTCCTCCTATGGCAAGCTGTGTGTTGGTGGATCACCGTTGTCAATGGCTACCATCCATCCTTCCAGTGAAAAGGGTCCAGGTGTGCTATCACCGCACGGCTAATCATCTGCAGATTCTCAATCGTACCGTAATAGGATTTACTATCCTTTTGCGTCTGTCACTACACCCAGCACTCGCGAGTTTGAAGCTCGTCACAGTCATTCTATCCTTGAATCCTACTCGGAATACCACAGACAAGGTTTAGACTTTCTGGATTCTCTTGAATGCTGCCATCAATCTAGCTTATACCACGAAGATTCTGATTAAGAGATCCAAGAGATATTCATTCATTCTACGGTGAACGGAAGTGGTTGTCAGGCACGCGTTCATGGGGGAATGATGATGATTGTCACGTTCATCACATTCATGTTGAAGTGCGAATGGATACCTTAGATAGGAACACGCATGTTTGAATGGAAAACAGAAATACTTGCATTAATTCATCGAGACACAGCAGAGCTCCTCACCCCCAACAATGGAGTTTAGAGACTCATGCTGTCAAAGAGTACAAAATTCAGATCTAAAATATCATGAGATACAAAATAAGTCTCTAAAAGTTGTTTAAATACTAAACTAGTAACCTAGGTTTACAGAAAATGAGTAAACTATGATAGATAGTATAGAATTCCACTTCTGGGGCCCACTTGGTGTGTGCTGGGGCTGAGACTAAAGCTTCTCACGTTCCTCGGCTGTTTTGGGAGTTCAACGCCAGGCTGTAACCTGTTTCTGGCGTTGAACTCCAACTTGTAACGTGTTTCTGGCGCTGGACGCCAGACTGCAACATGAAACTGGCGTTGAACGCCAGTTTACGTCGTCTTTCCTTGAGCAAAGTATAGACTATTATATATTGCTCGAAAGCCCTGGATGTCTAATTTCCAATGCAATTGGAAGCGCGTCAATTGGACTCCTGTAGCTCCAAAAATTCCATTCCGAGTGCAGAGAGGTTAGGATCCAACAGCATCAGCAGTCCTTTTTCAGCCTGAATCAGATTTTTGCTCAGCTCCCTCAATTTCAACCAAAAAATACCTGAAATTACAGAAAAACACACAAACTCATAGTAAAGTTCAGAAATATGAATTTTGCCTAGAAACTAATGAAAATAAACTAAAAACTAACTAAAGCATACTAAAAACTATATAAAATTAACCCCAAAAAGTGTATAAAATATCCGCTCATCAATGGCAAGGCCTGTCATCTGCCCGTGGAACTAGAACATAAAGCTTACTGGGCAACCAGATTCCTAAACCTGGATGCTAAGTTAGCTGGTGAGAAAAGATTGCTCCAGCTAAATGAGCTAGAGGAGTTCAGACTCAATGCTTTTGAAAATGCAAAAATTTATAAGGAAAAAGCAAAAAAGGGGCATGACAAGAAATTGTCATCCAGAGTCTTTGAGCCAGGACAAAAAGTTCTGCTTTTTAACTCTAGGCTCAGATTATTCCCCGGGAAATTAAAATCCCAGTGGAGGGGACCATATGTGATTACAGGAGTGTCACTATATGGATATGTTGAGCTTCAAGATATTGATTCTGACAAAATGTTTATTGTTAATGGACAAAGAATCAAACATTATCTTGAAAGTAATTTTGAGCAAGAATGCTCAAAACTGAGGCTTGAATAAAGCTCAGTAAAGGTCCAGCTAAAGACAATAAAGAAGCGCTTGCTGGGAGACAAACCAACCATTAGCAGGTTATTTGTTTTAAATAATACTGGTAGAAATTTGATATACATTTTCTTCAAAGGTTAATCATCAAAATTGAAGGAATTCACAGAGTTACAGAAGGATTCAGTGCAAAAAGCAGAGAAAAGGAGCTTGCTGACAAGAAAATGCCAGTAAAGGGCATTTTGGGCGTTAAACGCCAGAATGGGTACCATTCTGGGCTTTTAACGCCAGTAAAGGTACCATTTGGGGCATTAAACGCCAGAATTGGTACCATTCTGTGTGTTTAATGCCAGAATTGCAGCATCCTGGGTGTTCAGCAAAACGCCCAGTGATAAAGGGGTTTCTGGCGTTTAACGCCAGCCAGGGTACCTGGCTGGTGATGTGTGGAAAATGATCCAACACAAAACTCACCGGCAAGTGTACCGGGTCGCATCAAGTAATAATAACTCACATGAGTGAGGTCGATCCCACAGGGATTGAAGGATTGAGCAATTTTAGTTTAGTGGTTGATTTAGTCAAGCGAACAAGAGTTGATTTGAGTGATTTGTATCCAACAGAAGCTAAATTGCATGAAATTTAAAGGGAGAGGGATAGATTGCAGGAAATTAAAGAGCAAAGAAAGTAAATAAGCTGAATCTTAAAGAACAAGTAATGTAAATTGCAAAAACTTAGATTGCAAGAAATGTAAATGGTTGAATCTTAAAATGCAAGAAATGTAAATTGCTTGAATTATAAAAGGAGTTGGGAATTGGGATTGCAGAAATTAAACAAGGAAAAGTAAATTGCAACAAGCAGGGAAGTAAAAGATGAATTTAATTTCAGTAGATTTCCAACAGAAAATGTAATTTGCTTGAAGAAGCATTCAACAGAGAAATCAAAAGGAAATTTTAGATCTCAGGACTCAAGAGACTAGATAACCAAGTCTAGATCTCAATGCCTTCCTAGATCCAATTCAGAAATCAATTGCAAGAGAATTTAAAAATCAAACAGAGGAAAACTTGAATTCAAATCTCAATTCTCCAATGGTGCAGTGAAAGAAACAAAAAGAGATCTCAAAGTGAGATTGAGACAGAATTTCCTCAATTCTCCACACCTAAGACTCAAGCAAGGATTGCAATAAAGAAAATGAGAAAACCAAAGAGGAAGAGAATTGAATTCTCCTCCCATATTCAAGTTACAGTGAGTAATTTCAAAAGTAAAAGTTCTTCTAAGAGGTGCAAATTCAAAAGTAAAAGTTCACTCCCTCTCCTAAATCAAACTAACTTCTATTTATACACTTTCTTCTAATGATCTTCAAGCCTTGAATTGGGCCTTGGCCTTGATGGAATTGGGCTGATAATAGCCTCTGTTGATTACTCTTGGTGTTGGGAAGAAGTCCACTTGTGAACCGGACCATGAACCATTCACGTTTGAGTCAACGTTTGAGGCAAACATTGACTCAAACGTCTTCGTGTGTGGCATTATGCAGCTCGGCCAAGTTACTGTCATCCACGTTTGAGCCAACATTTGAGGTCAAACGTGAGCTCAAACGTGGTTCTCCCATGCTACTCCTTTGGCCAACGTTTGGCATAACGTTTGAGGAAAACGTTGGCGCAAACGTGTCTCACTCAATGCATCAAACAGAGGTGCTCTTCTTTGCTTTTATGGCGCCAACGTTTGACCTCAAGTTTGAGGCAAATGTTGGCGCAAACGTTGCCAAGCTCCAGGGGTGTTCATCCTTGTTCTTGTGGCGCCAACGTTTGACCTCACGTTTGAGGCAAACGTTGGCGCAAACGTTGGCCCTTCCCTTGACTCTTCTTCAGCCAACGTTTGCCTCAACGTTTGAGGCAAATGTTGGCACAAACTTGGCTTGCCTCTAGGGTGTGGTTGCACTCTTCCTCACGTTTGAGTCCAAGTTTGAGGCAAACTTTGGCTCAAACGTGAGTCCTTCCTCTTGCCTCTTGCTATCCCCTTTTCCTCAACCTTCTTCCAAGCTTTATTCCACCTATCATCAACCAACAATTGCATCAAAACTATGCTCTAATCATGAGAGTTGTTCTTTTTCTTGTCATATAAGCAATTATGGCATAAAACTCATGAAAATGCATCAATTCATCCATGGTTGATTGAATCTAAGGAAACATGAAATTCCACCCAATTGGCTTACTTGTGGCCCAAGAAAGTGCATAAAACCAAATAAAAATAAAGAAAAAGACTAGTAAAACTAGGCTAAGATGAATTGTCATCAGCTGGGCGTTAAACGTCCCTAATGGCCAACAATTGGGCGTTAAACGCCAGAATGGATACCATTCTGGGCGTTTAACGCCAGAAAGGTAGGGGGAGGCGATTTTGTTTCCAAATTCAAATTTTTTTCAAATTTTCATGTTTTAACTCATAATTTTCTGCATAAACATGTTTCAAACTTTCATTATTCACCCTTAATTTTCAAAAATTCAACAATTCTCTAAATCTCTTTTCAATTTTCTTTCAAATCCTTCCCAAATCTTCTTCAAAAACTCAAGTATCTTTTCAATTTCTTTTCAAATCTTTTCAAACCCATCATATCATCTCTTATTTCTTAGATGCATAACCAAATTATCAAATTTAACCTCTTTATGTCTTTTTCAATTGAAAATCTCATCTTTTTCATATCATGATTTTATTTTCTTCTACCAATCATATCTCTATGGCATATCTCTTTCAAAACTTTTGAAATCCCTCCCCTCCTCTTATAAATACACATTCGGCCATCCCCTCCTCTCCACCATTCGAGTTTGCCTCTCTCCTCTCTCTCCCCTTTCCTTTCTTTTGCTTGAGGGCAAGCAAACCTCTAAGTTTGGTGTATTTTTCTGTGATCACTAAGCTAAGACTCATCAAGATCATGGCACCTAAGGGAAAACAAACCAAATCAAGAGGCAAGAAAGAGAATACTCCAAAGAGTCTTTGGAATCAAGAGAGGTTCCTAACCAAAGAACATGCAGACCATTACCACAAAATAATGGGTTTGAGGTCAGTGATCCCGGAAGTTAAATTCAATCTGAAAGGAGATGAATATCCGGAGATCCAAGAGCAAATTCGAAACAGAGGATGGGAAATTCTAGCTAATCCTGAAACAAAGGTTGGAAGAAACATGGTTCAGGAATTCTACTCAAATTTGTGGCTAGCAGATAAGCAGAGAATAACTGGAACCGCCTTTCATACCTACCGAACCATGGTCAGAGGGAGGCTTATTTACTTCCATCTGGACAAAATAAGAGAGGTCTTCAAACTGCCTCAACTACAAGATGATCCAGATTCCTTTAATAGGAGAATGGTGAGAGTAGATAAGGGGTTGGATCAAGTTCTAGAGGACATATGCCTCCCTGGAACTAAGTGGATAACCAATTCAAAAGGCGTCCCAAACCAACTCAAGAGGGGAGATCTCAAACCAGCTGCAAGAGGCTGGTTGGACTTTATTGGGCGTTTTATATTGCCCACTAGCAACCGCTCTGAGGTCACTGTCAAAAGAGCGGTGATGATTCATTGTATTATGCTTGGAAGGAAGTGGAGATTCATCATTTGATTTCTTGTGAGATTTACACAATTGCAAACAAGAACTCCACTGAAGCCAAACTGGCCTACCCAAGCTTAATTTCTCTACTATGTAAAGATGCTGGGGTGAGGATGGGAGTAGATAAATTCATCCCAATCGAACACCCAATCACCAAAAAGTCAATGGAAGGACAAGTGCAAGACAACTCCATAAAAAGGAGGGCGCAGGAGTTCCTCCTAGAAATTCCTGAAATTGACTACTGGACCCGCCTAGAAGCATCTGTTACCAAGCTGCAAGAAGCTATGGAACAACTTAAGGAAGAACAGCAGAATCAAAACTGCATGCTCTACAAACTACTGAAGGAACAGGAGAAGCAGGGGCGTGAGCTACAGGAGCTGAAGCGCCAGAAGCTCTCCCTTGAAGGACCAACCACCCCACAGATTGAGGGAGCATCCACTTCTCAAGATCAAGGTTGTTGAGTCCTAACTCTGTGATAACCTTTATTATTAAGAGTCTATTTTAAGAGTCATTTACTTTTCTATTTTTTTACTTTTCTGTCTTCTATTATTTTAATTTGCTCTTATATTTATTTTTTAGTCTTATTGTTATTCTATGATTAATAAAATTTAAAGTTTATGTCTTAAAGCTATGAATGTCCTATGAATCCATCACCTTTCTTAAATAAAAAGTGTTTTTAATTAAAAAAAGAAAAAGAAGTACATGAATTTCAAATTTTAAAACAGTTTAATTATTTTGATGTGGTGGCAATACTCTTATTTTCTGAATGAATGCTTGAACAGTGCATATATTTGAATTTGTTGTTTATGAATGTTAAAATTGTTGGCTCTTGAAAGAATGATGGAAAAGGAGAAGTGTTATTGATAATCTGAAAAATCAAAAAATTGATTCTTGAAGCAAGAAAAAGCAGTGAAAAAAAAAGAGAAAAAGAAAGAAAAAGCAATCAGAAGAAGCCAATAGCCCTTTAAACCAAAAGGCAAGGGTAATAAAAAGGATCCAAGGCTTTGAGCATCAGTGGATAGGAGGGCCCTCAGGAATAAAATCCTGGCCTAAACGGCTAAACCAAGCTGTCCCTAACCATGTGCTTGTGGCGTGAAGGTGTCAAGTGAAAACTTGAGACTGAGCGGTTAAAGTCGTGGTCCAAAGCAAAAAGAGTGTGCTTAAGAGCTCTGGACACCTCTAATTGCGGACTCTAGCAAAGCTGAGTCACAATCTGAAAAGGTTCACCTAGTTATGTGTCTGTGGCATTTATGTATCCGGTGGTAACATTGGAAAACAAAATGCTTAGGGTCACAGCCAAGACTCAAAAAGTAGCTGTGTTCAAGAATCAACATACTTAACTAGGAGAATTAATAACACTATCAGGATTCTGAGTTCCTATAGAAGCCAATCATTCTGAACTTCAAAGGATAAAGTGAGATGCCAAAACTGTTCAGAGGCAAAAAGCTAAAAGCCCCGCTCATCTAATTAATACTGATCTTCATAGATGTTTTTGGAATTCATTGTATATTCTCTTCTTTTTATCCTATTTGATTTTCAGTTGCTTGGGGACAAGCAACAATTTAAGTTTGGTGTTGTGATGAGCGGATAATTTATACGCTTTTTGGCACTGTTTTTAGAATATTTTTAGTATATTTTAGTTAGTTTTTATTTTATTTTTATTAGTTTTTATTTAAATATCATTTTTCTAGACTTTACTATGAGTTTGCATATTTTTCTGTGATTTCAGGTATTTTCTGGCTGAAATTGAGGGACCTGAGCAAAAATCTGATTCAGAAGCTGAAAAAGGACTGCAGATGCTGTTGGATTCTGACCTCCCTACACTCGAAGTGGATTTTCTGGAGCTACAGAAGCCCAACTAGCACGCTCTCAATTGCGTTGGAAAGTAGACATCCTGGGCTTTCCATCAATATATAATAGTCCATACTTTGCCCAAGTTTGATGGCCCAAACCGGCGTTCCAAGTCAGCTTAAGAATTCTGGCGTTTAACGCCAGAACTGGCATAAAAGCTGGAGTTAAACTCCTAAACTGGCACAAAAGCTGGCGTTTAACTCCAAAAAAAGTCTCTATACATGAAAGCTTCAATGCTCAGCCCAAGCACACACCAAGTGGGCCCCGGAAGTGGATTTTTACACTAAACACCCTAGCTCACTCATTTTCTGTAACCCTAGGTCACTAGTTTACTATAAAAACTACTTTTAGTAATTCATCTTGTACCTCATGATATTTTACATGTTTCATATTGTATTCTCTATGGCATGAGTCTCTAAACCCCATGGTTGGGGGTGAGGAGCTCTGCTGTGTTTCGATGAATTAATGCAATTACTACTGTTTTCCATTCTATCAAGCTTGCCTCTATTCTAAGATATTCACTCGCACTTCAACCTGATGAATGTGATGATCCATTACACTCATCATCATTCTCACCTATGAACGCATGCCTGACAACCACTTCCGTTCTACATGCTATCAAGCTTGAATGTGTATCTCTTGGGTTTCTAATCTAAGATTGGAACCTTCGTGGTATAGGCTAGAATTATTGGCGATCATTCTTGAGATCCATAAAGTTTAAGCCTTGTCTGTGGAATTCTGAGTAGGATCCGGGAAGTCTGTAAGAGCTCACTGTCAAGCTATTGACATTAAAGAAGCGCTTGTTGGGAGGCAACCTAATGTTATTTAATTATATTTATTTATTTTCCATTGTTATTTTCTGTTTTCTTTAGGTTGATGATCATGTGAAGTCATAAAAACAACTGCAAAATTAAAGCAAAATGAAAAATAGCATAAAAAATAGCATACCCTAGAGGAGAGGCTTACTGGCGTTTAAACGCCAGTAAGGATAGCAGAATGGGTGTTTAACGCCCAGCCTGGCAGCATTCTGGGCGTTAAAAGCTAGAATGGGCAGCACTCTGAGCATTTAACGCCAGAAATGGGCAGCAGACTGGCGTTTAATGCCAGGAAAGGTAGCAGAGCTGGTGTTTAACGCCAGAAATGGCACATAGGGGGTATTTGAATGCCAGAATGGTACAGGGAGCAGAATTCCTTGACACCTCAGGATCTTTGGACCCCACAAGATCCCCACCTACCCTACCTCTTCTTCTCCATAATCTCTTCACCTCTTCTATGAAGTTGTGGCCAAGAAAAGGGTAATCCTGAGGTCCCCTTCAAGCTCAAAAAAAGTGAATATCTGGAGATCCGACATGAGATTCAAAGAAGAGGTTGGAAAGCTCTCACCAACCCAATCCAACAAGTCAGAATCTTAATGGTTCAAGAGTTCTATGCCAATGCATGTATCACTAAGAACCATGATCAAAGTATGAACCCGAACCCAAAGAATTGGCTCACAATGGTTCGGGGGAATTACTTGGATTTTAGTCCAGAAAATGTGAGGTTAGCATTCAACTTGCCAATGATGCAAGGAGATCCTCACCCTTTCACTAGTAGGGTCAACTTTGATCAAAGGTTAGACCAAGTCCTTAGGGACATTTGTGTGGAAGGAGCTCAATGGAAGAGAGACTCAAGAGGCAAGCCAGTTCAACTAAGAAGGCTTGACCTCAAACCCGTGGCTAGGAGATGGTTGAAGTTCATCCAACGCTCCATCATTCCTACTAGCAACCGGTCTGAAGTTACAATAGACCGGGCTATCATGATCTATAGCATCATGAATAGAGAGGAAGTAGAAGTTCATGAGATCATATCTCTAGAACTCTACAAGGTGGCAGACAAGCCCTCTACTTTGGCAAGGTTAGCCTTCCCTCATCTCATCTGTACCCTATGCAATTCAGCTGGAATTGTCATAGAGAAAGACGTCCTCATTGAAGGAGACAAGCCCATTACTAAGAAAAGGATGGAGCAAACAAGAGAGCCCACTCATGGACCTCAACAAGAGCATGAGGAAATTCCTCATCAAGAAATCCCTGAGATACCTCAAGGGATGCACTTTCCTCCACAAAATTATTGGGAGCAAATCAACACCTCCTTAAGAGAATTGAGTTCTAACATGGGGCAACTAAGGATGGAGCACCAAGAACACTCCATTATCCTCAATGAAATTAGAGAGGACCAAAGAGCCATGAGGGAGGAACAACAAAGGCAAGGAAGAGACATAGAGGAGCTCAAGCACTCCATAAGATCTTCAAGAGGAAGAACTAGCCGCTATCACTAAGGTGGACCCGTTCTTTCATTTCCTTGTTCTTATTTTTTTTGTTTTTCGATTTCCATGCTTTATGTTTTGTCTATATTTGTGTCTTTATTACATGATCATTAGTGTCTAGTGTCTATATCTTAAAGCTATGAACGTCCTATGAATCCTTCACCTTTCTTAAATGAAAAATGTTTTTAATTGCAAAGGAACAAGAAGTACATGGTTTTGAATTCTATCTTAAAATTAGTTTAATTATTTTGATGTGGAGGCAATACCTTTTGTTTTCTGAATGAATGCTTGAACAGCGTATATTTTTGAATTTGTTGTTTATGAATGTTAAAATTGTTGGCTCTTGAAAGAATAATGAAAAAAGAGAAATGTTATTGGTAATCTGAAAAATCATAAAATTGATTCTTGAAGCAAGAAAAAGTGGTGAAAAACAAAAGCTTACGAAAAAAAAAGAAAAAGAAAAAAGAGGCAAAAAAAAGAAAGAAAAAGAAAGCTGGAGTTGAACGCCCAAACTGGCACAAAAACTGGCGTTCAACTCCACAAATGGCCTCTACACGTGGATTGCTTAAATCTCAGCCCCAGCACACACCAAGTGGGCCCCAGAAGTGGGCCTCTGCATCATCCATCATAGTTTACTCATTTGCGTAAACCCTAGGCTACTAGTTTAGTATTTAAACAACTTTAAGAGACTTATTTTGTATCTCATTAGTTTTCACTGGAAGGATGGAAGGTAGCCATTGACAACGGTGATCCACCAATACACAGCTTGCCATAGGAGGACGTGCGTGTGTGAATCAGAAGACAGATGAAAGCAGAGATTCAGAAGACAAAGCATCTCCAAAACTCCAACATATTCTCCATTACTGCACAACAAGTAACCTTTAATTTATGTTCTCTTGGTTATTCGAAATTCAACTGATAAACATAATTGACTTCCTGACTAAGATTTACAAGATAACCATAGACTGCTTCAAACCAACAATCTCCGTGGGATTCGACCCTTACTCACGTAAGGTATTACTTAGACGACCCAGTGCACTTGCTGGTTAGTGGTACGAGTTGTGAAAAGTGTGATTCACAATTTGTGCACCAAGTTTTTGGTGCCGTTGCCGGGGATTGTTCATGTTTGGACAACTAACGGTTTATTTTGTTGCTTAGATTAGGAAAAATTTTTCTTTTTAGTTTAGAGTCTTTTATTATTTATCCCTTGTTAAAACACTTTAAATTTATAGCTCAATTAGTTAGAACGTGGTGTTTATGTTCATGGTAATTGGCTATCATATTTTTAAAATCTTTTTCAAAAATATTTTTTTTAAATCCTGTGCCAAACTTTAAGTTTGGTGTTTTCTTGTTGATTTTTCAAAAAAAAAAAAAAAAATTTCGAAAATTTCTTTTGGTTTTCTAAAAAAAAAAAAAATTTAAGTTTGGTGTTCTTCCCTAGTGTTCTTGAGTCTTTCTTGTGTCTTGATCTTAAAATTTTTAAGTTTGGTGTTCCTTGGTATTTTCCCTCCAAAAATTTTCGAAAAATAAGGAGCATTAGATCTAAAAATTTTAAATCCTGCGCTATCTTTTTGTTTCTCCCTTTTCCCTTAAACATCCAAAAAATATATTTTCCCTCTATTTTTAAAGCATCTTTTTCGAAAATCATTTAAAAAAAAAATTTTAATAAATAAAATAAAATAAATAAAAAGGTAAATCAATCCAAGTTATATCCCTTTATCCATCATGGACATAAGTGGAAATGAACAGTCCAGGAGGACTCTGGGGTCATATTCTAAACCCTCTACTGCTTCATATGGGAGTAGCATCTGCATACCCTCCATTGGAGTTAGTAGCTTTGAGTTGAATCCTCAGCTCATTATCATGGTACAGCAAACTTGTCAGTATTCCGGTCTTCCACAGGAAGAACCTACAGAGTTTCTGGCACAATTTTTACAAATTGCTGACACAGTACATGATAAGGAAATAGATCAGGATGTCTACAGACTATTACTGTTTCCATTTG
Organism: Arachis ipaensis; assembly: GCF_000816755.2. Lineage (NCBI taxonomy): Eukaryota > Viridiplantae > Streptophyta > Magnoliopsida > Fabales > Fabaceae > Arachis > Arachis ipaensis. Next base: position 92,708,858 of record NC_029793.2, read on the forward strand.
CTGTAAAAGATCAAGCTAAGAGGTGGTTAAATAACCAACCTAAGGCCAGCATAAGAACATGGAAATAGCTGACAGAAAAATTCCTGAATCAGTATTTTCCTCCAAAAAGGATGACACAGCTAAGGCTGGACATCCAAGGCTTTAAACAAGGAGATAATGAATCTCTTTATGATGCCTGGGAGAGATACAGAGAGATGCTACGAAAATGCCCCTCTGAAATGTTTTCAGAGTGGGTTCAGTTAGACATCTTCTACTATGGGCTTCCAGAAGGAGCTCAGATGTCTCTAGATTACTCAGCTGGTGGATCTATCCATATGAGAAAGACAATTGAAGAGGCTCAAGAGCTCATTGATACAGTTGCCAGGAATCAGCATCTGTACCTAAGCAGCAACCCTTCCATGAATGAAGAGGTTAAAACAGTAACTGTTGAATTCAGTACTGTAAAACAAGCTGCTGAATTCAATCAGTAATTGGATTTTCTAACAAAGTAGCTAGCTGAATTCAAGGACAGGCTACAGGAGACAAGGATAGGTAATATACATATGGACGAACAGTTTAAGCAAACAAAGCAGCAGCTATCAAGGCAAATAGCAGAAGAATGCCAAGCAGTTCAATTAAGGAGTGGGAAAACATTAAAAACCCCACCTCAAGGCATCAAAAATTCAAGAAATGAGCAACCCACCAAAGATTCACCTGAGGACAGTAAGAGCCCAGGGAAAAATAATTCTGGCGCTAAAACGCCAGAAAATGGGTGGAAGGCTGGCGCTGAACGCCCAGACCATGCCCAAAACTGGCGTTCAACGCCAGAAACAAGGCAGAATTGGCGTTCAACGCCAGAAATGGGCAAGAATCTGGCGTTGAACGCCCAAATGGGGCAGAATCCAGCGTTGAACGCCCAAAATGGGCACATTTCTGGCGTTCAGGCGCCAGGAACAGACAGTGAGCTGGCGTCTAACGTCACTCCAGCTTCTGACTCTGGCACTCAATTGCCAGTGAGGGTTCAGACACACACAAGTGCTGATAACAACCCCTCGAAAAAGGCTTCTTTAACCACTAAGGTTGAGGAATATAAAGCCAAGATACCTTATCCTCAAAAACTCCGGAAAGAAGAGCAGGATAAGCAATTTGCTTGCTTTGCAGATTATCTGAGGACTCTTGAAATAAAGATTCCATTTGCAGAGGCACTTGAGCAAATACCTTCTTATGCCAAGTTCATGAAAGAGATCTTGAGTCATACAAAGGAGTGGAGAGAAACAGAAAGAGTTCTCCTCACTGAAGAATGCAGTGCAGTCATCCTGAAAAGCTTTCCTGAAAAGCTTAAAGACCCTGGGAGTTTTCTGATACCATGCATATTAGACGGTGATTGCACCAAGACAGCTTTATGCGATCTTGGGGCAAGCATCAACTTAATACCTGCATTCACTATCAGAAATCTTGGTTTAACTGAAGAAGTTAAACCAACCCGGATATGTCTCCAACTTGCTGATGGTTCTACTAAATACCCATTAGGCGTGATTGAAGACATGATTGTCAGAGTTGGGCCATTCGCCTTTCCCACTGACTTTGTTGTGCTGGAAATGGAGGAGCACAAGAATGCTACTCTCATTCTAGGAAGACCCTTCCTAGCGACTGGACGATCCCTCATTGACGTCCAACAGGGGTGGGCAACCAGATTTCTAAACTTTGATGCCAAATTAGCAGGAGAAAAACGATTGCTCCAGCTAAATGAGCTGGAGGAATTCAGATTCACAGCTTTCGAAAATGCCAAGCTTTATAAAGAAAAATCAAAAAAATGGCATGACAAAAAGCTGTCATCTAGAATCTTTGAACCAGGACAGAAGGTCCTGTTGTTTAACTCTAGACTCAGGCTATTCCCCGGAAAACTGAAATTCCGGTGGAGGGGACCATACGTGATTACAAGTGTGTCACCATATGGTTATGTGGAGCTTCGAGATACTGATTCTGATAAGAAGTTCATTGTCAATGGACAGAGAATCAAGCATTATCTTGAAGGCAACATCGAGCAAGAATGCTCAAGGCTGAAGCTAGATTAAAAGCTCAGCAAGGTCCAGCTAAAGACAATAAAGAAGCGCTTGCTGGGAGGCAACCCAGCCATGGGGCAACAATCCTCTAAGCATCTTGCCCTATTTTTATTTTTATTTGTTTATATAGAGTTCATTGACAACAAGGTAAATAATCATTTACAGAAGATCTCGGCACACAAAACAGAGAAAAAGATCTCACTGGCAAGAAAACGCCAGTAAAAGAGCATTTTGGGCGTTCAACGCCCAAAATGGGCATCCACTGGGCGCTGAACGCCAGTAATGATAGCAGCTGGGCGTTCAACGCCAGAAAGGGACACCTACTGGGCGTTGAACGCCAGTAATGGCAGCAACTGGGCGTTGAACGCCCAGGAGAGCAGCAATTGGGCGCTGAACGCCCAAAACAGGCAGTGTTTGGGTGTTCAAACGCCAGGAATGCAGGGAGGAGCCAAATTCATTTTTTCCACACGTATTTCCATTTTAATTTCAAATTTTATGCTTCAATGCATAATTTTTACATGAACATGTCAAGAACCCTGATTTCTAAATTCCATAATTTCTAAAAACCCTACCACAAAATATCAAATGTATTTTAATCCATAAGCACCAGGCATCTTTGCAAATTCAATCCAACTCTTTTCAAATCTTTTCTGAAAACAAATCTATCTTTTCAACTAATCCATATCTTTTTCAAATCTCCATATTATCTTTTTCAAAATGCAGATTTATCTTTTTCAAAAATCTATCATATCTTTTCAAAATTAAATTATATCTTCTATCTTATCTTTTTCAACTCAATCTTTTTATCTCATCTTTTCCAATTTTTCGAAAACCCACCCCCCATCCCTTTAAATTTGGGTTCGGCCTCCCTCCTCCTCCATCAACAATTGCACCTAGCTCTCCTTCTATCCCTCTCCTTTCTTTTCTTTTGCTTGAGGACAAGCAAACTTCTAAGTTTGGTGTGTTTATCCGAGATCACTAAGATCATGGCTCCTAAAGGAAAACAACCCACTCCAAGAGGCAAGAAAGAGAGCGTTCCAAAACCACTTTGGAATCAAGGGAAGTTCTTATCTAAAGAACATTCAGACCATTATCTTAAAGTAATGGGTCTGAGATCAGTGATCCCGGAAGTTAGATTCGAGCTGAAAGAAGATGAATATCCGGAGATCCAGGGGCAAATTCGAATCAGGAACTGGGAAGTCCTAGCTAATCCTGAAACGAAAGTAGGAAGGAACATGGTCCAGGAGTTCTATGCTAATATGTGGCAGACTGACAAGCAAAAACTATCTGGAACTGCCTTCTATGAATTTCGGACCATGGTCAGAGGGAAGATTGTTCATACCACCCCTTACAAGATCAGAGAGATCTTAAAGCTACCTCAACTAAAGGATGATCCAGACTCCTTCAACAGGAGAATGATGAGAGCAGACATTGACCTGGATAAGATTCTAGAGGACATATGTATCCCTGGAGCCAGGTGGACCACCAACACAAAGGGTGTCCCAAATCAACTCAAGAGAGAGGATCTCAAAACAGCCGCCAGAGGATGGCTGGACTTCATTGGGCGTTCTCTGTTGCCCACTAGCAACCGATCTGAAGTCACAGTTAAAAGAGCAGTGATGATTCATTGCATCATGATGGGGAAGGAAGTGGAGGTTCATCAGCTGATTTCCACTGAACTCTACAAGATTGCTAACAAAAATTCAAAAGAGGCCAGGTTGGCTTATCCAAGCGTGATTTCTCTGCTCTGCAAGGACGCTGGAGTAAGGATGGGAATAACTGAATATATCCTAATTGAAAAGTCAATCACCAAAGCATCAATGGAGAGACAACAAGCACAGGAGGATCCCATCAAGAAGAGAGCACAGGAATTCCTCCCAGAGATCCCTTAAGCTGAATACTGGGAATATCTTGAGACGTCCGTCACCAAGATACGAGAAGCTATGGAGCAAATAATAAAAGAACAGAAGAAACACAGTCAAATGCTGACCTATATGTTTAAAGAACAAGAGGAGCAGGGGCGTGACTTAAGGGAACTGAAGCGCCAAAAGTCTTCTCTTGTAGGACCAAGCACCCCAAGGATCAGAGGAACCCCCGTGCCCCCAGAATAAAGGTTGTCAATTTCCAATTTCTGCCTTAACTCTGTGACAGTGTCCTTATAAAAGTTTACCTTAGAAGTCATATAATAGTAATTAGTATCTATTTGATTTTATCTCCAATTAAGCTATAGTTTATTTTTCTCATCATCATTAAACATGAATAAAATAGTAGATCTTTTGGATAAGAAGCAATAAAATTTCGAGTTTTTAATAAGAAAAATTCTAATTAGTAACATGTGGTGGCAATGCTTTCTGTCTTCTGAATGAATGCTTGAACAGTGCATATGTCTTTTGAATTTGTTGTTTAAGACTGTTAAATATGTTGGCTCTTAAAAGAATGATGAACATGAGACATGTTATTGATAATCTGAAAAATCATAAAAATGATTCTTGAAGCAAGAAAAAGCAGCAAAGAACAAAGCTTGCAGAAAAAAAAAAAAAGAGAGAGAGAAAGCAAGCAGAAAAAGCCAAAGCTCTTAAAACCAAAAGGCAAGAGCAAAAAGCCAATAGCCCTTAAAACCAAAAGGCAAGGGTAATAAAAAGGATCCCAAGGCTTTGAGCATCAGTGGATAGGAGGGCCTAAGGGAATCAAATCCTGGCCTAAGCGGCTAAACCAAGCTGTCCCTAACCATGTGCTTGTGGCGTGAAGGTGTCAAGTGAAAACTTGAGACTGAGCGGTTAAAGTCAAGGTCCAAAGCAAAAAAAGAAGAGTGTGCTTAAGAACTCTGGACACCTCTAATTGGGGACTTTAGCAAAGCTGAGTCACAATCTAAAAAGGTTCACCCAATTATGTGTCTGTGGCATTTATGTATCCAGTGGTAATACTGGAAAACAAAGTGCTTAGGACCACGGCCAAGACTCATAAAGTAGCTGTGTTCAAGAATCAACATACTGAACTAGGAGAATCAATAACACTATCTGAATTCTAAGTTCTTATAGATGCCAATCACTCTGAGCTTCAATGGATAAAGTGAGATGCCAAAACTATTCAAGAGGCAAAAA